>NC_081355.1:71985269-72292192 GCF_030684315.1 Stegostoma tigrinum | reverse complement strand
CATTGTCTGATCTTGTGTTCTACAAAAATTATTATTAGTTCAAAAAAAGTTCAGTTTGAAAACAAATCAATTTCTGAGCACATTTTCCATTTATAGAATTCAAGTAGGTGCTGAACAATACAGGAATTTACTGATGACCTGACTGGGGTTCCTGAGGGGTGCGGGGTTTGTGGTGGACATTCATCAGATCTCATTGGACATTTAACAATTAAACCTGTGCATAACCTGTGGAATTTTGTTTTGTTTAAATGGTAAATATATTCAGGAACTGAGGAATTATTAAACAAACAAAATCCAAGGGCCAAAAAAACTAGCTCACTTTCTGTCATCCTGTTAGACGTGCCACACAATGTTGAATTAAATGACTTTTTGGCAGTTTCTGTTTCTCCCTTGAGCCCTTGTATTGGTATATTTCTCCACATTTGGCACTGTTCAAGGGTTGGTTTTGCATTTATCTTAATACCTGAATGGGAAAATGCATTATGTGCAATGACACCACCAGGAAGATCCCAGATTCAGTTCCTGGTTTGCATTAAAATGTTAATCTCAGCTGAAGCAACAGTTCAAACACTGGAACCAGTTTGTCTCCTGGGCTAGTTGGGAGATGGGGATGTTTAAAAAAAGATTTTGTCATGAATTGACCTCGGGCATAAAAGCTGTTATTGAATTGATTTGACAGTGTGCTTCATTTGTCAGCACTGCTCTTACTATGAGGACAGTGTATTTCCAATAAATCATATAAGAAATTCTTAGAGATCATCACTTTACTTTTGCATATCAACCATTTTAAATATGGAATGAAGGACTGCCAGCATATATGATGCTATCACACAAGGGTCATAATTTTGACATTGATGGATAGAGTATAATGGGTAATATTATTTTACCTGCCAGTTCCACAACTCTCCAAATTCTCATTTCCATTGACCAGAATATAAATGAAATCTAAGAGAATTTAAGCTAAAAGCACTAGCACTTTTCTAGATTTTCTTTAGGTATGAAAATCACGTGGCCTAGTTTTTAAATTCAAACTATCAGGCCCTCATTTAAGGTCTTCGCTAAGTGGATAAAGTCTTTGCAACTTTTTAAATTTTAACACAGCACACAAATTGGTGGTATAGTTAATGAAAACTATAAAAGCAACTTAAATAAGTGAATAATATAATTAAATAATTAATTAGGTCAGCTAAGGAAGGCAGTGCAGATGATGTACTGCAGTCACAGCAAGTTGAAGTTCCTGGATGCTAGTTTGATTCAGAGCTAACACTTTTGTGGCAAGTGTTTGAAATTCCAAAAGCTTTTGCTCAGAGTTTACTACCTGGAGGCTGAACTGTGACACATCAACAGCAAGAAATTTACCTGCATTCTTTGCACCAGGAGGCAGTCACACCACTTAGAAACACGTTGTCTAATTTGCACAGTGCTCAGGTACAGGGGGATGAAGAAAGCCAGAGGATAGCAGCCTCAGCCTTGACAATTTTCTAACTGGTTCCTCCAGCTCATTCAGATGAGAGTGAGGGCTGCTGGGTAAATTAGCTAACTGATCGTGATACAGGAGGCCATTTGAGAGAAATACGGAAAGTGCTGTTTGAGAGGATGGTAGAGGCAGAAAACATCACAATATCTAAGAAGGATCTGGATGAGTACTTAAAATGCTAGCATGCAGTGGGCTATGGACTAACTGCAGGGAAATGGAAATACTGTAGTTTGGTGTTTCCTGGGCTGTATAGAAATAGGGGATGGGGGGGGCAACAGGATATGTTTCTATTGTGCATGACTCTATAAGAGTGGGGGGGGGGAAGAAGAAAGAAACACAGTGGGAGGAGAGAACGGTATTGTGAGGGGGATTGACACTATTTTCTGCAATAAAGAATATGAGTCCAGATGGCTCGATGAAGTGGGATGATCACTGCATTGGGGCTGGTGTTACAGCCAACAGAATATTTAGAGAAGTGTGGGGATTTAAAACTAACTGCTGGGGGAAAGAGATTAAGTTTGGGAAGATGTGATAAATCAAAGAGGCCACGGAGAAAAGTTTTAATACAGGAAGTGACAAAAGAGCTGTGACTGTAAAAGAGACAGTCTGAATCAAAGGGTCAAAAAATAGATAAAGTCACAATTTACAAACAATATCGAAGGATAAAATTGAATGCGTATGGCATTCACTCAGATGAACAAATAACACAATGAGAAATTGGTAAATATGACCTGGTAGACATTACAGAGATATGGCTGCAAGATAACATGGACTGAGAACCTGCATCTTGAAGGGTGCAAAGCATATAGCAATGATAGGAAAGTGGGAAAAGATTCAGGGATAACTCTGTCGATAAAGATGGTACTAGCACTTTATAGGGGAATGACCTAAGTGCAGAAAACCTAGATGAAGAAACAGTTTGAGTAGAAATGAGAAAACAATAAAGGCAAAATGAGAGTGGATAGGGCTCCTGAAACAGTAACCACACTGGGTTGGAACATGAAGGAAGAATTGACAAGAAACTGTCAGTAAAGTCAGGCAATAATCATAAGCAGCGATAATCTGTACAGCAACAGAAATAAGTGAAATTAGAAAACTTAGCTTAACTGAGGAGTTCATTGAATGCTCTCAGGATTGTTTATATATAAATATACAAAGGAAAGTGGCAGATCAAAGGACTGTGTAAAATATAAAGACAGCAAAGAATGCCTTAAAAAGGAATAAAATATCAGAGAGTACAAGAGCAAGCCAGCTGGTAATACAAAACAAATGGTAAGAGTTTCCATACGTATTTAAAGAAGAAAAAAGTTAATAAAGCAGGGCTCCAAGGGAAGTCAAACTGGTGAATTAATAATGGAAAATAAAGAAATAAAGGACAGATTAGCAGATGGATTGAGCAGGTATTTTGCATCTGTCCTTAATATGGACGATACAAGTGATAGTCCAGAGGTAACAACAAATCAGTTAGTGGAAGGGAGGGAGGAACTCAGGAAAATCATATTCCGAGAAATGATACTGAGTAAATTGTTGGTGATGTGAGGTGACATATGCTCAGGTCCTGATGAACTTCACCCTAAAGTCTTAAAAGAAGTGACTGCTGAGATAGTTAATATATTGGTTTCATTTTTTTTCAAAGAAGTGCCTTGTTTTGGGGTCAGTCTCGTTATGATTATAAGATACCAAAAAGGAGGGAGATAGAAAGCAGGACACTGCAGGCTAGTTAGCTTAACACCTTTCATAGGGAAAATGTTGGATGCTATTTTAAGTCACTTGGAGAATTAAAAAAGAAAACATATTATTTAAATAGAAGAGATTACAGAACTCAGTGGTGCAGAACATTCTGGGTTGTTTGCATTCATAAATCAAAGAAGGTTAATATGCAGATACAGAAAGTAATTCGGAAATCTATTCAATCTTATCATTTATCATGACAAGTATTGAACAGCAAAGTAGGGACGTTATGTTTTACTTATGCAGGATATTGCTCAGACTGGAATATTGTTCAAAGTATTGGTCATCATATGAAAGCATGCACGCAAGTGCACTGCAGACAGTGCACCACACTGGTCACCACCGGGACAGCAGGGCTGATATTGCAGCTTCTTTGTGGGTCCTTAAATATTCCCAGTGAACGGAGCACCATTGGTGGCATCTTGCAAGATCACATGCCAGTCCTAGAATGGACGAATCAGATGAAAATGTCATAAGATTCAGAAGAAGTTTGGTGGGTCAAATGAAACAAATGCTTGCTGCAATGGATAGTTTGTCTATAAACTTGTAGCAATAGCAAGGTTAACAGAGGAGTCAACCTCTAGCTCGGAATGCGGCTTGACAAAGACCCTACAGCCCACCCTCACCACTGCGGAGGCTCTGTTCAATTCCATGCAGTGACTTTTGAAATTTGATAACTTGTAGCATTTACTGACTGAAATCATAGTTTCCAATGCAGTCATAGCACTTTCTATGGAATGTCAAAAGGAGTGCACTAGAAACCAAAGCAACTTGCTTTGCATCACATACTACTTCTCTGAAATAACAATGGGCAGTAATGGAGGCTCAGTTAGCTGCCATGATTAATTTGGGCTCCTCACTGGAAGCTACTTGCAGACTCTCACTTGTCCAGAGGTCATTCCTCAAGCAGATCATAGAGCTGGCTAAACAGAGTTTCTGACTGATGATGAGGGAATTCTGGAGAAGGAATCTATCAGTCACTCCCCAGAAAGCAGCAAAACTACACCATCATTGTCCTCACAGTGTCTATCAGACCGATGGCCCAGACCACTAAAGCCCATGCTCAGACAGTGTAGGCAGATGGTAGGGATTGCCTATTCCGAAGCGCCTATTTCTCCTGACAGACTCCACTCCTCTTCCTCTTCCTTTTGTCACCTGGCAGCTTTGCTATTTGTTATGGCGGTCCTTCATCAACTCCAGTTTGTGGAGTATGCAACAAATCATCTTGAACCTAGGCATCTCCTCAGCCAAGTACTGCAGGCATTTCCTGACCAGCCTTAACGCTCGACTTCAGGACCCTGTTTACAGGAACAAATGGAGGGTCCAAGCCCATACTTCCCAGCAGTCTTGAAATTGGCTATATGGCTTTTGATCTGAATAACTAGGATCTGCAAACCTGCAAAAGCTAAAAACAAAAAAATGGTGTTGTCACTGACCAAGAGCTGTGCTAAGAAGAGGGGAGCCTTCCTCACTTGGTCGTAACAAACTGAAATATTAACTCTTTTTCTCTCTCCATGGATGTTGCTTGACTTGCTGAGTATTTCCAGCATTTTGGCTTTTATTACAGATTAAGATCCTATTTCAACTGTTTTGGAAGCTCTTTAGCACATAAAGTGTTCATGAAAAGTTGTCAATCCTTCCATCTGTGACAATACTATATCTTTAAGAGATGTATTTTATCCTTTTTTATTGTGAAGAGGGGTTGAGGCAGAGCTGCCAAGCATTCTGTTCCAAGCCAATAAAGTAAATAGCTATTGAAGCCTCGGGGGTGTGTTTTATTTTAAAGTTAGAACTGTAGAAGCAGCATGAAGGGTTGGAGTTAAGTTCCCACAGAACCAGGATTTTAATTTAACTTTCAGTAGTTGTGCAGTTTTGGAGCTGGATGTGGAAGTAGTTATTCTTCTCTCTGCTACAACTAAAAGCTTAGGTTCTCTTCTGACTGTTGAATTGCATGTGAGACAATTTATTTTGCTGAATTTGCCTGTGTCAAGGGTGTGTTTATGTGATGTGATTATCTTGGAACAGTTAATCAGTGGCAATAATATAGATATGATCTTGTTAAGTTTTTTGATAGAGTTACAGTAAAGTTTTTGTTTAGTCTTATTTGTCTGTATTTTAACTCTAGTATGATACTAAAATGTGTTTTGCTTCAAGCTTGATGGTTTGACTCATTGAATTGCATTGGAACACAACGCCTTATACTTGCCTTTAAAAAATAAGAAAAGATTGCGGACTAGGCTATTTTTTAAAAATATATTTTAAGGGGGTTGCATCTGGTGCATAACTCAATCCAGTGAACATTAGCTCAGTGTATTCTTTTATATTGTTCAATAACTCTCAAGAGTCGCAACTAGTCTTTACTGTAAGGGAATCATGCATTGGAATTGAAATGCAGTGTAGCCTGGTACAGCATCAACAGAGTGCAACAGTTAATTAAAGGGTTGCTTGTTTGGGCTGGGTGCCTGACTTGCAACAAAAAGCTGCTGAAGTGAAATGGGAGAGAACAAGATTAAAGTCCACATGTGTAATTTTAACCCTCAATTATGCTGTTTTTGCTAAACCAAATTAGTCCTAGTTGCTAACATTGGTTATGTTATCGGAGAATGACTGGAAGCAGCAGATGTGTTTTGCTATAGATTCAAAGAGAAACTTGGGCAGTAAAATTATTTGTCACAATCTTTCTTGGGAACCAAAGGAGGGCAGGATTTCAGCGACAACTCACTACTTCAGATGGGGAATGGAGAATAGGAATAAAAGAAAAAACAAAACCAGAAATTATTGCCTTGCTGATTAATTTTATGTCCAGTCATTTGAGAATGATTTATAATGACTGTAATGCAATCCTGTAATGGACTCCTAAATCCCTTTGTGCTTCAGATTTACGAAGCCTTTTCCCATTTGCAAAATACTGTATTCATCCTACTAAAGTGAATACCACACACTTTCCCACTTTGTATTCTTCCTGCCACTTTACCCACTCTTCTAGCCTGTCCTTGTCTTTCTTCAGCCCCCCCACCTCCTCAACATTGCTTGTCCCTTCATCTATTTTTGTAGCATCTGCAAACTGAGCAATAATACCGTCAGTTTCTTTATCAAAATCATTAATATACAACATGAATTGTTATGGTCCCAACAATGACCCCATGGAACACCACTAGTCACTGGCTGCTATCCTGAAAAAGACCCCTTTATTCCTAACTCTCTGCCTTCTATCTGTCAGCCAATCCTCTACCCATGCCAGTATGGGGCCCTTAATACCTTGGGATCTTATCTTACTTCATAATCTCCTGTGCAGCATCTTGTGAAAGGTCTTCTGAAAAGCCAAGTAATTCATGTCCCCTGGCTTGCCTTATTACTTCTTCAAAGAATTCTAACAAATTTGTCAGGCATGACCTTCCCTTGACAAAGCCATGCTGACTCAGCCCTATTTTACCATGTACTTCCAAGTACTTGGCAATCTCATCTAAATAACAGTCTCTAAAAATCTTACGAGTGACTGAGGTCAGCCTAACCTGCCTAATAATTCCCTGTCCTCTGCATTTCACCTTTCTTAAGCTGGATATTACATTAGCCATTTTCCTTTGGGACCTTCCCTGACTTCAGTGGTTCCTGAAAGATCATCACTAATGCCTCCACAATCCCCTCAGTTATCTCCTTCAAAATTCTGGGGTGTAGCCCATCTAGTCCTGGTGATTTATCTACCTGCAGACCTTTCAGCTTCCCCAGCACCTTCTTCTTAGTGATGGCCACTACACTCAACTCTTCCCTGTCTCACTTGAAATTCTGGTATGCTACTGTTGTCTTCCACTGTGAAGACTGATATAAAGTACATATTCAGTTCCTCTGCCATTTCTTTCTTTCCTATTTCTACTTCTCCAGCCTAATTTTCTCGCAGTTCGGTGTCCACTCTTATCTGTCTCTTCCATTATATAAATATCACAAAAAAAGCTTTTGCAATCTTATATTATTAGCCAGGTTTCCATCATATTTCATCTGCTTTCCCCTTCTTGCTCTCTAAGTTGTCTTCTGCTTGTTTTTAAAGGTTTCCCAATCCTCTGGCTTCCTATTAATTTTCAGCATATTCTTGTTTTTTTTTTTGCTTTTACGCTGTCTATAAATTTCCAGGTCAGCATGTTTGCCTCATCCTCCCTTAATATATTTCTTCTTCCCTCCCATGATAGACCCAAACCCATGACAGAGCCTTGGAAAATTGGACCCATTGCTTCCATTTTATACCCAAGAAATGAACATAATAATATCTGGCATCGTTTCCCTTATGTTTGGGGGGATTCATTTTATTAAACATTTACATTAACATAAAAGTATATTATTGACTGTCACTTGATTGTAACTTCCAGATGTATACATTATTTTTCTTGTACAAGTAATTATTTATCAATGAGACCTTTTCCTTTGATCTCTCTCTCTCTCTCTATTAAAAATAAATTCCTCAATGTGCAAATACCTTCTGTTTCACTCAACAGAACTAGGACTACCATAGTTGCTTTCATTTGTAAAATAAAAAGTGTTTTTATAATAGTTGAACCTTTTTACAAAAATATTTTATCCAAGTCATTGCAAATGTTAATCAATTAGGAAAGAAGCTGGTCATACCTACTGAACTTTATTGCAGTTCATATATTGTTGGAAACGACTATGCTTATTATATTGCACAATACTCTATTAATGAGCTGGAATATGGCCATAATTTGACTAAGAAAGAAAGCAAATTGAAATGCTTTAATGAACAAATATGCATTGTTGCATTATTCAATTTTATGTTGAACTACATAGTTCCATTTTTTGCTTTGTTCAACATATAATTTTTTCTCTTTTGATTTGGAGCCAACCATCTCAAGCAAATTAATGTTGCTGATTTCCTGGCTTGTGACAGTTATTGTCCACAACCTAAGTATTAGATGTCAAGATCAAGAAAGACAATCAAAGTGAATGAAGTGCAGGACGCAGCCAGGAAATTAATTGCACCTTAATCTGTGCTATGGCATTTGTGGTGATGCTCCAGTCGATCAATAAGGAGATTGGCGTAGTTATCAAAGCCCTCTCCTGCTGGGGGAGGTCAAGTTTGTCAGCCAGTCACTCTCAATGTTGCCTCATAAATCAGGTAAGGATAGTAGCTGTGTATCAACTGTCAAAAACACCAATCAGATGTTGAGTTAAACCAGATCTGATTCAGTCGATATTCTTTGAAGACAGGAGGTGCTCCTTCTCTTCAACCTTTATCTCATTAAAGTTAAAAATCAAAATTAATCTGTTCACTCTCATGTTTAACATTACTACGAATAGTTGATGATTCATTTTGACATTAAACACTCATTCCGCTTATCAGGTAAGACTTGATTGTTTTAATTATAGCTTCAAATTTATCAGACTTGAACTTTACCTAATCCTGTTGTCCCATTCCTGGCCCCAGAATGAAAACAAAACAGGGAATTCAATCAGGAATATCATGCAATTCCCTTCACATTAACACACATACCTTAAAATGTATAAAACAGGCTCCAGTTATCTTAAAGAAACTACTTTATTCTCCAGAGGAAAATAGTTCTAATTGATCAGATTGAAGATAAGAAATAATTTATTGATAACTGAACAAAGATATACGTTCTAGTTAAATAAATATGGACAGTGGTTTCTGCTTGTTCAGCAATACTTCAATAGGGAGACCACTGGACAATCTTTTCTTTTTGTTTTCAATCAATTCTTTGCTTAATGCTGACCTTTTATGGAATCCAGAAGCATTTTGTCTTCTTGGATTGATGGGTTACTTCTAGAAATCATGCTAGCCTTCTCTCCTGCTCACGAAAAGTTTTTACCCAAGAAACACAAAGCAAACATTGTGGTTAGGATCATTCTCTCGAGCTTCCCTATACATCAGTGCTTAAGTGTACTAAAGGAGTGAAATTGATTGTTTTTTTAACTCATTTGTTGGATGTGAACATTGCTGCCAAGGTCAACATTTTTCATCAATCACTCTTGAGAAGGTGGTAGTGAGCCATATTATTTAACAGTGGCAATCCATGTAGTGAAAGTACACCCACAGTGCAGTTAGTCAGGGAGTTCAATGGTTTTGAACCAGTGATGCTAGGAGAAAGGTAATTTTTCTTTCCTCCCAAGTCAATATGATGTTTGACTTGGAGGGAATCTTGTAGACTTCCACTGCTGTGCTTTTCCTTCTAGACTGTTGAGATCACAGTTATAAATAGCACTCGCCTCTCTTCCTGCTTCTGTGCCACTATATGTGGTCTCCCATTCTAATCTATTCCTGGCCTTCATGTTTTCCTTATCTATGTGATGCCCTTGCTGATGCTGTCCAGAAGCAAACATCAGTTTTGACACATATAGTGATGACACCCATCACCTCTCTCAAGTCCTTCACCATTGCTAAATTATCACATGAACGATCCAATATCCAGAAGTGGATGAGTAAAAATTCTCTCTGATTAAATATTAGAAAGACTAAACACAGGGCTAAATTTGATAGGAAATGGGCCACATGTCAATTTTGGTAAATTTCACGGAGGGTTTCCTTCCATGTGGTGCACAGATTTTCCTCACGCTATGTTCTTTACCCGACTGCATTATCTATGCACCAGCCCCACTCATTGTATTCTACCACTTGCCACTGCTGGGACATCCTGAGATTCCTGGTGTTACCATTTTCTTTTTGCTACTTCACACCTACTCTCTGCTACTGTACCCATCTTCCACCAAGGCTACATGAGTATAGCTACTCTCACTTGCTCTCAGTCACCCCAATTCCCAATTAAAGCAACATGGCCTCTGTGCTGCCCACTCAATCATTCAGTCAGGATACCTCACCACCTCTCCCCTGACTTGCACCAGCACTAACACTTGCGTCAGTCACATCCATCTTACTCAATCCCTCCCCATGTCATTCCAGGGGAAATCAGGTCACTGTGGGGTAGAGAGAACCAGGAAGAGTGACAAGGCACCTGATATTTGGCTCCTTACCCCTATGAGGAGAGGATCCTGACTGTTGAGGACAAGAAAGGAAATTATAGGCCAGTTAGTCAGACCTCAGTTGTTTGTAAGATTTTCAAGTCCCTTATTAAGGCTGAGACTGCAAAGTACTAGGAAGTACATGATAAAATAGGGCTGAGTCAGCAGAGCTTTGTCAATCGGTGGCCATGCCTTAAAAATCTGCTGAATTTTTTGAGAAGGTAATGAGCAGGTTAGACAAAGGAGAGCCAGTGGACATGATCTCTTTGGGTTTCCAGAAGGCCTCTGACAAGGCACCACACAAGAGGCTGCTAAATAAGATAACAGCCCATGGTCTTGTGAGCAAGGTACGGGCAATCGATAGAAGATTGGCTGATTGGCAGAGAGTAGGGATAAAGGAGTCTTTTTCAGGACGGCAGCTGGTGACTAGCGGAGTTCCGCAGGGATCAATGTTGGGATCAGAACTATTCACGTTCTACTTTAGTGATCTGGATAAAGGAACTGGGCTTAGAGTTGCTAAGTTTGCAGATGTCTCAAAGTCATGGTTCATGCATGGCAGCAACTTTCAAAATGGGAAGTTAATGCATTGACACAACAATCACGCAAACTGAAGGAACATCAGAGCTGATGTATGGCCATGCAGCTTAGAGGGAACACTGATAGTCTGGCACTCATTTTAATTGCCACCTTTCATTGCAATCTGAATATTGTTCAGATCTTGCCACATTTGGACTGAGACAACTCCAGTATCTGAGAAGCTGTGATACTTGTATGAACACTGTGCTATCATCAGTAAACATCCTCAGTTGTGATCCTAAGTTGGAAGTTAGGATGTTTAAGTATACACACACAGCCATGAAGAGCTGCTATAGTGATGACCTGTGTTTGACGTGGTTGATAACCAACAACAGCAACCACCTTTCTTTGTGTTAGGCGTTATTCCATGCAATGTAGATCTTTCTTCCTGGTTTTCATTTACTTCGACTGTGTTCAGATTCCTTGATACCACAATCAGACTTGTGCTATCCTGGTGTCAAATGTAGTCTCGCTCACCTTTCTTCTAGAATTCACATTTGAACAAAGATTCTAGTGAGGTCAGGAGCCATGTGGTCCTGGTAGCCACAAAAAGAACATTGGTGGTCAGGTCCACATCACTGATAATAACATCTACCATTACTCTAGTCTCTAAAAGAGGCCAGCAATGAATCAGTGACTTTCCTTTTCACACTGTGCTTAATTTTCTAGCTTCTTAGTGAAAAAAGTAAATTGATTGAATGTAGAAAATGGGATAGCTTTCCAATTTTATCAACGTTTAACTGTCACACAAGACTGAGTTCACAGCATAGTTGTCAGAGAACACAAAAAGTAGTGCTTTCTGTTGATTTAACTGATTTAAATTTGGTCCGCAGTGAGGAGATGGTTCAATAACCTCTGATCTATCAGTGGTGAGTGGTGTTCCACAGGGCTCTGTCCTTGGGCCACTACTGTTTGTAATTTTTATTAATGACTTGGATGAGGGGTTTGAAGGATGGGTCAGCAAGTTTGCAGACGACACAAAGGTCGGAGGTGTCGTTGACAGTATAGAGGGCTGTTGTAGGCTGCAGCGGGACATTGACAGGATGCAGAGATGGGCTGAGAGGTGGCAGATGGAGTTCAACCTGGATAAATGCGAGGTGATGCATTTTGGAAGATCGAATTTGAAAGCTGAGTACAGGATTAAGGATAGGATTCTTGGCAGTGTGGAGGAACAGAGGGACCTTGGTGTGCAGATACACAGATCCCTTAAAATGGCCACCCAAGTGGACAGGGTTGTTAAGAAAGCATATGGTGTTTTGGCTTTCATTAACAGGGGGATTGAGTTTAAGAGTCGTGAGATCTTGTTGCAGCTCTATAAAGCTTTGGTTAGACCGCACTTGGAATACTGCGTCCAGTTCTGGTCACCGTATTATAGGAAAGATGTGGATGCTTTGGAGAGGGTTCAGAGGAGGTTTACCAGGATGCTGCCTGGACTGGAGGGCTTATCTTATGAAGAGAGGTTGACTGAGCTTGGTCTCTTTTCATTGGAGAAAAGGAGGAGGAGAGGGGACCTAATTGAGGTATACAAGATAATGAGAGGCATAGATAGAGTTGATAGCCAGAGACTATTTCCCAGGGCAGAAATGGCTAGCACGAGGGGTCATAGTTTTAAGCTGGTTGGTGGAAAGTATAGAGCGGATGTCAGAGGCGGGTTCTTTACACAGAGAGTTGTGAGAGCATGGAATGCGTTGCCAGCAGCAGTTGTGGAAACAAGGTCATTGGGGTCATTTAAGAGACTGCTGGACATGCATATGGTCACAGAAATTTGAGGGTGCATACATGAGGATCAATGGTCGACACAACATTGTGGGCTGAAGGGCCTGTTCTGTGCTGTACTGTTCTATGTTCTATGTTCTATACCTCCAACATGGTTGAATAACACAGCTAAATTCATAGTCTTGGGGTCCTGCTTCATCTGAGGACTGGAATATAATCAGTCACCTCGAAACAGATTGGATAGGGGATGAAAACCACCACCTAGTCAGTTATTCTCCGTCAAGAAGTTGGAAGATCATGTTGAGGTTGTACAAGACATTGGTGAGACTTCTTCTGCAGTGCTGTGTCCAGTTCTGGTCACCCTGTAATCGGATGGATATTATTAAGGTGGAGAAAGTTCAGAAAAGATTTGCCAAGATATTGCTGGGAATAGAGGGTTTGAATCTGCAAAGGTTGGGACTTTACAATTTACATAAATGATTTGGAGTTGGGGACTAAGTGTGGTGTGCCAAAATTTGCAGATGACACTAAGGTGTGTGGTAGACCAAAGTGTGCAGAAGACACTGAAAGTCTGCAGTGGGATATAGATAGTCTAAGTGAGTGGGCAAAGGTCTGGCAGATAGAGTGCAATATTGATAAGTGTGATGTCATCCATTTTAGTAGGAATAACAGCAAAATGGACTATGTTTTAAATGACTAAAAAATTGCAGCACGCTGCTGTGCAGAGGGACTTGGGTGTCCTTGTGCATGAATCGCTGAAGCTGGGATTGCAGGTGCAGCAGGTGATTAAAAAGGCAAATGGAATTTTGACTGCCCTTGCTCGAGGGATGGAGTTTAAAAACAGGGAGGTTATGCTGCAGCTGTATCGGGTCCTGGTGAGGCCACACCTGGAGTACTGTGTGCAGTTTTGGTCTCCTTACTTGAGAAGAGATATACTAGCATTAGAGGGGGTACAAGGGAGATTCACTCGGTTGATTCCAGAGTTGAGAGGGTTGGATTATGAGGAGAGACTGAGTAGGCTGGGATTGTACTCATTTGAATTCAGAAGAATGAGGGGAGATCTTATAGAAACATATAAGATTATGAAGGGAATAGATAAGGTGGAGGCAGGGAGGTTGTTTCCGCTAGCAGGTGAAACTAGGACTAGAGGGCATTGCCTCAAAATAAAGGGAAGCAGATGTAGGACTGAGGTCAGGAGGAACTTCTTCACCCAAAGGGTTGTGAATCTGTGAAATTCCCTGCCCAGTGAAGCGGTTGAAGCTACCTCGCTGAATGTGTTTAAGGCAAGGCTAGATAAATTTTTGAACAGTAAAGGAATTAAGGGTTATGGTGAGTGGGTGGGTAAGTGGAGTTGAGTCTCAAAAAGATCAGCCATGATCTTATTAAATGACGGGGCAGGCTCGAGAGGCCAGATGCCCTACTCCTGCTCCAAGTTCTTATGTTCTTATGTCTTCTGCCACTGGAAAGTAGAAGTTTGAGGGGTGCCCTTATAGAAGTTTACTAAATCATGAAGGGTACAGATAGGAGAATGGCAGGGGTCTTTTCCCTAGGTTGGAGAATTTCAGAGCATATTTTTAAAGTGAGAGGAGAAAGATTAGAAAAAAACATGAGGGGTGATTTTTATACACAGTACTGTTCCTGTATGAAATTAACTTCCAAAAGAAGTGGTGAATGCAGGTAAAGTTACAAAATTTAAAAGACATTTGGATACATCCATGAATAAGAAATGTTTGGAGGGATTTGGGCTAAGTGCAGGCAGATGGGACTAGCTTAATTAAGGATTATGGTTGGCGTGGGCTGATTGGATTGAAGGGCCTGTTTCCATGCTGTGTGACTCCATGACTCTAAATAATAATTCACAGAAACAATGGCCAGGAGATCAGCAGTTTCAGTGACAAAATCAACGTTGCTGGAAAAGCTCAGCAAGTCTGACAGCATCTTTGAAAGAGAAAACAGAATTACCATTCCAGGTCTGGTGATCCTTCCTCAGAATTGATGGTGGCTGGGAAATTGTCAGTTTATATGCAGAAAATTGGGAGGTGGTGAGCTGGGAGTACACGATAAGATAGAGCCTTAAGAGAGAGAAAGACAGTTGGACAGACAAAGAAGTTAACAACGATCAGGCTGGGAGGGTGAATAGTTGTTAATAGGGACTATTAGTGACTAACAACAGGGGGTGTTGTGTGGAATGTGTAGATTAAGTTGATTATCGGGGAGGGGATGGGTTTGAGTGAGTGCTCTGAGGGTTGGTGTGGACTTGTTGGGCCAA
Organism: Stegostoma tigrinum; assembly: GCF_030684315.1. Taxonomy (NCBI): domain Eukaryota; kingdom Metazoa; phylum Chordata; class Chondrichthyes; order Orectolobiformes; family Stegostomatidae; genus Stegostoma; species Stegostoma tigrinum. Next base: position 72,277,442 of record NC_081355.1, on the reverse strand, counting down.
AGGGCCTGTTTCCACACTATAGGGATTCTATGAATCACATGCAAGTTGCCACTTTCCTTTTTTTTGAATGAAATGCAAGAGCTCAGTGTTTCTCATATGAGATTCCAGGCAGGGCATCTTCAGAAAAGCAGAACCATGCTTCCATTCTGATAGGTCCCTCATAGCACCTCCAGTAGAAGGCAAACCACATACGCTTGTTCATGTTTTATAATTTAATTGTCCAGTACCGCAGACAACCGCTTTTCCTGTGAAATATCAGTGCGTAAGGGCAATGTGAAGTTCAGGTGCCAACGAGGTAAATGCTGCTAAGAAGGGTTCCAGAGTGCTAGGGTGTAAAGAGGGCCGTGGAAGTGAGGGAGTGTTTAGGGCAGGTCAGACTGACAGGAGATAACAGGTCAAACAGCGGCATGAGTCATGTTGTGTCCAGGCCAGGTCTGAGGTGTTAAGGATTTGGTCAAGTGCAGTTGAGGGTGTGTGGTAAATTGAAGGTTGAGTCATAATGAGGTACTTGCCTAAGCGACTATTTATTTAACTGAGGCAGGACCCTTTACATTCTCTCATTTAAATAGATACCTTTGGAGGGTTGAAGCATAAGCAAATTGCTTGTCAAAATCTTCCAATTTCCCAGGCAATTCCTCATTTCTGTGACAATCTATCAGTTGTATCTCTGCTGGCCTTAAACTGCTATCCATGTCACTTTGCATTCTATGAGCACAAGTTCAGCACTGTCACAAACCTTATACAATGATGTCCATATACCTGTAAGGGGACACAACTTAATCTGCTATCAATCATTATCTAGTTCAACTGGACATAACATGTTCATTCCATGACTGGTAATCAGCCTGAAGATCAGTAATAAACATCAGGTATACTCTATGTAGCTCCCGGTGAATAGTTTCTGGATATAGTCTTATCTTTGAGTAAAGAACCCACATTATCATTTCATCAATCTTCTATAAGAACGTAATGAAAATCAGAACAATGTGCTTTAAAGCTACCTGATAGGTTTCTTTCAGTTAGATGTAGTTAAAATGTTTTCACCATTAAAATCAAATGACCCAACTAAGCACAGACAAAAGTTGCAAAATTGGTTGTTATTTTATTTGTGGCATAATTGTTCTTCAGGGTGTTCAACCAACAGATAATAAATCAGATTGATTGTTTGCAATAGAAATTTTTTTTAAAAAGGTGGAACACTCCAAAACCTCTCCATACTGTGATTAATATACACTGTTTATTAGTTAAACAGAGGATAATAAATGGCTAGCAATGCGTTACATGGCAGTAATTTAAATTATGGGATTTAAACTGCACGAGCAAGGCTCGAGTGGTTTCTGAACCTCAGAAGAGCCTTGAGATTCAATTACTGCCTTAAACTCACTGCCAGATGTCTGTTATTCTTCATAATAATATAGTTTATTTTTTTTGAAAATAACTTTTTTTAAAAAACTTTTTTTTATCCTTACAATTTAGGTAAACGGCACGCTGCAGAGGCGTGATTTAGGTGAAAGGGTATTGCAGTAATGCATGTGGCATTCTACGACCTAAAAGAGAAAGGCCTGCACTTGGGTAGCAGTTCAAATACAGCAAATTATTTCGGATCTCTTTAAGGCACAGCAAGATCTCACAGTGGCTGGCTTTTGCCATTGTTTAGTTTTCATTGGGAATGAAGATTGACCAGTATCCCAAAATGAAAAACCTGCTCTACTTCTCATCATGCCGTGAAATCATTTTCATTCACTCAGAAACATTCCCTCCTTACTGTATGTGAACTGTCAACCTGTAAATGTTATGCTCCAGTTGCATAGTGCACTAGCGAGATCACATGTCAAATACTGTGTGCATTTTTGAACTCCTTACATAAGGAATGACATTACTGCATCGAAGGTGATTCAGAAGAGGTTTACTTGATTGATACATGGAATGTACAGGTTGTCTTATAAGTGAAAGTTATAGTCTAGACGTGTTTACACTGGAGTTTAGAAAACCGAGGGTTGACTTGTTTGAAACATATTAGACCCTGAACAGTTGCAAACGTGGAAAGGATGCTTCCTCTGGAACGAGAGTCCAGAACCACGGCACACTGCTCAAAAATTTAAATTTGCTCATTTAGAATAGAAGTGAGCTTTTTTTTCCCCCATGAGGGCTGTGTCACTTTGCAACTCCTTGCTGCAGGAGGTTGTGGAGACAGGGTCATTGAATTATTTTATGGTATACAGAAGGCATGCAGAATTTTGTTCGGCAGGCCAATGAAAGGAGATCAGGAGTGGAGAGGCATGTGAAATTCAGAACACGAACGAATAAACTGAGCAGGCCAGAGGAGCTATGTGAGACCTGCTCCTAATACTGTTGGTTGTATCATTTTGTTAAAGCACTAGCTAACTCTGAGAAAAGAGTGCTGACAACTGAGCCATGCTGACAGGGATATTAACTCACATTACGTTTGGTGGGAACTGTGACCCCCATTCCTGAACCTGAACTCGATCATTTTCACAAGGCCAGGATTAGGCAGTGGCTGACATTGGTGCCAGTATCAGGATCCGAGTTAGCTGGCAATTCAGCTGAAAAGCAACCTCCAATGAAATTTGATTTTGGTATCCCTGAAGTGTGGAAATAAACCAGTTAAGAATATGTCTTTGATTAGTGCTTTTCTATTGAATAGCCAGAATGCCCTTTTAGAGTTGGAGTGCCCATGTGGACAAAATCCCAATTTTATTTGAGGAGGCAAAGGTGGGGCAAGTGCCTCAGATACTTTGGGGGCAGGAGGAGTCATTCAGTATCCTTTGGAAGTCAGTCATCCTTTGTGGATGAAAGCTTCAGCCGATGTCTAGGACAGTTGACTGTGAAGAAGATTGTGCATAAATTGTTTGGTGCCCCCCAGAACTGTCCAGCGTGTCAAGATCTGTCTTGTGTCAACCAGTCATCTGGTAATGACCTGTCAAGAAATCCCAGAAGTTTCAATGTGGGATTTGCCATTGATCAGAAGCTGAACTGGACCAGCCACATGAATACTGCAGCTACAAGAGGTGAGGTGAGAGTGATTGCCCTTGATATCAAAGATAATGGGAACTGCAGATGCTGGAGAATTCCAAGATAATAAAATGTGATACATTGATGACTGTATCGGCGCCGCCTCTTGCTCCCCAGAGGAGCTCGAACAGTTCATCCACTTCACCAACACCTTCCACCCCAACCTTCAGTTCACCTGGGCCATCTCCAGCACATCCCTCACCTTCCTGGACCTCTCAGTCTCCATCTCAGGCAACCAGCTTGTAACTGATGTCCATTTCAAGCCCACCGACTCCCACAGCTACCTAGAATACACCTCCTCCCACCCACCCTCCTGCAAAAATTCCATCCCCTATTCCCAATTCCTCCGCCTCTGCCGCATCTGCTCCCACGATAAGACATTCCACTCCCGCACATCCCAGATGTCCAAGTTCTTTAAGGACCGCAACTTCCCCCCCACGGTGATTGAGAACGCCCTTGACCGCGTCTCCCGCATTTCCCGCGACACATCCCTCACACCCCGCCCCCGCCACAACCGCCCCAAGAGGATCCCCCTCGTTCTCACACACCACCCTACCAACCTCCGGATACAACGCATTATCCTCCGACACTTCCGCCATTTACAATCCGACCCCACCAACCAAGACATTTTTCCATCCCCACCCCTGTCTGCTTTCCGGAGAGACCACTCTCTCCGTGACTCCCTTGTTCGCTCCACACTGCCCTCCAACCCCACCACACCCGGCACCTTCCCCTGCAACCGCAGGAAATGCTACACTTGTCCCCACACCTCCTCCCTCACCCCCATCCCAGGCCCCAAGATGACATTCCACATTAAGCAGAGGTTCACCTGCACATCTGCCAATGTGGTATACTGCATCCACTGTACCCGGTGTGGCTTTCTCTACATTGGGGAAACCAAGCGGAGGCTTGGGGACCGCTTTGCAGAACACCTCCGCTCAGTTCGCAACAAACAACTGCACCTCCCAGTCGCAAACCATTTCCACTCCCCCTCCCATTCTCTAGATGACATGTCCATCATGGGCCTCCTGCACTGCCACAATGATGCCACCCGAAGGTTGCAGGAACAGCAACTCATATTCCGCCTGGGAACCCTGCAGCCATATGGTATCAATGTGGACTTCACCAGTTTCAAAATCTCCCCTTCCCCCACTGCATCCCTAAACCAGCCCAGTTCATCCCCTCCCCCCACTGCACCACACAACCAGCCCAGCTCTTCCCCCCCACCCACTGCATCCCAAAACCAGTCCAACCTGTCTCTGCCTCCCTAACCGGTTCTTCCTCTCACCCATCCCTTCCTCCCACCCCAAGCCGCACCCCCAGCTACCTACTAACCTCATCCCACCTCCTTGACCTGTCCGTCTTCCCTGGACTGACCTATCCCCTCCCTACCTCCCCACCTACACCCTCTCCACCTATCTTCTTTACTCTCCAACTTCGGTCCGCCTCCCCCTCTCTCCCTATTTATTCCAGTTCCCTCCCCCCATCCCCCTCTCTGATGAAGGGTCTAGGCCCGAAACGTCAGCTTTTGTGCTCCTGAGATGCTGCTTGGCCTGCTGTGTTCATCCAGCCTCACATTTTATTATCTTGGAATCTCCAGCATCTGCAGTTCCCATTATCTCTAATAAAATGTGAGGCTGGATGAACACAGCAGGCCAAGCAGCATCTCAGGAGCACAAAAGCTGACGTTTCGGGCCTAGACCCTTCATCAGAGAGGGGGATGGGGAGAGGGAACTGGAATAAATAGGGAGAGAGGGGGAGGCGGACCGAAGATGGACAGTAAAGAAGATAGGTGGAGAGAGTGTAGGTGGGGAGGTAGGGAGGGGATAGGTCAGTCCAGGGAAGACGGACAGGTCAAGGAGGTGGGATGAGGTTAGTAGGTAGCTGGGGGTGCGGTTGGGGTGGGAGGAAGGGATGGGTGAGAGGAAGAACCGGTTAGGGAGGCAGAGACAGGTTGGACTGGTTTTGGGATGCAGTGGGTGGGGGGGAAGAGCTGGGCTGGTTGTGTGGTGCAGTGGGGGGAGGGGACGAACTGGGCTGGTTTAGGGATGCAGTAGGAGAAGGGGAGATTTTGAAACTGGTGAAGTCCACATTGATACCATATGGCTGCAGGGTTCCCAGGCGGAATATGAGTTGCTGTTCCTGCAACCTTCGGGTGGCATCATTGTGGCACTGCAGGAGGCCCATGATGGACATGTCATCTAGAGAATGGGAGGGGGAGTGGAAATGGTTTGCGACTGGGAGGTGCAGTTGTTTGTTGCGGACTGAGCGGAGGTGTTCTGCAAAGCGGTCCCCAAGCCTCCGCTTGGTTTCCCCAATGTAGAGGAAGCCGCACCGGGTACAGTGGATGCAGTATACCACATTGGCAGATGTGCAGGTGAACCTCTGCTTAATGTGGAATGTCATCTTGGGGCCTGGGATGGGGGTGAGGGAGGAGGTGTGGGGACAAGTGTAGCATTTCCTGCGGTTGCAGGGGAAGGTGCCGGGTGTGGTGGGGTTGGAGGGCAGTGTGGAGCGAACAAGGGAGTCATGGAGAGAGTGGTCTCTCCGGAAAGCTGACAGGGGAGGGGATGGAAAAATGTCTTGGGTGGTGGGGTCGGATTGTAAATGGCGGAAGTGTCGGAGGATAATGCGTTGTATCCGGAGGTTGGTAGGGTGGTGTGTGAGAACGAGGGGGATCCTCTTGGGGCGGTTGTGGCGGGGGCGGGGTGTGAGGGATGTGTTGCGGGAAATACGGGAGACGCGGTCAAGGGCGTTCTCGATGACTGTGGGCCTCTCCCCCGCAGAACGGGCAGCCCTCCACTCCCTCCGCTCCAACCCCAACCTCACCATCAAACCCGCAGACAAGGGTGGCGCAGTGGTAGTATGGCGCACTGACCTCTACATCGCCGAGGCCAGATGCCAACTCTCCGACACCACCTCCTACCGCCTCCTCGATCATGACCCCACACCCGAGCACTAAACCATCATCTCCAACACCATTCACGACCTCATCACCTCAGGGGACCTCCCACCCACAGCCTCCAACCTCATTGTTCCCCAACCCCGCACGGCCCGTTTCTATCTTCTTCACAAAATCCACAAACCTGCCTGCCCTGGTCGACCCATTGTCTCAGCCTGCTCCTGCCCCACCGAACTCATCTCCACCTATCTGGACTCCATTTTCTCCCCTTTGGTCCAGGAACTCATTGGGGTCATTTAAGAGACTGCTGGACATGCATATGGTCACAGAAATTTGAGGGTGCATCCATGAGGATCAATGGTCAGCACAACATTGTGGGCTGAAGGGCCTGTTCTGTGCTGTACTGTTCTATGTTCTATGTTCTAACTCCCCACCTACGTCCGTGACACCACCCACGCCCTCCACCTCCTCCAGGACTTCCAATTCCCTGGCCCCCAACACCTCATATTCACCATGGACGTCCAGTCCCTGTACACCTGCATTCCGCATGGAGATGGCCTCAAGGCCCTCCGCTTCTTCGTGTCCCGCAGGCCCGACCAGTCCCCCTCCACCGACACTCTCATCCGCCTAGCTGAACTCGTCCTCACACTCAACAACTTCTCTTTTGACTCCTCCCACTTCCTACAGACTAAAGGGGTGGCCATGGGCACCCGCATGGGCCCCAGCTATGCCTGCCTCTTTGTACGTTACGTGGAACAGTCCCTCTTCCGCACCTACACAGGCCCCAAACCCCACCTCTTCCTCCGGTACATTGATGACTGTATCGGCGCCGCCTCTTGCTCCCCAGAGGAGGTCGAACAGTTCATCCACTTCACCAACACCTTCCACCCCAACCTTCAGTTCACCTGGGCCATCTCCAGCACATCCCTCACCTTCCTGGACCTCTCAGTCTCCATCTCAGGCAACCAGCTTGTAACTGATGTCCATTTCAAGCCCACCGACTCCCACAGCTACCTGGAATACACCTCCTCCCACCCACCCTCCTGCAAAAATTCCATCCCCTATTCCCAATTCCTCCGCCTCCGCCGCATCTGCTCCCATGATAAGACATTCCACTCCCACACATCCCAGATGTCCTAGTTCTTCAAGGACCGCAACTTTCCCCCCACAGTCATCGAGAACGCCCTTGACCGCGTCTCCCGTATTTCATGCAGTGCATGTTCAAACGCAACAAGATCTGGACAATATCCAACCTGAAACATCAGCTTTCCTACTTCTCTGATGCTGCCTGGCCTGCTGTGTTCCTCCAGCTCCACACTGTGTTATCTCAGACTCCAGCATCAGCAGTTCTTATAATCTCCGGTGCTCAAAAGGTCTGAGCAATAAAGGCAAGCGAGGCTTAAAAGAATTATGCATCTGAGCCCCTAGATCTGTCTGTTCTATAATACTATCCATGGCTCTATTATTAATTATGCAAATCCTGCTGCTGCTTCTTTTATCAAAATGCAATACCTCCCAACTATCCAAATTAAACTCCATCTGCCACTCCTCAGCCCATTGATCCAACGGATCAAGCTCTCTATAGAAACCTAATTCATTGCCTACTATACTACCAGTTTTAGTGTCATCTGCAAACGTACTGACTGTGTCTCCTGCATTATTATCCAAATCGTGTATTTAGATGACAAACAAAAGTGGATCCAGTACTGGTCCCTGTGGATTACTGCTCCAGTCCGAAAAACAATCTTCCACTGCCACCCTCTATGTCCTACCATCGAGCCAATTTTATATGCAATTGGCAAGCCTAATCTGAATCCCATGTGATCTAACTGTACTGATTAGTCTACCAAGTGGATTTTTATCAAAGGTTTCACTGAAGTCCAAGTAAACAACTTCTACCGTTCTGCCCACATCAATCTTTTTGGTTCCTTTCTCAAAAAACTCAATTAAGTTGGTGAGACACAACTTCCCCCAAGCATACTGACTATTCCAAATTATTTCTTTCTTCTCCAAATGCATGCAAATCCTAACTTTCAGAATCACCTCCAATAATTTACCTACCACTGGTGTCAGGCTCAAAGGCCTATAGTTCCCAAGCTTCTCCTTACAGCCCTTCTTAAATAAAGGCACAACATTAGTCTCCCTAGAGTCCTCCAGCACCTCATCTGTGGCTACAGGTAATATAAATATTTCTACAATGGGCCTCACAATTTCCTCCCTAAGTTCCCACAACATCCTGGGAGACACTTGATCATGTCCTGGAGATTTATCTGAGATCTCCAGGACTTCCTGTTCTGTAATGAGAACTGTTTTCAAACCATCACTATTTATTTCTCTGACTTCTCTAGCCTCCATTTCTTTCTTCACAGTAAAAGCTGGTGCAAAATATGCATTTAATATCTCGTCCATCTCCTGAGGTTCAACACAAAGATTATCTTGTCAATCTTTAAGGGGCACTACTCTATTTAGTTGCTCTTTTGCTCTTGATGTACTTGATTATCCAAAGAGATTCTACCTCATTCCATTCAGCTTTTGAAAGCTCTTGTCTGTTACCATTAAAATGTAATTACAAGTTAGGCATGTGATAGAACACTCCCTAGTTGCCTGGTAGCTCCAACAACATTCAAGAAACTTGACACCATTCAGGACAAAACAGCACTCTTGATTGTCACCACATCCATCTGCATCTATTCCCTCCACCAATTACACTCATTAGCAGCAGTGTGTACTATCTCCAACGTGCACTGCAGAAATTCACCGAAGATTCTGAGGCAGCACCTTTCAAATTCACAACCACTTCCATCTAGAAGGACAAGGGCAGCAGTTACATGGGAACACCACCACCCTCAAGATTCCCTCCAAGCTACTCACCATCCTGAATTGAAAATATATCACACTTTCCTCACTTTAACTGGGTCAATATCCTGGAATTCCCTCCCTAATAGCATTGTTGGGTCAACCCATTGCAGGTGGAGTGCAGTGGTTTCAAGAAGGGAGCTCATCACCACCTTCTCAAGGGCAACTAGGGATGGGCAATAAATGTTGGTTGGCCAGTGATGCCCAGATCCCACAAAAATGAATAAGTAACAAAAAAAAAAATCAGAGGCTGGGAGTTCTGTGGAGAGTAACTCACTTCAAAATCTGTCTAGCAACAACAAGGTACAAGTCAGGTGTGTGATGGAACACTCTTCACTTTTCCGAATTGGTGCAGCACCAATAATATTCAAAAGCTTTTCCGGCTGTTTTTGTTTCTAATTTTCAGCATCTGCAGTTCCTTCCGTTTTTCCATTCAAGAAGCTCAATATTCAGGATAATGCAGCCCACTTCATTTGCAAGCATGTCTAACACCTTCAAAATCTATTCCCTCCACTGTCAACACAGTGTTGTCAGTATGTCCCAAACTACATGATGCACTGAAATGACTCACTAAGGCTCCTTATTCAACACCTTCAAATCTCATGATATTTACCACACAAAAGGGCAAGGATACCAAGAACATGGAAACACACCACAGCAAGTTCTCATCCAAGTCACACACCATCTTGACTTGGAAATATATTTTCATTCATTCACTATCATTGGTTAGAATATTTGAACTGCTTTACTGTGTGATTTGAAGCCATGCAATGAGTTTAAGTTCATTATAGACTTATCCAGGAGAGGCAAAGTTAAAAAAAACTATCTTCAGGCTTAGGCTTGAATATATCACCTTAATACACAAAAATATTAAATACTGCTGTACATTGTAATTATATAACATCCTGACTTATAGTTTAAGTAGATAAGGACCAATTTATCTTCTTTGAGTGTTTATGTCCATGGTGTTATGTGCATTTGCCAGTTTAGATTTGCCAGAATGCTTCTTCCAGAATGTTCTAAATCCACTTCACTGTTTTAATTATGCTCAGTGATGAGCAATTCTATGACATCACCACACAGTTGCTCACCTTGTACAGTCCCCCTCCGCAAGCCTTTATCCCATACTTCTTTACAAGTCTTCAGCTATTTCAATAATCACCTTCCATCCATCAGAAGATCAGTAATAAGAATGGTTACTGATGATTATATCCTATTCAGTGCTATTTTCAACTCCTCAGATACTGAAGCAGACTGTGCCCCTATGCAAGGAGACCTGGACAATATTCAGTCGCGCTGATAAGTGGTAAATAATATTCAAGCCACAGAAGTCAACCATCTTACTGTGGTTTTCAATGATATTACCTATCGCTGAATTTCCCCAGTGATTAAGTTTCTGGGATTTACCATTGACTGGGAACCTTATTGGACCAACCATATAAATATTGTGCATACATGAGCAGGCCAGAGGCTAGGATCTCTGCAATGAATAACTTGCTGCTTGTTGTCCAAAGTCTGACCATCCTCTATAAAAAGTACAATTCAGAACTCAGCAGTGCGAAGGAATAATCTCCCGTTGCCTGAATAAGCGCAGCTCCAACAATGCCCAAGAGGCTTTATGCCATCATGGACAAAACAGCCTGCCTGACTGGCACCACAATCTTCACATTAAGCATTCATTCTATCCACCACTGACAGGTGTCTGCCATCTGCAAGATGCTATGCAAAAACTCTTCAAAATTTTTCAACAACGGTTTTAAAACAACAATCATATCAGTCTACACTTATATAGAACTTATGATATCAAAAAAACTTGCAAAAATGTTATACAGCAGGTTACATTGAGCAAAATAAGGAGCTACCAGATCAGATGACCTAAAGCTTGGTCAAAATGGGTATGTCTCAAGAGAGTGCTATAGCCAAGTTAGGTGAGATGAATTGATTCCTTTCCTGGTCCAACTCCTCCACTGTTTATGAAAACATTTGAATTTAACCATGGAGGTAATGTTGTCAATTGTCTATCTCAGATTGCTTATATTTCAGTAATAAGTCAGCCAGGTTCATTAAATAAAGAACAAATTTATTGCTAGCAAAATTTACTCAATCAAAGGTATAAAAAGAATGAATAAAATGTTTAAACTGTACAAATCGATACAGTGAGCCTTCTTGAAAAATAATGAACATACACTTTCCAAGTCTGGGGAAAGGGTAAAAAAATTACTAAATGTTCTGATAATGAACTTTGCCCAAGTAACAACTAAATTCAGGAGAAAGAATTATTCAGAGATTGCTCAAACGTCAGTCTGTAGCTGAAGTTACTTTGCACACAAGCTGCTTTCATTGAGGTATACTTCTAGATCTGTTACGATTGGCTGAATTCACATTTCTGGAGATAGTGGTGTCGAATTCTTCTTTAGCAATCCTCTATCTTGTGAACATGAGGCTTTTCAATAAGTGTTTTGAACTTGCACACCTTGATTAGAGAGATTTCAAGGAAAGTCAGAGAACAAAGGCTGTTGCTCCAGGTAAGTTAGCTCTCTTATTATTGTATTTAAATAAGATAGGCTTGTTAAACAAGAAACTCGTTTATGTGCCTTCTATCTAAAGGTTTTCTGGACTCTGTGATTCTAGTTAATCAATTTGTGTTCTTTGTGAATGTGGCATATTCTGTTGCTGTAGCCAATCTCCTTTTCTTTATAAAAGTATTCATTCCAAAATGTCTAAGATGTATATGTAAATCCAGTCGATGATATTCTAATTTAATACTCAAAATAACAGATCTCCATAACAGGAGGAACCTGAGATTTAGAGATGGGCAGTTGTTAGATATGTATATCCCACAGCTCAAGGCTTAGGAAAACAATGGTAGAGCCATCAATCGTGGCATGATTAAATGTGAGATGTTCAAGAAGTCAGCATCAGAGAAGCACAGATATCTTGCAGAGTTGCAGAGCTGGAGGAGAATATACAAATAGGAAGGGACAAGGCTATGGAAGGATTTGAAAATCCCTTCTATCACATTAAACAGCAATGCACTATGGCTGCAGCATGCACCACACCACCTACAGGATTCACTTCAGCGACTTACCAAGGCTCTGACAAGCACACTCTTCAAATATGAAACTCTTGCCACATGAAAAAAACAAGTACAGCATTTTGGGAAACATTATCGCCATTTAGTTTTTCTCTGAGTCACAAAGCATCTTTCCTTGGAATTATGTTGTCATTTCTTCAATATGCGAGATCAAACTCCTGGAGCTCCCTCCCAAAAGGCAGTGAGCAGTTCAAGAATGTAACTCACCATTAAGTGCAATTAGAGAAAGGCATTAAATGCTGGCCTTGACAGTGTGTCTCACATGCCATTAACAAATGTAAAAAAAAATAAAAATCCAGGGCTTCTCCAACATACATTGCACAATGTTGCAATATTTGTGCCATAAAGTCATAAGGAAAATGTCAGTTGTTCCTTCTGTTTGACCACTTTATACAGAATTGCAGAGAATAGCCATGACTTTGATCACTTTTTGCGCCGATTATTTTACAAAAATTGGGCCCCAAGCCTGAAAAAAACATACGGCAGACTAAACATTTTTTTAAAAAAAGTTATCCTTTCATATTTCAATCAGTTTTGCGATTCATCCAAAAAGTTTGCATTTTTCATTTGTTCGTGCATGTTTGCATAATGTTTCCCACATGGGGGTTTAGTTGAATGGTTGCCAATGCCAGCTTATGTGACAAATATAATACAGAGTTTCCTGCATGGCACCTAAACGATTAAAGACTGCCAAGCAGTTAGAGGAAAAAAAATGATGCTAAAGTCATTATTAATTCAGTGCCAAATTCACTTATTAGAGGTGGCCCACAATATGTTTCCATAGCAAAGAGTAACAAGACCACACCACACACGATCTTCAGTCTCTAATGCTTAACACTGACCTTGAACTTCCCAGTCTTGGTTCTCTCATTCCTCTACAAGGTTTAAGCTTTATTTCTCCATGAGAAAAATCGTAAACAATGTCTGTCTGCATTTTAATGGCCCAAAAACATGACTCTAGGTAACAATAAGCCTTTGGATCGATTCCCTCTCATAACTATGTCTCTGGAAAACTTCGCAGAAGTCAAACATTTAGTTCCTTTTCCTGAACCAATATTGTAAATCTGGCATAAGATCTACGTCCCCAATAAATATATTCTTGCCAAAACATACTGGGAAACCAATGCTGTAGCCAAAATCTCTGAGAAGCTGCCAACCTCTGCTTAGTAATGCTGTACAATTTGCATTATTTGTTCAATGAGAGTGTATTAGATCCTCAGAAACACAAGACTAACAGCAGTTCGTACAGCTCCTGTTTTCAGTTTTGAATAAGCAGTTGAGGCAGAATATTTAACCTATCTTTCAAAATAAATGAAACTATGCAAACCATATGCCCTTACAATTTAAGAGCAGAAGTAAGCCATTTAGCTATTGAATCTAAGAGAAGAAAGTTGGCCTTGTCTCTGAATTAAATGTGTGATCCCTTATTCTAAGGTTGATATTAAAGCAAACACTTGGGATTGTCTGTTCTGAGCTGCATTCTGCTGGGATACATGGGTTGACCAATGGGAGGAACAGAACAGAGAACACTGAAGCTAACTTTTGCTGCCCAATACTCTAGACAACAGATTTTCAACTCCATTCTCCTGCTTTCTCCCCGTAACCAGGGATACGGGTTGAATTCCAGTCTTGGGTGGCTGACTGTGTGGAGTTTGCACATTGTCCCCATATTTGTGGGGTTTCCGCTGGGTGCTCTGTTTTCATCTCTAAGTCCAAAGATGTGTAATTTAGGTAATTTGGCCATCTTAAATTGCCCGTAGTGACCAGGGATGTTCAGACCAGGTGAATTAGCCATAGAAAATGCAGGGTTCTGGGGATAGAGTGGGGTTTTTGTTTGAGGGGCTATTGCTGTGGACTTGATGGGCCAAATGGCCTCTATCTGCAATGTAGGGATGCAAGTAAACTTACATATACTACCTATATGGTGTCTAGAACAGTATTCTCTGCGGTGCAAGGTGAAGATGCTAAGACAGAGTGTGAAATCTTTTAGATTCAGTGAAAACCCAGAACTCGGGAAACTTTGAAAATCATGAACCCAGCAGAAATACTGAACCTGAAAGACCAGAATCTTGCTTAAATCAAACAAAATATATAACAAAATGCAATTCTTCTAGTGCTGCAGGAAATAGTGATGCAAAGATGCCTGAGAAATATTGCTATAAGACGATATTTGGCTTGCAGAGATAAAACAAAAGCCCAAGAAACCATGTTGATTAGAGGTAATAAAATGTGAGGCTGGATGAACACAGCAGGCCAAGCAGCATCTCAGGAGCACAAAAGCTGACGTTTCGGGCCTAGACCCTTCATCAGAGAGCTTACATAAGGTGGAGGAAGCTAGGGTCAAGCTCAGCTCTACAGGATTATAGGCAAGCACGGAAGGAGCTCAAAAATGGTCTGAGGAGAGCCAGGAGGGGCCACGAGAAAGGCTTGGCAGAACGGATTAGCGAGAACACAAAAGCATTTTACACTTATGTGAGGAATAAGAGAATGGTCAAAGAAAGAGTAGGACTGATCAGGGATAGTATAGGATGAAGGGTCTAGGCCCGAAACGTCAGCTTTTGTGCTCCTGAGATGCTGCTGGGCCTGCTGTGTTCATCCAGCCTCACATTTTATTATCTTGGAATCTCCAGCATCTGCAGTTCCCATTATCCTTGATTAAAGGTAATTAAGTCATTTTCTCTAAAAGGTGAGAAAAGAGGTGTTGAAGCACATCCATGTTAGTGATCAGCGAATTGCCTCTTGTGTAAAAAAGGCAAAAAGCCCTCTGCTAGCTAAATTTGAGCAATTAAATTAAGAACTATCAGCTACTGCAGTGCTTGTAACAAATACCAAGCTAACAAAAATAAAGAGCCTCGTAGGACACACAACATTCCAGTCAGGCCATGGATGAAGTAAGAGTAGATGTCTTCACCACCGTAGGGACTGATGATTTGTTACCATTGACCGACTTTTCCAACTATGAATAATTAGATCAGCTGATGTCAACAACTACTAGGGACATTGTGGAATGCCTAAAAGCTCACTTCAACTGTTACAGACTTCCAGACATTGTGAGAAGTGAGAATAATGTTTACTTCATGTGTGAAGAATTCTGCTGCTTCATAATAGATTGGAACAATTCAACACCAACACATCATCTCAACACCATCCCTACTCAAATGAAATAGCAAAGGTAGCTGAGAAAATTACCAAAGATTTTGTAAAGAAACCAAGCAAACACACCATAGCTTTGTATAAGGAAACCCTAGAGTGGAGATGCACACCTCCTGAAGACATGGAATGAAGTTCGGTCCAAAGACAATCTCAAACTGCATCAATCCTATTATTCCAACATTGAAAAATCTCAAACAAGAAGTAGTAACAGGCATGACTGACAAAGTCTTTGTGAAACAACATTAAGCCAAATTGCACTTTGATAAATCTGCCAAGTTATTTGCAGTGCTGAGCACTGGAGAACCAGTCATGGTGCAAACATTCTACAGAGCCGAGCCCTTGATCATATACTATTACCAGAATTTACCAGATATATTATTGCAGCTGTAAAGTTTGATGTAGAACCAGAGAAGCCGTTCCTTTGCTGCAGGTAGCTGATTAAGAAGCTGTGATCTCTCCACAAGCAGAGTACAGAATGACTATCAGACTCTGAGGTGTAGAACTCCTTAGCAATGAAAATAGATCAGCAACAACAGTTACCGAGGCAACTAAACTCATAAAGGAGAGGCGTCCTCTGGAGAAAGATTAACACCCTATCAACAGACACCAGATGAACATCAGATGACAATGCACATAGGTACCATTAGAAGACCTGAATGTTTTCAAAACTGCATCAGCAATGTGCTTGTAGAGAATGATGGAAGAGAGACCGATTATAGTTGAAATGCATGGGCCCTATAAATGAATTATAAATTTTCCTGTGAGCATATATTTTAAGTTACTTGTGTAACACAATTGCAAATGATAATGCATGTAATTTGCTTCATTAAAAGGAGACGTTTGGAGAAATGCAACTATACTTTGTGCACTGGCTTGCTTGTCACAGTCATGTAACATCTATCTCTGTTATAAGAGTCTTCTTTTCGCAGATTTGACAGTCAGTAAACACATTATTTAAACACAGTGGATGAAGTCACTTCTGGCTGTGAACGTGCACGCATATGTCCCACCATATTGAACACTGTGGTGACCAGTTATATACCTATAAAATGTGCAAAGCACTACAAATTTTCCAATCTATATATTTCTTCTTGCCATGAGTTTTTACACATAAATGCTTGAAAATCTTTGGCACAAATAACATGCGTAAACTAAATAGAGGGGAAAACAATGTTTCTCCTTCATTGTTTACAATGAGCTCTGGAGGTTGCAGCTTTACTGACATGCCCGCAGGGTGACACGTGAAGCTTGTAATTAAATTAAATGGCAGGAAGCATCTTATCCATATGCATGACCACACAGGAATCGTAACAGTAAATCCTTTCTTCACAGAGGAGCTCAGATAGTTTGGAGTTAGAATATCTCCAAAAGTGTTTGTGAGGTTTTGGAGCGAGGAGTAGCGATTGCTACGTACAGCTATAAAGGTAAGATGGCTACATCTGACCAAATATTTTACAATAAGAGATTCTCAAATTTTTATTCTCTTAGTTCATCAATATGAGTGATTTTTTATGCTTCAGTTTAAAAATAATACCTGGAATTATTAACAAAAAGGATGACATTCCTTCATGGCGATTTATAATGCTAATGATCCCTCTCCTCAACCTGTGCAAATATTGCCTAAATTAAGGCCCCTTAAAAGATCAGCAAAGCTGCCGATGTATAGGAACCGCAGGAGATGGGGGAGATACTCAATGAGTATTTTTCATCAGTATTTACTGTGGAGAAGGATATGGAGACATAGAATATGGGAAAATAAATAGCACATGTTAAAAAAAAGTCCATATTCCAGAGGAGGATATGTTGGACTGCCTAAAACGCATAAAGGTGGATAAATCCCCAGGACCTGATCAGGTGTAGCCTAGAACTCTGTGGGAAGTTAGGGAAATGATTGCTGGGCCCCTTGCTGCGATATTTCTATCATTGATAGTTACAGGTGAAGTGCCGGAAGACTGGAGGCTGGCTAATATGGTGCCACTGTTTAAGAAAGGCGGTATGGAAAAGCCAGGAGACTATAGGCCGGTGTTCCTGACATCGGTGGTGGGCAAGTTATTGGAGGGAATTCTGAGGGAAAGGATTCACATGTATTTGTAAAGGCAAGGACTGATTAGACAGAATCAACATGGCTTTCCCTCAACATCATGAGGGCTATAGACAAGGTGGATAGCAAGAAGTTTTTTTTCCCCAGAGTGAGGGACTCAATTACTAGGGGTCATGAGTTCAAAGTGAGAGGAGGAAAGTTTAAGGGAGATATGCATGGAAAGTCCTTTACGCAGAGGGTGGTGGGTGCCTGGAACACGTTGCCTCTAGACACGATAGTGTCTTTTAAGATGTACCTGGACAGGTACCTGGATGGGTAGGGAGCAAAGGGATACAGACACGCAGAAAATAGATGACAGGTTTAGAGAGAGGATCTCGATCGGCGAAGGCTTGGAGGGCCTGTTCCTGTGCTGTAATTTTCTTCGTTCTTTATTCTTTATGCATAGTAAATCATGTCTCACTAACTTAATTGAGTTTTTTAAGCAGTAATGAAGAAGATTCATGAAGGAAAAACGGTGGACGTGATCTATGTGGACTTCAGTAAGTCGCTTGACAAGGTTCCTCGTGGCAGGCTGGTTAGTAAGGTTAGATCACATGGAATACAGGGAGAATCAAATGGGTCAATGGGATGAAAAATGGCAGATGGAGTTCAGTCTAGATAAATGCCAGGTGTTGCATTTTGATATAACAAACAAGGAAAGTGCTTATACAATTAATGGAAGGGCCTTGGGTAGAATTGGAGTCCAGAGGGACTTAGAGATGCTGGTACATAACTCTTTGAAATCTGTGTCACATATAGACAGGGCAGTCAAAAAGCCATTTGGTACACTTGCCTTCATTGCTTAGTCCTTGGAGTATAAGAGTTGGGAAGCCACGTTGACGGTTGTACAGGACATTGGTGAGGCCTCTTCTGGAATACTGTGTCCAGTTCTGGTCACCCAGTTACAGCAAGGATATTATCAAGCTGGAGAGGTTCAGAAGAGATTTGCCAGGATGTTGTCAGGTATGAAAGGTTTGAATTATAAAGAAACACTGGATAGGCTGGGACTTGATTCACTGGAATGTAGGACGTTGAGAGGCAACCTGGCAGAAGTTTATAAAACAATGAGAGGGACAGATCGAGTTAATGGTAGTTGCCTTTTCCCTAAGATGGGAGATTTCAAGATTGGGAGCACATTTTTAAGGTGAAAGGAAAGAGATTTAAAAAAGACTTAGGAGGCCAATTTTTTACGCTGAGGGTGGTCTGTGTGTGGAATGAACTTTCTGAGCAAAGGGTGGATGCAGGTACAGTTACAATGTTTAAAAGATATTTGGATAGATGAATGAATAGGAAAGGTTTGGAGGGGTATGGGCCAGGAGCAGGCAGGTAGGACTAGTTTAGTTTGGGATTATGTTTATCATAGACTTGTTGGATGAAGGGTCTGTTTCCATGTTGTATTACTCTATGAGTCTATAACTAGCCATTTGGATACAGAACTGGCTCAAAGATAGAAGACAGAGGGCAGTGGTGGAGGGTTGCCTTTCAGACTGGAGGCCTGTCAACAGCGGTGTGCCACAAGGATCGGTGTTGGGTCCACTGCTTTTCATCATATATGTATAAATGATTTGGATTTGAACATAGCAGGCATGGTTAATCACTTTGCAGGAGATATCAAAATTGGAGGTGTAGTGGACAGCAAAAAAGACCACCTCAGAGGACAATGGATTTGATCAGATGGGCTATTGGGCCAAGGAGTGGTTGATGGAGTTTACTTCAGACAAATATGAGGTACTGAATTTTGGAAATGCAAATCAGGGTAGAACTTATACACTTAATGGTAAGGCGCTGGGGGCCGTTGCTGTATAAAGAGACCTTGGAGTGCAGGTTCGTAGTTCCTTGAAAATGGAGTCACAGGTAGGTAGGATCATGAATTTGATGTTTGGTATTCTTGCTTTTATTGGTCAGAGCATTGAGTATGGGAGTTGGGAGGTCATGTTGCAGTTGTACAGGACATTAATTTGGCCACTTTTGGAACACTGCGCACAATTCTGGTCTCCCTGCTTTTGGAAGGATGCTGTGAAATTTGCAAAGACTCAGAAAAGATTTACAAGGATGTTGCTCGGGTTGGATGGTTCAAGCTACAGGGACAGGCTAAATAAGCCGGGGCTATTTTCCCTGAAGCATTGGAGGTTGAGGGGTGTTCTTATACAGGTTTATATAATCATGAGGGGCATGGAAAGGGTAAATAGACAAAGTCTTTTCCCTGGGGTGGGGGAGTCCAAAAGTAGAGAGCATGGGTTTACAGATAGAGGGGAATGACTTAAAGGGGACCTAAGGGCAACTTTTTCATGCAGAAGGTGGTGCACGTATAGAATGAGCTACCAGAGGAAATGGTGGAGGCTGGTACAATTATAACATTTAAAAGGCATCTGGATAGGCACATGAATAGGAAGGGTTTAGAGGGGTATGGGCCAAATGATGGCAAATGAGATTAGATTTATTTAGGATATCTGGTCAGCATGGACAAGCTGGACCGAAAGGTCTGTTACTGTGTTGTACAACTCCATGACTCTGTGGCTCTGTCTGCATCTCATGAAACAGTTACAACATAGAAAGATCTCCGATGAAACTAAAGGGGTAAAGATTTTGAAATAACAAGGTGTAGAGCTGGATGAACATAGCAGGCCAAGCAGCATTAGAGGAGCAGAAAAGCTGACATTTCGGGTCGTGACCCTTCTTCAGAAAACAGCTCTACACCTTGACTTTGATGCTGTTTGGCCTGCTGTGTTCATCCAGCTCTACAACTTGTTATCTCAGATTCTCCAGCATCAGTAGTTCCTACCATCAGGGTAAAGATTTTGCTGGGTCTGCTCTACTGGCAGCATCTAATGTGGTGAGGATGAAGTCAGGGTCTGTGAGCGGGGGCAGGGGAAGCTTGGCTTGGGGTTGGAGTATTGAGAAGAGGGGCACCTAACAACACTGCCCTGGTTTTAATGGCAGAAATGACTTTAGCAACCAAAGTCAATGCAATGCCGATTGCAGTGCACAGACCTTGGGGCTTAGAGGGAATACTGATCACAACCATACAGGTGCTTCAGTATTTCTCATAATGACTGAGGCTTGAAATCATAAAGCAATATCCCATCATCTAGATCTCCAATACACCCTGGAATGCCAAAAGTGGTACAGAGTAATTGGTTCTGTGAACAAATATTCTGGATTCATATTTTAGTAATGGCTACTTAATGCCATATTCAATAATCTTCAATATTTCCTCCTGTACATTACATATAAATAAACTGGATTGCAGTTTTAGATTGTATAAATACAGTTTAGTGCAAAATCTTTGCCTCTTTTTGAGGTGATTCTCAATATGTTCGGTCTATATATATTTTGCTAAATTGCTGACTGTGATAATCCTAAGTGTTCCATTTGGCTTTGTTAATTTCTCAGGGCAGTAAGCATTCATTCCAGTTTTGAGATACTAATGAATTAGAGAGACTGGAGGGAAGTTAGTTGATCAGGAGACAGTGCTGGAATTATCTGAGCTACATTTCACCATGGTTGCATTATTGCATTATTTGCAACAAACTATGAGATGATTGATGTAATACTACCAAATTGATTTGAGAAAGAAGCAATTTTTGAGGAGTTAGATTTATTCAACATCTGGGAATTAGACTATTTATTACTTTGAAAAAAGATAATTTACCGTCACCTTTTCTCTATTGCTATTTATTTAGCTGGTCTTCCTTTCCATACTAAATCTTACATCAGCCTCTAGGTTACCTAGAAAAAGTCAGCATAATGTATATGTGGTGCTATTCAGTTCCTTATCATGCAAATACTAATAAACTTGGTTGAATTTCAGAATTGCTGTTCTTGTCATTAATATAGTGAAAATGAAGAAATTATTTTAAGTTCTAGGGTCTCAAAAATATCACCAGCTCTGCCATAAATGCCAGCAAGGGATGTCTCTAAAGGCATCAAAGGGAAGGTAGCATCAAGATTCACTTTATAGTAATCTGTAAAGACATATCCAAAACATTTGTAGAAAACTAGACTCTTAGTCAACAGTAATCTCTAATTGAACTTCTAATAATTGATTAGTCCTTGGAGAAAACACAGTCTCTGTAATTATTTTAAGTTTTATTGCCTTAAAATGACAGCACTACAGAATTCTCACTTTTAAAAGGTGGTCAACTTAAAATAATTTTCAGAACGGCCTTGCATTAGAACTGATTCAATACGCTGACATCTCTCATTACTCAAAATGATCTATACAATAAAGATATTGTCATATGGCATCAATTTTGGGGAGAATTCCAAAAAAAGGAATGACTGCACAAAATTATATTAAATATCATTTACAGTTCCCAGGTGATTCAACTAGTTCAGTCAGTGAGCAGCAGTGCAATAAAGACCACTAGGTTCCAAGTCTGATTTGAGCTTAGTTCCTGATTACAATGAGGCAGACAGCAATAGCTACATCACAGTTCATCTCAATTCAGGAGGGTAAACTTTGGATAGGTTTCCATTTCAGAATATTGTCACTCTTCCTGCCAACGTGTGTGATTGGACAGATGTCCCAGGTGTCAACTTCATTGAGTTTCATGGAGTGTTTCCTGCCATGAGACCTAACTAGTTTTCTTGAGCTTACACCTCAGTAACTACCTACTGCATCCTTACGGCACCCATTACTACAGTTGGTTACTAGCCCAATTTTACCGTTTGCTATGGTTGGAACAACTCGCCAAGATATCTTGGGATCTCTGGCCCTGGTACTGTCTTCAAAAGTGTATTGTATTCCCAGATAAGATACTCTGCACAGTTTGTGACATTTGCTCCAGGCATGGCTGTGGAGGGGAATTTTGTGGCCTGCTTTGTGGATAGAAAAATGGAGAGCCTTGTGCATGGGGTAGTATGGAGGATCCCGCAACACATCCCTCAGACCCCGCCCCCACCACAACCGCCCAAAGAGGATCCCCCTCATTCTCACACACCACCCCACCAACCTCCGGATACAACGCATCATCCTCCGACACTTCCGCCATCTGCAATCCGACCCCACCACCCAAGACATTTTTCCATCCTCACCCTTGTCTGCTTTCCGGAGAGACCACTCTCTCCGTGACTCCCTTGTTCGCTCCACCCTGCCCTCCAACCCCACCACACCCGGCACCTTCCCCTGCAACCGCAGGAAATGCTACACTTTCCCCCACACCTCCTCCCTCACCCCTATCCCAGGCCCCAAGATGACTTTCCATATTAAGCAGAGGTTCACCTGCACATCTGCCAATGTGGTATACTGCATCCACTGTACCCAGTGTGGCTTCCTCTACATTGGGGAAACCAAGCAGAGGCTTGGGGACCGTTTTGCAGAACACCTCCGCTCGGTTCGCAATAAACAACTGCACCTCCCAGTTGCAAACCATTTCCACTCCCCCTCCCATTCTTTAGATGACATGTCCATCATGGGCCTCTTGCAGTGCCACAATGATGCCACCCGAAGGTTGCAGGAACAGCAACTCATATTCCGCTTGGGAACCCTGCAGCCCAATGGTATCAATGTGGACTTCACCAGTTTCAAAATCTCCCGTTCCCCCACAGCATCCCAAAACCAGTCCAGTTCGTCCCCTCCCCCCACTGCACCACACAACCAGCCCAGCTCTTCCCCTCCACCCACTGTATCCCAAAACCAGTCCAACCTGTCTCTGCCTCCCTAACCTGTTCTTCCTCTCACCCATCCCTTGCTCCCACCCCAAGCCGCACCTCCATCTCCTACCTACTAACCTCATCCCACCTCCTTGACCTGTCCGTCTTCCCTGGACTGACCTATCCCCTCCCTACCTTCCCACCTATACTCTCCTCTCCACCTATCTTCTTTTCTCTCCATCTTCGCTCCACCTCCCCCTCTCTCCCTATTTATTCCAGAACCCTCATCCCACCCCCCTCTCTGATGAAGGGTCTAGGCCCGAAACGTCAGCTTTTGTGCTCCTGAGATGCTGCTGGACCTGCTGTGTTCATCCAGCCTCACATTTTATTACCCAGGATGACAGGGCTGTTAAGAAGGCATACAGTGTTTTAACCTTTATTAATAGAGGGATTGAGTTCCGGAACCATGAGGTTATGCTGCAGCTGTACAAAACTCTGGTGTTGCCGCACTTGGAGTATTGTGTACAGTTCTGGTCACTGCATTATAAGAAGGACGTGGAAGTTTTGGAAAAGGTGCAGAGGAGATTTACTAGGATGTTGCCTGGTATGAAGGGAAGGTCTTTCAAGTAAAGGCTGAGGGACTTGAGGCTGTTTTTGTTCGAGAGAAGGTTGAGAGGTGACTTAATTGAAACATATAAAATAATCAGAGGGTTAGATAGGGTGGATAGGGAGAGCCTTTTTCCTAGGATGGTGACGGCGAGCACGAGTGGACATAGCTTTAAATTGAGGGGCGAAAGATCTAGGACAGATGTCAGAAGTAGTTTCTTAACTCAGAGAGTAGAAAGGGTATGGAACACTTTGCCTGCAACGGTAGTAGATTCGCCAACTTTAAGTACATTTAAGTCGTCATTGGACAAGCATATGGACGTAAATGGAAAACTGTAGGTTAGATGGGCTTCAGATTGGTATGACAGGTCAGCACAACATTGAGGGCCGAAGGGCCTGTACTATGCTGTAATGTTCTATGTTCTATATATCATTTCGAACTTTAATGATCTAATTTCATTAATGTCTCCACAATCTTCACCGACCCCTTGATGTACTGTTTCCCGATGCTCTTAAAATTAACTTATATTTCACAACTTCACACATTGCAAAAATATTTGAATTGGACAAAAACAAAAATCTTGAAATTGTTGAAGCAGGCAAGTTTGATATCTTTCCTCCTTACCCCAGTTTAGATCTAAAAAGAAGAAGTCAGGGATTGTAGAATATTTCTTTACCAGTGCACAAATTCAGAATGAAGCATAGACATGCTCCCATAACCTTCTGATAGATATGAATAGGGCTTTGGACGACAATCCCTCTGTAATAGCCACATGAGATAGACCTCCAAATACTTGTCACAGCGTTGTTGTGTCAGCTGTATGTAATTCCTGTTTAGTTAGTAGGTTAAGTGCTATATGGAATAATATATTGGTGTATGTCTGATAAATCAGTATCCATTCTCAGGAACTGCTCCCCGGATGATATTTAATTTTGTAATTTAAAACATTTCACAGTGGTGCAGTGGTCTGGAATGTTGTAGTTTTCTTCAGGAATTTAAGAAAGCCCATTCTGCAAAAGTGCACAGTTGCCATTAATTGCTGTTTCTGTCCACATGCAAAACCTATTAAAATCTCACACATTTCAAATTTAAGAAGTAATACATAATAAGTCCTTTTCACTCACTTGCCTACAGCCTCTTAATTTCTCAAGTTCTGACATATTTTCTTTAATTAAACAGTCTTTTCTCTGTTTAAACTGGATCTGTTTATTGTTCCAGAAACTGTTTGATGCCAGCTAACCTCCTGAACTCTGAGCAGATTGCTAGTGTAGTTCATTAAATTATTGAACCACTTACATCTGGTGATAGATAATATTCCAAAAGTAACTGTGGGTGTTTATCTGTCCAGGATTGGAGAACAGTGGACAATATTCTCCTTGGGATTCTTTTTTTCAGATTGTTGAAGCTTAGCATCCAAACAATGTTATAATTACTGTTGTTTCTGTCCGATATATTGTTTTACAATACTGAAGTCAAAAGATACCTCATGTTTATTAACAGGTGGTGAATGAACTGGATTTTGGCAGTGAATTTCTCAATAAATCAGCAACATTACACGTTCTTAGGTGAAAACCCAGATACTTATTGGAAGGTTGAATCAGCTAAGCCCAGGAAAAACATTGCTTAATTAGCAACTCTTACTGTGATGATTACATTGCACAATATTTATTTATACAAGATAAAGTGGTTGAAGGTACTTGCAGTTTCTGCTATCAATATAATAAATAGACAATACTTTTTACCAGTTTGCATTGAAAGACATTTAAAGCAGTAAGTAAGTGTGAAGTTATGATCTATTTTAAAAGAAATCTAATTGCCGTCACAGGTTTGATCTCCTTTGCAGTGGGCATGGAATTGTCGCTGTTTGGTATGGATGGTGGGACAAGACATGATTATTGTGCAGAATAGCGCAATGTTTGTGGGACATAGTGAGTGTCTGGGA
The DNA here is from genome assembly GCF_030684315.1 of Stegostoma tigrinum. Lineage (NCBI taxonomy): Eukaryota > Metazoa > Chordata > Chondrichthyes > Orectolobiformes > Stegostomatidae > Stegostoma > Stegostoma tigrinum. The sequence continues at coordinate 72,252,180 of NC_081355.1, read as the reverse complement.
ATGAGTGGTTGTGATAGATGAAGGCTCAAGTACCTCATTGTTTTACTGCAATGGGTCTACATGCCAGTTGCAATTAAGTGTTTCTTAAACAGATTGCCTCAGCACCCAACAATTCCATTTGCTATTTCCAAATTCTTTCTGGGGTGGTTGACCCACTGTAGCCAGCTTCAGTCTCTCACAATGAAAACTGCGTCTATAGCCAGGCATTTACCAAATCTTGCTACCTCCCTTCATTAATTCAATGAGGTTGGAGGATAAGAGTGGGGAAATCTTACTGCAACTTTACAAAGTGAAAGTCTATCAGGAGTACTGTGAGTACTTTTGATCCCCTGATATCAGTAAAGATATCATATCATTGGAGGCAATTCAGAGAAGGTTCGATAGGATGATACCTGGTAATATAGGGATTGTACAGGGGGTTCTGCTATAATGCATGTTCTGGCAATGCAAATTGGCTGTAACGCAATTGATGAAGAGGGGGACACTATTTCTAAAACTTGAACTTGTGTCCGCTATAATGTAATTCCATCGATTCAAACCCCTCTCCTTCAACGCATGGACCAGGGTGCAAAAACAGCTTTTAAAGCTTATTATTTAAGGCATATATTTAAGAGGCTGATTGCAGCCACTGAGGTGGCGGGGGGGGGGGGGGGGGGGTGCGCGGTAAAGACAGCGTTCTTCAGTTTTGGAAGAGCTTTCACATCAAGAATATAATTGACATTATTGTGGAGGCCTGGGGTGATGTCAGTGAAGACAGCTGGCATGCGTATGGCAGAAGCTTCTCCCAGACTATTTTCAAGATTTGAAAGCCTTTGATCCATTAGAGGAGCTCCCAAGATTCAAAGAAGACTGAGTTAATCTTGCAAAGCATGTTGGATTTGGAGAAAAGGAGAGTGGGGATGTTGAAGGGCTGTTTGAGTCCCATTTTGAAGACCTCTCTGTAGCTGATCTACAACAACTTTTTCTTGAGGGGCAAGTGGAAGCTGGAGATGAAGACAATGAAGTCCAGGATGCAGCACCATGAGAGTTTTCCACTTCTGTTTTGTCTTCTCTCCTGCGGGAAATTGAAAAGCAGTTGCAGCTTTTACAGGACAATGAATACAATGCAGAACACAGCCGGGTAGCAGTTAGCGGGAAAAGATCTTATTTGGCACCCCATGAACAGCTTCTTCATGAAAGAAGAAAAGAGGAAAAGCAACAAAAACTGGATGTCTTTTTTAAGGCAACCCTTAAGAAACAGTCAGAAGACAATGAATGGCAACCATCCACTTCTGGATTAACTACTTTTCACCCTAACCCTAAAACCACAACTGCACCTGAGGGTGATGATAATAATGACAATCTTCAGCCCCTGCATCAACAAAACAACCTCAAAACCTCCTCCCCTATCAAGTAATCTTGGCATTTTTTCAAGGTAAGATGTTATATTTACTTCTAATTCATTATTAGATATGAATTAAACATTTGTTCAAACTATGCTGTCCTTTGTGTCAGATTTGTGAGCGATTTTGAGTGATATTTTTTGGTGGTCTGCCCCAACCCTGTTTTCCCATAGGCCCTGATATTTCCACAGCATGATTTTCTGTAAAGCGATGCGGTACAGGAATGCAATTGTCGCATAATAGCAGAACCTCCTGTACTATGAGCAAAGGCTAAATAAATTGAGATTCCACTCACTGGAGTTTAGAAGAATGAGAGGGTATCGCATTAAAATATTTAGGACTCTTATGGGGTTTGACAGAGTAAACGCTGAAAGACATTTCTTTTCATGGGAGAGTCTGGGACCAGAAGCCACAGTCTTAAAGTGAAGGGGTGCCAATTAAAGACTGAGATGATGGAAAAATTTCTTCATTCAAGACGGTTGAGAATATTTGGAACTCTTTGCCACAGACAGCTGTGGAGCAGAGTCCTGGTGTATATTTAAAGTGGGAACAGTTGGATTCTTGATCAGTAGAGGAATCAAGGGTTGTGGAGAAACTGCATGGGCCTTGACCAGATTAATTTTTGGGATGGTGGGATTATTTTATGAGGAGAGGCTTTGAAAACTAGGCCCACAATTATTAGAGTTTTGAGGAATGAGAGTTGATCTCATTATAAAAATTGCTATAGGGTGTGACACGATGAATTTAGATAAGATCTTTCCTCTGGTTGGTATGCCCAGAAGATGTGTCACAGTTTCAGAACAAATTAAGACTAAGATGAAAAGGAGTGAATGAATTGTTGAGCTCCAACAGCCCTCTACAGAAGGAAGTGCCAATCAATGAGAATGTTCAAGATACTAATTGATAGATAGAACATAGAACATAGAACAATACAGCGCAGAACAAGCCCTTTGGCCCTCGATGTTGCGCTGACCTGTGAACCAATCTAAGCCCCTCCCCCTACACTATCCCATCATTATCCATATGCTTATCCAAGGACTATTTAAATGCCCCTAATGTGGCTGAGTTAACTACATTGGCAGGCAGGGCGTTCCATGCCCTTACCACTCTCTGAGTAAAGTACCTGCCTCTGACATCTGTCTTAAATCTATCACCCCTCAATTTGAAGCTATGCCCCCTTGTACAAGCTGAAGTCATCAAGCTCAGAAAAAAACTCTCACTGTCCACCCTATCTAATCCTCTGATCATCTTGTATGTCTCTATTAAATCCCCCTCTTAGCCTTCTTCTCTCCAATGAGAACAGACCCAAGTCCCTCAGCCTTTCTTCATTGGGCCTGTGCTCCAGACCAGGCAACATCAAGGTAAATCTGCTCTGCACTTTTCCAATGCTTCCACATCCTTCCTGTAATGGGGCGACCAGAACTGCATGCAATATTCCAAATAATATTTGGTTTTACTTAAGGAAGATTACCAAAGGTGCTGGAGAGGTTTATTAGATTGATACCTGGAGCGAACAAGTTGCCTAATGAGGAAAGATCGCAAAGACTAGGATTGTTTCCACAAGTGTTTAGAAGTACGAGGGGTGACTCAGTTGAAATGTGCAAGATCCAGAAAGGTCTTGACAAGGTGCACATGGAAAGCATGTTTGCTCTTATGGTATGTGCAGAACCAGTTTTAAAGTTATAAGTTTCCCTTGAGGGCTGAGGTAAAGATATCCTTTCCTCCCTAAGGGTTGATACACTTTGGAATCCTCTGCCTCAGAAGACAGTGGAATTGGGGCTAGTGTGAATTTTTTTTAAAGCATGGTAGACAGATTATTGTTAGAAAGGAATCAAAGGTTCAGGGGCAGGTGGGAATGCGGAATTCAAAACACAAACTATCAACCACATTATTACAGGTATCAAAGTGTGAAGCTGGATGAACACATATGGGAGGTTGTTGAGAAAACTGATATGGGAGTAAATGATCATCTACATTAGTTTAAGTGGTGTAATTTTGATGGGCTGAATGGTTGATTCAGCTCCAATTTCCTATTTTTGAATGATCTGAATTCATACTTACAGCAGCAGAGAAATCAGTGCAGCTGAAGAATGGTGGCAAAAATCCAACTCAAAGTGCATGTCGTGAGATTCTACAATCTGAGAACTTCTGAGCCTATTTTTCATTTGACTTCTATTAATTAACAACTGGGAATGTTCACAAGACAAAATCTTCATTTTGGGATAGCCCTGGCTTAATGTGTGCTTGATTCACAGACTGAGCTGCTGATGAAGTGATCAGTTATCTTCATTAAAATCCTATTTTGCTCTCTCACTGTTGGATCCAAGAGCATGCACAGAACAGCAGGTCAGAGCATATATGTTTCAGTGATTTTAGTTTGCATAGTCCTTTGGTGAGTTGAGCTACCCCTGTGTATAATGTCCCCCAATATCTTGGCAAAGGCTGTCAGGTATCTTTTGGGATACAGACATTTGCTGTTGCAATGTGTGGTCAGGCATTCCATGAGATAATTAAAAGAAAAATAATGTCCTAGAAAGTATATAATCAATAGAACAGTCAAACACTTGTTAAACACCAATGAACTGTCAAATGCCTGGCAAACTGTCAAAGAACTGTCAAATTGTCAGAAGATTTATTATAAGCATGAGGATTTCTGTTATTGGAGAAGGGTTGTATGCCTGATTTCATAAAGATCCATCATGGCCATGGGATGCTTTCCATTTCAGTTTTATTGACAGCTACAAATGGTTTTTGACTCTTTAATGTGGGAATGTGTTTCTTGCACTAGAATGAAATGTTTGTTTTTGACAAGGCCTTGTTGAGATTAGGAATGCAAATGTAGTGAATTTGTTTTTATGAATGAGAGTGTATTTCCCAACAAAGCTACATCCACAATACACACTGCAAACTTTATCCAACTGAATTCTGTTCTAAGTCTTACATCTTTTTTAGCCAAGTTTTAGCCAGGGTTTTCTGAGGAAATCTCACTATGAAACCAAATAAGTTTTCTCATTGTATCTTACTGAACTCACCTCATTGATTGATGACCCTGCCCTATGGTATACATTACATCTGATTTCCATGCCATCTTCCTATTTATGGAAGAACTCGCTACTCAATGGGTATCCAGCCTATGACCACCATCTCTGGCACCTGCACCACCTTTGAAAGCTCACTACGTACCCGAAGGAATGCTGACATTTGGTGGCTGCTCCACACAACTTTGGAGACTGTGAGCAGAGATGGCAGAGAAGGGGAAGTTGATGTCAGGTTTCTCCAATAGGGACCTGGTGGTACAGGTCAGTGGATGGTGCAATGAAGAGATGTCCTCCTCCTGGAAGACAGTCAGAGAAGGCAGTGCAACCAGATGATGCCAGTCTGGTCAGAGATTGCCATCTCTGTATCATCTTCAAGGCATGAACAACTGGGCTGCAGTGCCAAAAAGTAATCAATTGCTTGTTCCAATCTGCCAGGGTGAGTGCCACACTGCCCTCTGCTACTTCACATTCATTATCTGTGTCATTGCATCCACCTCCCACCAAAAACAGGGTGACGGGTATCAGAGTATAAGGTGGAGTAAGTTTACAGCAGTCTAAGAGTGAGGACCGGAGGCATTTTATTTTGAGTGAACTATAGTACAGTGTTGGTGTGTGGAACCAAACCTTGTGCCCAAGTCTCCACTGCTAAAAACACACCCTGCTCTCATTTCACAATCACCCTGCCACTCGCCTGACATAGTCCCACTATCCTGGAACAAGTATCTGACATTCTCAGTTAGTTTTTCCCAGTGGGATGGCAGAATTGTGAAAGGAGCTATGGCTACGCTCCGAACCCAGGAACAAAAAGCACAGCCATTATTTTCTTACAGAAGTTGTACTGGACGGCTTTTTAAGGAACTGTACAATTCTATCAACGGGTAGGCAGCTTCAAAATTAAGGGTCATCCGTTTAAAATGGAGAGGAGGGATTTTTTTTCCAACAGCTATTAGATATTGAAATTCAATGGGCCATTGATTATATTGCAGGATTAGTAAGGCAAGTTTTCCATTTTTGAGCGAATCAAGGGTCATGGATTCAAACAACAAAAATAAAAAGTGTAACCAAATTTCAGTCATTATCCAAATAATGTAAACCTCCAAGCCAACAGGAATCTACACAAAAACAAATGTCTTTGTTGCTAACTTTACTTCCATTTCCTCCATTGAGGTCAATATTTTTACAGCACAGAAACAGACCCTTCAGTCCAACTTGACCATGTTGGCCAGATATCCTAAGTTAATCTAGCTCCATTTGCCAATATTTGGCCCATATCCCTCTAAACCCTTCCTATTCTTGTGCCTGTCCAGATGTCTTTTAAATGTTGCAATTGTACCGGCCTCCACCACTTCCACTGGCAGCTTGTTCCAAACATACATCACACTCTGTGTGAAAACATTGCCCCTTAGGTCCCCTTTAAATCTTTCCCCTCTGACTTAAATCTATACCCTTAAATTTTGGATTCACCTACACTGGGAAAAGGACCTTGGCTATTCACCCTATCCTTGCCCCTAATGAATTTATAATCCTGGATAAAGGTCACCTGTCAGCTCCTGATGTTCCAGGGAAATTAGCCCCAGCCTTTTCAGCCTCTCCCTTTAACTCAAACCCTCGATCCCCTAGATGCTATAAGTATACAGTGAGAGGCGAAAGATGTAAAAAGCATCTAAGGGGCAGTTTTTGTTTTACACAGGGGATGGTGCATGTATGGAACAAGCTGCCAGAGGAAGTGGGTGTGTCAGGTTCGTTTTCGGAGACTCTCACGGACTTGCTGCAAAAACAAGACATTGACCTGTTTAGAAAAACACAAATCCTTTTATTACCAAGCAAGTACAAGCTGTGGAGAATCACTGTACTCAACCCGGCACAGAGTGCAGCGACTCGCAAGTAATTCTCCCTGAGCAGAGGACAGTCCCTGCTTTTTATACTTTACACAAGACATGATACAAAAAACAATTTCACAATTTACAAAAAGACATGATTCATGAAACAACTACTACAGCAGACAAAGACAGGATACCAAATAAGTATTGCATCAAGAACAAAGAAGACCAGGGTATAGTATCGATTGCTAGTGAAGTAGCTGCTAATGGCAGGAGGCGATTTCGAGTTGTTGTCCGGGACAGGTTCTGGTTTCAAGTTGCCAGTGCGTCTGGCTAGAACAAAGTCAGTGCCCTGGCCCCTTTGTCAGCGACAGAAGTTACATGTTTTAGAGGTTTCACACCTTTACAAATTTTCCCCACCTAACCCTATTTGAAACAGTTTGATTCGAATTTTAATTCAGTCAGGAAGCTTACGACAGTGTCTGCATACCTATGTGTAGGTAGATAAGAGTTTACTTCTACAAACTAAAGTCTCTGTATAGGAATCAAATGCAGATAAAAGACTTTAATTTATAGAAGTATATAAATCAATGGGATATTATCACATTAACATCTCAGGTGGAGGCAGCTTACAACATTTAAAAAGCATTTGGATGGGGATATGAACAGGATGAGCTTAGAGGGATATGGGCCAAATGCTGGTAAATGGAACTAGATCAGTTTAGGATATCCGGCTGGCATGCATGAGTTGGACCAAAGTGTCTCTTTTGTGCAATAGAACTCAATGGCTGTTTGAGCAAGTCAGAGGCTAGGAACACTGTAGTAAGTAACTCTCCTGACTCAGTAAAGCCTGTCCACCATCTACAATGCATAAGTCAGGAGTGTGGAGGAATACTTCCCACTTGCCTGGATGGGTGCAGCTTCAACAACACTCAAGAAGCTTGACACCATTCAGGACAAAGCAGTATCTTTGACTGGCAGTGCATCCACAAGCATTCACTCCCTCCACCACTGATGCTCAGTAGCAGCAGTGTGTACTATCTACAAAATGCACTCCAAAAATTTACCAAAGATCCTTAGACAGTATCTTCCAAACCCACAACCACTTCCATCTGGAAGGACAAGGGCACCAGGCATATGGGAACACCACCACCTTCAAGTTCCCTTCCAAGCTACTCACACTGACTCAGAAATGCATTACCAGGTCTTTACTGACACTGGGTAACAATCCTGGGATTTCCTCCCCAAGGGCATTGAGAGTCAACCAACAGCATGTGAACTGCAGTGGTTCAACAAGGCAGCTCTCTACAATCTTTTCCAGGGCAACTATGGATGAGCAACAACTATGGGTCAGCTACCATCACCCATGGTCTATGAGTGAATAGAGAAAAAAATTTGCTATTACACCTCTCATCAGAACCGATCTAGTATCTGAAATTAGCAGATTTCAGGACCCATACTGAGGTTAAATAAAGTTTTTTACTATCCATTGATAAATTCACTATTTCAAAATCCACATTGTTAAAAACCTATCTGCTATTTTAACTCCCTTTAATCTCTAATTTTAAAAAAAAGTATCTGTACTCATTGTCTCACTTGAATGAGTTTATAATCACTCAGAGCTGTCAATCAAACTTCGAATTGATACTGTGATAATGAAAGCTTATGGTTATTGCAGCATTAATTCTGTTATGATAATTTTCACTTTATGTCAGGCAAAGTAAAACATTCAGCTTTTTTGTAAGGAACATTCAGACAATCTTTTCAAATATTTTAAGCACAGAAGATTTAAATGCTGGATAGTTGTTTTGTTGTCTCTCTGGCTGCTCCAATGGTGTTATGCATTGTTTACACACAATCACGTCCACTTCTAACAATCCCAAAGGGCACGTGACCTCTTCGAAAGGTGTCCCCGGAACAGGTACAAAAGGGCACCAGATCTCTCCAAAGACCTCCCCAGGTTTGGACCTTCTTTAAACAATTTTACAATGTGCAAGCTGTTCGTGGGCATTCCATCAGATCTGACTGACCTAGCTGTGATTCAACGTATCCAATCGTCCCTGTGAATCACATATGCAAATTAGAAGCCAGACCCATTTTCTTCATTCTGAAAAAATGCAAGCAGCATTCATGCCTCTAATGTTGAGATTGCTGGAATAAGGACCTTCAGTCAGGTTGTTGACTTGCTCGTCAAGCTGGCTTGTTTTGATTCAGACATTTCATCTCCGTGTTAGATAATATCATCAGTGGAACCTGCGATGAAGCACTGTTATTCTACTCCGCTTGGAATTTATTCTGTCTGGTCTGTTATGGTGAGCAGTGTCATTTCTGGTTCTGTTCTATATGGGTTGGTATGTGGGGCTAATTCTATATGTTTGTTGATTGCATTATGGGTTGAGAACCATGCGTCTATGAATTCCAGTGCGTGTCCATGTTTGGCTTGGGCTACTACGGTAACCACAATATGGTAACCGGGAATTCCTACAGTCAACAATCTCACCCACAACCTGAGCTACAAATCTTTGCAAGAACCTTAAAGAAGCTTCAGTATACATAAAAATCCAGGCCCAAGAGTTCGACTGCACAATGTATCACAGTTTTGTAGTTAGATGATGTGCATACAATGCATTTACTGAAGTGTGATTTTGCCATCTTTTCATAGGTTGTATGAGGCAGTGTTGAAAATTCAGATATTAGGGAAGCAAGGTGCAATGGCCCATTCTGCATATATGGACAAAATCTTCAGAATATTTACAGGCCATGCCATCTGCTCTCCCAGAATAAGCCTCAAAATCATATGACAACAGAGAAACTTCTCTTTGGAAAGAAAGGTTAGTTAGCCCTTTGATTTTAAGTTTAACAAAACCGTACAATAAAGCACAAAATAAATAGAAACAAAGTACTCAAAGCATATTTCCACTGATATTTCTATACATTTAGGTATGCAAAAGTACACACCTTGTTCATTTAAAATAAAACACAAAATTAAAAGAGCAAACCTTATTACTTTCATAAGTATTTAGGCACAATGAAAACATCAAATCATAAATCCATGCCTTACTTGCTAAGTTTCAGAACAGTTTCCTGACTAAATCGTTTTCAAAGAAATATATCTCTGCCATTGCGTTGTACAACATTCAGTAAAACATTATTCCTTGCCCTCCAGTCCTCCATGTCTTGGATTTCTTTCATTCACCAATGCATGAATCATTTTTACTTCCTGTTTCTACGAGGTATTTCCTGCTTAGCTGTGTGGAATAATCCCATTGCTAAAGTACAGGATTAGGAGCTTGGTCAAGTTTCACTTTAACAACTCTCCATTTCAGCTGCACAATTTTTCATATCTAATTGACAGTAAAAAGGCACCAAATCACCAACTGTTCACCCTGTAATTTCCTCTAAACATTTGTCTTCTGGACAATGAAAGTTCTATGAATGTTAATATTCTTTTCCTCACAGCTTAACGTACTTTATCCAATAGTTTAGCTTGAAAATGGCTTGTCCAACATAGTTGTATTTTTATTTCACTTAATATGATAGAAATATTTTCACAGTTGTGAAAATAATCAGATACTAAACAGTGGATGAAAAAGATCACAGAATGATTTTGAAGTGGTGTTTGAAGTAGAGTTGGGAGAAATTTTAGAGTAAGGAACTGAGTTGGCTGAGGACTGAACAGCTAAAGGTAGTACTAAAGGAAGGGAGTTGAAAGACTGCCAGAATTTAAACAGATCAGGGCTAGTGAGGGATGTTTCAAATCTAAGAGGTAGTGAGACACCTATAGATGAGCACAATTGGTGAAGGGCTGAGCTTGGATGGCCTGCATTTGAGTAATCAAGAATGGATGGCCTAGTATCATGGATAGAGATGTCAAAGGTGAGTGGGGTATGTTAGAGCATAGCAATGTTGGAAAGTTGGAAACAAGTCTTCTACAGGGCAACAGGAATGGTGGTGTTGAGGGTTAGATTGCATGGAACATTCAGATTTAGCAGGCAATCAGGAAGAAGAGTGAGGAATAATAGTTGACAGAAACCAACAGCATGTACAGATGGCAATTTGCTGAAATGTCTTGATCATTCCTGAACATATCTCAGCTATGCGACCCGGTTTTATGGAAATGGAGAAGCAAAGCCATTAAAACAGGTCAGGAATGTTGTAGGTTCAATCTTTGATGATGCTGATGTAGCTTGGCTGGACTGAGGGATTTTGTTAGGATTGACAGGAGTAAGAATCTGTTGAGGTTTATAATGTTGCCCTACAAATGTGATCATTAGAATAATTGAATTTGTTTCTTTTTTTAACAACAGATATCTGCATTATAAAGTACTCAATTAGTACTTAATGTGTGCTTAGACCATCCTAAAATCATGAAAGTTAGTGCACAAATGCAAATACTTCTTGATTTATCAAATGAACGCATAGTCTGGATTAACTGAAATGCCTTTGATTATCAAACAAGCTGTTGAATCTCACTATCTGAGTTCACATATGAACAGTGGCAACTTATACATACCAGAAAATGACTGACATCTATTGGTCATAATGAATCAACTCTTTTAGAAAAGATGGTGGTGGGGAGGGGGTTGGGGGTGTGTGGAAATACATAAGAAAAGTTCAATTGAGCTGTTGTGCTTTTACTCAGCTTAAGTATTTGAGTTTGTATTAAATACTTCCTCTGTTGTTTAAATATTAAGATAGCAAGATTTTCAAAAGGTAAATTTGATATTTTCAAGGAAATTATTTTATTAAATACTGTATGAGTATTATTAATCTGTAAAAGGAAGAATTTGGTTATATTTTACCTTTTGAAAGTTACAACGAATAAGTTCTGTTGAAAATTAATTATAGGGCATAAAAGATGAACAGTAAATGAACTTTCTCAGAAAAAGGCTTAGTTCTCCGAGAAATGACTTTCCACTTTCCACAGAATATGCTTTCACAATAGTTCAGCGCTGCTCTGCTCTGCTGAAGCTTGCATATTTTCAGATTTGAAAAACAGAAAGTCTGGTCCAGAATTTGAAATATTTATTGCACGCAAATATCTCAGTGTATAGTTGTCTGTGGTTAGAGTAATAATAACATAGCACACATTTTTCAGTTATAATTTTGCTTTTCAGATCTGTCTGCACAATATAAAAGAAATGAGAAACTCCAAGGACACTATTGGTTTCAGTTTGACAAATTCATTGAATTAAAATTGGAACCTACATTAACCTTTCATCTTTCTGACGTGCCTCACATAATCCTCACAGAGTTCACTGCTATAATTCCTTCAGCAACCCTGAAAAGACATTCCTCTGGTGGAAGCATAGCGCTGTTCTTTTAAAAAAAAACTTTAATGATATTTCAAAAGCTCCAGGATGAGTATAAATCCAGATGTGAAATCTGGGCTTATTTAAACATATGCACTTTTGTGGCACCTCTCACTAAACTCTACTGGGGTTAGAACTAGATAAACTATAGTCTGTTTTCACAAAACAAGAGTTTTAGGGAGCCTTCGTCATTGATGACGGCAGTGACTTTGATTGACTGACAGCATCAGCCGTCAATTTGCCTTACTATACAATTTAAAACACAAACAGATCAGCCATGAATTTATTAAAAGGAAGAGAAGGCTTGAGGGGCTATATGGCCTTGTTCTGCTCATATTTTATATGTTGGTAAGTATCATTTACCAGTCCTGGTTGAAAATGGGAATGGAAGTGGTAGATTAATCATTTAGCACAGGGCCAGAGGATCAAATGTTCACAACATCACTGTAGTAAAAGAATCTTAGCTCATTCGTCATACATCAGTTTCTATAAGGAAGCTAAAACAGACATTGAATCCTATTTTACAATTGTAAAGGATGTATTCCCTGTTTTAGATGCTGCCAGAAAGAAATAGCCCCATCCATTTTCAGGTTAGACACATTTAAAGCATGTGTGCTCTAACTGAAACAAGTACTAATTGAAATTAAGAATTTAATAACCTGGCAATGGAAGAATGAAAATGTTCGTATGGGAACCAATTTTGAACAATTTACCAAATTCAAAAAACTGCAATAGAAGGTAAGCAAAACATCGAGCTTTCTTAAAGCTCTTGCTCTTGAAATCAGAGCTGGACAGCAGCTTCCATTCACAGACTGTGCTTTTGTGAAGATTAAAATTGTTGTTCACTGTCTTGATTAAAATGGTATATATATCACAATGACCCTTTGCCATGGTAAATCGTTTATGGGAGAATATGAAAGTCATCCATCATTTTTACCTTAGCACCTTGGTCATGAGATTTATTTGGCAAAATATACTTAAGTACGCCTATTAATAAGCAATACTCAACACAAAAACAAGACAAAAAGTGGCTAAAACTAAAGCAACTAAAAATTAGAACAAAAAGGACTACTTAAGAAAGCAGAGCTGGGAACAGTTTAAGGAGTTAATATACTCTTTGGAATTCTCACAACTTCTGACAAGTTTGGATGGAACAGTTAGATACGTTGCTTTTGTAAAACTTCAAGATTTGACATTTTCTCTGGGCATCGCAGGTTCCAATTTGTTTAAGCAAATTGCCAGGACAGAAAACTGACAGCCAGCTCTGTGGTTTTATGATATAGAATTTATTACAATCACTTTGGGTTAATATTGATGCATTTTTTTGGTTAAGTGTGAATTGTATCAAATTTTTGGGAGGGTTTATCACTGAGGGCAAGTGAAAAACTTGCCTCTCCACCCAGTGAATGCATAAATGATGCAGCAAGTTGTTTCTGATTTCAAGATAGGCCTCACTAGACTTCTTCCATAATTCTGGCAGAAATCTTTCCCATATGAGATTTTTACCCTTGTTTCAAGTAATATTTCTGATTTGCCACATAGTCTATCCTGAGACTGGACAGGAAAAGTTGCAATTCTGAAGGGACTGAAGGTTTCTAAACATGCTTATGATGTTGAATCCAAGAAAACATCAAACATAAAGGCCCCAAAACGTAGATTAATGTGGACCAAGAATATTATTCAACTGTAAGGTAAACATAACAGAAATAAAATTTAAGATCTCAGGTCTCATCACAACATGATCAATTTTATAAATATTGCATACCCCAAAAGAAGAACTGGCATGATAAGTTGATGAGCGATAATCACAAGTTGCCCATTCTGAAAAAAATTGATCATTTCTGAATGTTACATATGATGGAAAACAACAAAAAAAGCAAAGTGTTTTTAATATTATTCTCACATTCCAAAGTAACACCGGTGAAAGTAGTTTTATTTCTGCTGAGATCTCTCTGCATTTCACAATATGTGCATGATAATGAATTTGTATTTAGATGTTTTCCAGGTAAACTTCAGTAATTATACAAAATACCAAATATAAAAGTTTCTGGTTTCAATTTTATATGTAGGTCTGACAAGATTATCAGCATGTCCATTCGACCTTGAAATATTGGGGTATGCTAGTTGTCAATGCATATGTACTTGACCTTCATGGTCGCATTTTTGGGACACCAAGACATTGCCCGTTTCTGTTTGGTCAAAAGAGGTTTGATGAATTGAGTATGTTATCAATCTAGCACTCTCTATTCATTTTCATTCGTTTTGCAGGACAGATAATCAGTAGCTGCATGCATACAACTACCTGCAATATACACTGAGTGTACTGTCCTTCGCTTGGAGAGTTGGATCATAGAATCAACCCTCAAATTGTTTTAACCATTGCTTAGACAAAACCTTCATTGGATTTTTGAACAAAATATAAACATGGAAGCGAATGGTCACATCCGCTGCCACCATGCACCCCTCAACCCCTTAACCCCTGCGCTTTGCATCATCTGCATCCTCTAACTTGGCAAAACATCCCATGGAATAGGCCCAACAACTACACATATGTCGATGAAACACAGCTTTACATCTACTACGTCCAGGGGATATCAAATCATGGATGAAGAATGTTCTTCAAGTTAAAATCAGCAGGATCAAGACCATCTATTTAAAACCTGGCTTTAGATTCTAGCTTTAAATTCCACACCTTTCCTCAAGTAACCAATTGATGTGTAGCTTTTAGTATCCCACATGAGTCCAAGTTGAACTTCATTTCAAATGAACTGCATATCGCATTCATTACCTTAATAGTATATCTTAACCTCTGCCACACCAGCCCTATCAATTTTTCATTTCTACTGAAGCCTCATTCATTCCTTTGCCATTTCCAATGTTTTATAAGTCAGCCCTGAATGCCATCTGAGGTAAGTCCTTACCCAAACTCTGATGGCCACAGAAGTTCTGTGCCCCCTGATAATGAATTACTATGCATCAATGTAGGATTTAAAATGCCTGCCCTAATTTACGAGTTCCTTTCTTTCCTAACCCTAACTCTTTCTCTAACTGTAAACAAGTTATAATACAAGTTTATTCCTACACCAGAAAATGCAATACATAGTTAACATTTAAATGATTACTTTTGGAGGTTTTCAAGAGGGGAATTGCCCTGGAGAATCTCCAATTTCCTAAGCAATTCTCTCCGAATCTGATACGTCACAGATTCCACAGGGTCCCTATATGTAATTCCCATCAATGATACAGAAACAACTATCCAGCCATTAGAATGGCTAAGCCAGAATATTTTTCTGCTGCTGTAAATGCTAGAACAAAATGTTGCTTTTGTCATGGAATAATTTTGTATATTATGTGAACCTGAGCAGGCTGATGCTTCTGTCTTAAAATCTTGAAGGATGCACAAATACCAAAGGAAGTGGCCAGACTTAAAAGTGTAAGAATGCAGCACAGAATGCTTTGCTTCATGTGTGGTGAGCACATTTTGAATTGAAATCTGCTCATTTTCATTCAACACATTGCAAAATAGCAGGTTAACAAAATGTGAGTAAACAAATTTGTTGAATGATCAAATGACTCTGGCTTAATAATGTTCAAACATAGCCATTACCAGCAAACTGTGAATTCTGATGTATTACCTTTCAAATCAAATGTCTTAAACCATTGCATCATTGCTGCAAAAAATCAAGGAAAAAAGTAGAACTGTTAGCCTATGGCTTACCCTTCTGCTCAGGGTACTGACTGGTTTACTAAGTCTGCTGAACTTCCTCATTTACAGAAGTTCTTGCACAAGTCTATGAAAAGGATGGCAAAAGATGAGAAACAAAACTGGGAAGCTAACCTTTGCAAGATTAAGTATGGAAATATTTGCAAACTGTGAAAAGGTATCATATGATCAAACAACAAGCAATAAGATTTAACCTGAACAGATGTGAAGTAGTCATATAGTATATGATCCAGGATTATGTGCAAGGAGACTGGCAACTGTTGTAGGGTCAGGGTTTCAGAAAATGTATAATTGAATGTATCAATCATTCTAATAGGGAAATTACTCTGATTTACATTGGGATATATCTATTATCATTATCATTAACTTTCAGCAGTCCCTTAAACTCTTACCCCCGGCTCAATATACTATTGTGAGTCTCAGGGTGATCATAAAATGTCAATGGAATAAAAGGTAAGAGACGTAACTTGGAGTCAAAAAAGAGGCTTATATAGACAAAGAAGAAATGGAACACATGAAGAACGACTGCAAGTAACATTAAGCAGCTGGAAAAAGAATGTCCTAGTCACTTAACAAGTTCAACTGGCAGGGCTTGGGGAAACAACATTGGAAAATACTTCCAGCAGCATCATGTTCAACCTCAGTTTGTGATAATACCAATACATCATACCTTTTATATACTTATCAGTACAAAAATATACTGCTCTGAATTTGCTACTTTACATCATTTATCAACCAGGTGGACCCATAGGTCTAAACTGACAGTTGTTTTATGTCCCGTTCACTATCACTCCCTCATATCATGGTCCACCAAGCACATGTGTTCAATACCATTCCTAGCCTCCGGGCTGAAGTAATACAAAAGTGGATGAACTTTGACCTTACCTTCAGCAATACCGCTTTGTAAGATGTCACCCATAGAGAATTATTTTGGTTTAGCCTGTTTTGAGGTGAATTGATTTAACAGCCAGAAGACTTGTGCATCAGTGAGTGCCACTGCCTCGAAACCAAAAGTTACAAATTCAAGTCCCGCTCAAAGACTCGTTGGTTGTGGAAGGAATGTTTATGGCATGATTCAACAATTGATAATCAGCTTGCTAATCCTTCCAACACTTTCTACTATTCCCCAATGGAGAGAATAAAAAATGTATAAGAGCATAAAAAACTAACTCTAAACAGATACTAACATACAATTCAATAAAAGCCTCTCTATTATTGATTCTAGATAACTCAACTCGTAAAGACACTCATGCTGCTGTTTTATTCTTTGATTCCTTTTTGAAGATTAGTTGATTATGTAATGTTTCTTTTACCTGGTGAAAAATTGCTGTCTTTTGCTCAGGATCATTCTGTTTGAATTTGATTTCATCATCACTGTCTGGAGGCTCCTGTTTCACCTGCACAATGTCTGGTTGAAGTTCTTTTATTGACCTCATATAGGTACCATTGCTGTTGCTCTTGCTGCTACCACAGGGAGGCCCCTCAATCTCCTGTATCGTCTGCTGCTCGCACAGTTCGTCCTCTGTCTCCTCAGGGTGGCTTTCAGGCTGCTGAAGCTGCTCATGGGGTTTGGAAATTGTCTGTAACAAAACAGACCATTTTGTTTAGAAAAAGGTAATTTAAACAACAAAATTTCATCTGTATTGCAATGTAAGTGATGGAATGTTTTTACATCTTTTATGGCAAATGAAAAAGGCGATATGGTTTTTTTGGAATTTCATATGCAGGAGGAATTTGTTTGGTCATGGACAGCAATGGGCTTGTGAGACTTTATATGTCCACTCATATTAAGGGAACAAAACCAGAGAATGATCACCCCTGTATCTAAACTTAAATTAGATTGTATGTAGTAGAGGTTTTATATAAAAAAAATAGAATGTATTGTATCCACGGTGCTGCATAAAGCATTCTGAGGCACTTCACAGGACCATTACAAAATGAAACAAAGGTACACAAGGAGATCTTCACCTCTCTATGAATGAATGAATTATTAACCTTTCAAAAGTGCCAGTACACTGACTGAAATTGGCCAGGAAGTCAGTTCTTCCAAAGGTCAATTCTGCACTTCCTGGTATACTGCAAAAAAGTTTCTGATACTGAGTTACTTCCCAAATGATTTACTTGGATAGCTACCCTAATCCTCTCCACCTCCCTTTTTATTTAAAAAAGATGCTCCTTAAAGCCTACCTTTTCAAGAAAGCTTTGGGAGATCTGCTGCATGTGACTCACATCACAGTTCTTTTAAAACTCTCCACTGAAGTGCCCTGAGACACTTGTTTACTTTAAAACACCACATAAATATCATTTTTTGTCAAATAATCATATGATTAGAATGATTTTGCTACAGTTGTAAATGTTTATGTGTTCCACAGCAATGAAGATACAAAATTTGACCTTGTCACTTTATTTATACTGTTTCATCAAATCTAAGTTATGAGACTTCCAGAAAATTCCATTGGCTTCACATACATGAGAGAGGTTTACTAAATAAGCCTGCAACAATTTCCATTTTTCCCGTACAACTGTTTCAACTCAGGAAATTAAAATGGACATAATTTACAGAGCTCTCTAAACTACAGTAGTTTCAGAGAGAGAGTGAAGGAATGTAACTAAATGAGCAACTGAAGGATTGCATAATCTCAGTCGAAAGCACATCAAAGAAAATAATACCTGTCTGTCTCAGCAGGTGGGAGACATATCCTACTCTCTGGCCCGAGAACACAGAGCCTGTGAAAGTGTCATGCAGCGAGTAACTTTTTTATGTCGGTATCAATGAGTAGTTCAACACATCTTTTAAAATCCTAACCCTCCTGTAAAAATCAACCTATAATGCAGACAAGCAGCAACTCAAAAGAGTGGTGCGCAAATCAATAGTCCATCAGCAAGAACAAGGAGAGATGACTGAAACTAATAATATATTTAATAATATTTAAAGCCCTGCAAAAGTCTTTAAATTTATTCAGTGATTAGTTGAGCCATAAGGGACGGTCTTTTGATCAATATCTAGACTATGATGAAAACAAGACAGCAACAACAATTTGTATTTATAAACAATTTTCATGCAGGAAACATCCCTGCATGATAATAATAACATATAGAACATATTCCACATAATCTGTTAAATGCTGTTCCACCCTTTAAGAAAAAGGAAACATCATGAAGGGTGACTAAAACTTTAGTCAGAAGGGGTTTGAAGGTGGATGTTAAGAAGGAGACAGAACTATCAGATTTCCAAAAATTCACGTATTCATGACCTGAAGATTCAACAGTCAAGGATGAAAGGAGAGTGGGATACATAGTAAACCAGTATTAGAGTTTAAAATCTTGGAACACTAGTATTGAAGGAGTTTACGGAAAATGTAGTGGATTAAAACAAAGATGACATTTGAAGGAATGGATGAGAATTTGAAATTTGGGATATTGGTAAATTAAGGTCTAATGCAGTTTTACGAGCACAAGGATAAGCAGGACTCTGTGCTAATTTGGAAGCAGAGAACCGAACAGTGAAGTCTAGAAATGAGAAAGAAATGACAAAGGCACGGATAGCGATTTCAGGATCAGGGAAGTAAGAGCAGGGGCATAGATGGACTGTTTTTTTCATATTTGGAAGTCGCCAGGATTTGTGATTGAGACATTATAAGGATACAAGTTCAGTGCAAGTTCAAACAATTCTATGAAATTGCGAACTAATTTTGTAATGAAAGTGAGCAGGGAGTGGGATGAAGTCATTAACAGGTAAGACAGGAGTGGAGGGGTTCTGGGGGGAGTGGCAAACTGACAATGACTTAAGTCTTCTCAATGTTTAATTGTAGGAAAATAACTGTTTTAACCATACAGGTTTTGTATTGTATTCTTGCTCCAAACAGCATAATTGCAGCCCTTTACTTGCCAAACTAACAGAACTGAAGACAGACAAGTCACCGGGAGCTGATGGCTTGCATCTGAGGGGTTTACGGCTCTTGGCTGCAGAGGATGTTAGAGATATTGCTCAATATATTCTAGAACTTACTACGTTCTGGGAGAGTTCCAATGAATTAGAAAACCACTAAGATGACAGGCCTGTTCAAGAAGGGAGGGAAACAGAAAGCAAGGATCTACAAGCCACTTAGCCTAACATCTGTCATTGGGAAAATACTAGAGCCAATTATGGAAGAAATAGCAGGACATTTACAAAAGCTTAACACAATCAAATGCGAACATGGTTTTGTGAAACCCACCACATCAAATACTGGCAGTGCCAATGCTATTGAAGACCAAGCAGGCAAAGTTCTGATAGCTGTCAAGATTATGTAGGTCTGCAAGGTACGTTCCAGGAACTGCTGCTCAATTAGAAACTGGCAGCAATGTCCACTGATGGTATTTCAGTAGGTCTGAAGGAAAAGATTAATGGAGCCTCAGATCACAAATTGTGTGGGTTCACCAGAGTTATTCTGTCAGCCAACAACAATGAGGGGAATTGTCCATAGAGTCAGAGTCATAAGTTGTACAGCATGAAAACAGATCCATTGGCCTAATTAGTCCACGTTGACTATTTTCTCAAACGAAAATCAGTTCTACTTGCCTGAATTTGGCCCATATCCCTCCAAATCTTTCCTATTCATGTACTTATCCAGATGTCTTTTAAATGTTGTATTTGTACCTGCATCCACTACTAACACAGTAGGCATTAGGAGGTAGTTTAAGAGCTTCCATCCTCCAGCATTTCCATTGGACTGAATTTGGAGCAGTTGGGTAGGTGATGGGTGCCAATCCATTATTTGGCTACTCTCTGCCTCTCAATGGCTCCCACGTTGTGGCTGTGGCATTAAAGTCTGACCATTATCTTTTAAAAAACTTTCTAAACTTCTTTTCCTTATCAACACTGCCGGACTAGCTTAGCATTTTCAATGCTTGAGTGATGACAGCTATGTTTAGAGGTTTTCTGTGGACGAGCATCTTTTAAATGTCAATTCCTACTCACTGTTGACATAAAAAAAGCACTGACCTTGGTCAATTGTACATGCTGCTGGTACTGCTTCTGATTTTCCAGGAACTGTTGGTGCTGCTGCTGAACTAGCAACTGTGCCAGAGCCTGTGTGTTTTGTGGGAGTGGAGCAGAATGTGTTCGATTCAGTGGTCTGTGGCGTGGCAACTTGTTTCCAGGCCTGAGAGTCGGTGATAACGTCTCCCCCACTGTTGCCAGTGTAGAATGAGCGTGAAGAGGAACCACACCTAAAATAGAATGCAATGATTTTATTAACAGTTTCCTGGATGTGATATTTTACAATGGCATATTCTTCCACATTGGACTATAACTTTCACATTGGTAATCTATGAGAGCTGAATTTAATTAAGAGTTTAAAATGTGGCACTGGTTTATAAATCATCTCAATTAACAAACAGGCAATGAAAATATTTTTGTAGGTAAATTTCCGTGGGAATTGCCCATTCTCCAGATACAGAAGACAAGACAAAAATGACTCAGAGACTCATACTTCCTGTTCATTTGTTTTGTGATATAGCTTCGAGTTTCTCAGTGTATCCAATTCATGCACTTCAAGGACTGAATAGACTGGAGATGCTTCAACCAAATCCATCCACAGAGCCCCAAAGATCATTCTGATGCCTGGCTCCTTCTAATTGGTCCACACAAAATGAAGATGGGGAGGGGCATGTTGACTCCTGATCAATCCCTTCTCCTCCATTTTACATGTTCTGCCAGTGATGCGCCAGGCTTACTAAGAAGGTAGCCTGACTGACCACATAGCTATCTTTTGCAGTAATTAGCTTGGCTGGCATCTCACTGCCATGCCAATAAGCCTGGTGAAACTGCAATGACCTGTAACACTGTGGTCCCTTAAATCCTTAAAGACATAAGCTATCTGTTAATTTCTTATTTATGGAATAAAAGACCACTCCCATGAGTTGGCATGTACCACTAATAAACTGTGATGCCTGCATTATGATAGAGTTGTGTTCCAATGCCAGCCCATGAGATTTGTTAAATGAACATTTCCTTCCACCATTGCTATCAGCGTTAGAGCTGTAAAATAATGGCCACTACCTCTCCTTAATACTTCTTATAAAAATGAATAATTTTATACCTCAAGAACACAATCAAGTGTGTTAGACATGACTGGCTTTAACAAATCTACTCTAACGTGCATTTCTAACCTATGTTTTTGCAAATGATGAACTATTTTGCTCCAGAGTAGTATCTCCACCAGATTCTTCACAACTATGATTAGGCTGACTGGTCTGTCATTGTCAAGTTTATCATGTTCCTCTTCATTGAACTAATATTTGAAATCCTCCAATCCCACACTCATATTCAAGGAGGTTTGAAATATCATGGCCACAATCTCAAATACATCCATCCCTCCTGCACTCAGTAGCAAAGGATGAATCATACTCAGGCAGGCTTATTTTTCTACTCCTTTCTAACTGTTTTACCGAATCCAATTTCTCAATGGCCTCCTTTTTCACTGCAATATAGATATCTTCCTCTTTAGGGAAGACTGATATACTTGCACTGATGTAGCTGTGTACATTTAATATAAGATAAACTTCAATTGAAAGTACAATGTTTATTACCTGTGATCTTTATAAATTATTCATTCAAAGGATGAATGTGTAGCAGGCTACGCCATTATTTAAGATCCATCCCTAATTGTCCTGAAGAAGGTAGTTGTAAGCCGTCTTCTTGAACTAAATCAGTCCTTGAGCTGCATGGGCACTCAACTGCTGATAGGAAGGTAGTTCCAGGATTTTCATCCAATGATAGTAAAGGAAAGGTGAGATAATTCCAAGTTAGGATGTAGTTTGGAGGGGAATCTATGATGGCAGTATTCCCATGTATTTCCTACCTTTAATCTTTAATTTGTTGGAAGTCATCAGTTTGAATTGTCCTATTTAACAATTCTTAGTGGGTCATTCCAGTACAAGTTAAAAGGTGTACTGCAGTTTTATAGTAGTAATGGATGGAAAGTATGTTGAAGGCGATAGATTGGGTGCCCCTGATGAGCTGCTTTGTCCTGGATGGTTTCAAGTTTCTTCAGCGTCATTGGAGCTATATCCATCCAGGCAAATGAGGAATATTCCAGAAATCTCCGGGCTTATCCCTTGCAGATGGCAGACAGGCTAATAAATGTCAGAAACTGAGTTACTTACCACAGAATCTCCAGGTTTTGCCCTGCTCTTATGGCTACGTTTTGTGTGTTACTGGTCCAGCCCAGTTTCCAGTCAATGGTAACTTGCTAGATATTGATGGTAGGGAATACAGCAATTGTGTTACTATTGAAAATAAAGGGCCATTGATTGAATTCTCTCTTGATGAAGATGATCATTACCTATAACATGTGTGGCACAAATGATCCCACCAGAACATGTGGAGCTGAGGGAGGCCACCTAAATATCATAGAACTGTCACTTATATCTTGAATGCTTATCCTCCCGTAGGTTTCCTGGAAATCTGGTTGCTCAATTCCAGGTTCAGGAGCACCTGATGGAAACACAGGAAAATGGGCTACTCAACACTCCACAAGTGAGAAAGAAAATAATTTCTCTGAGTGAATTCTTCAGGTGTCCTGGATCATCCTGGTTGAGATCAAAATCTTTATTGTATCAATAAATCCCTCTTTTGGTGTACCAGTTTCCACAGTTAAACTGATTATATCAGTACATAGTCATTGTTCATTTAGGATGAAATTGCCTCATCATAGGAATTACTGATAGCAACATTTGATGACCCTATCCTCACATATCATCACGGAAACTTTGTCCTGTAACCTGGACCCAGTTTATTAAGGTGCCAGCTATGTCGCAAGTGGTCTTCAGTGGTTTTCCAGTGAAGTTACAGTGGAAGCTGTCAGAACAGTGCAAGACTATTATTCAATCATTATCCTATCTTCCTCTTATTGCTTATTGATAAACCTCAGCAAAAGAGCTTGAGGAGTGTAATTGGACAGACTACCCAGCATCAGCCCAAACACTGGAAACAATGTTAGCAAACACAGCCTGTCAACTCTGTAAAGTCCTCCTTACGACCATCTGGGGACTTGGAATTGTTGTGCCATGGAAAAATTGAAAGCCTGGCATAGTCAGGCATATAGAAGCTTAACTTACAGACAATGTCCCAGATACCACCATCATCATCAATCCTGGACGTGTTGGGGTGGGGGATGGTAATGGTGCGACACAGTGGTGTGCTGATGGGATGATTGCAATACCGTTGTTCAAAATTGATGCTGGACCCCATGAAGTCTCATGGCATCAGGTCAAACACGGGCAAGGAAATTGCCTGCACACTCCTTTAGCTGATGAATCAGTACTCCTCCATGTCAAACACCAGGAAATATGGAGGATGGCACAATTTTGAATTGACTGAGTGGAAGATTTCAATGTTAATCACTAGGAATGGCTCAGTAGCATCATTATTGACTATCCTGGTTGAGTCCTAGAAGTCAGAACGATTAGACTGACTGTGTGAGAATTTATGAGGACACCAAAGAGTCGGAAAAATCTACTTGAACTGGTCGTGACTGGTTACCTGTAACAAAAGTGTCCGTCCATTTTAGAATAAATAAGAGCAATCACGTTAAAGTCATTGCAGACTGAAATCACATTTTCATATTGAATATACTCTCCATTGTGTTGTGTGGCGTATAGATGGAGCGGATTTTGAGCAGATCTAGCGAGTCTAAACTGGGCATTCATGAGACATTGTGGGCCAGCAGCAGCATAACTGTATTCAACTGCAATATGTAACATCATGGCCCGGCATATCTCCCACACTACCATTTCCATTAAGTTGCGAGATAAGCTCTGATTCAATGAGGAAACACAGTGGGCATGCCAGGAACAACGCAAGCATATTCTAAAAATGAGCTGTCAACCTAAAGCTGCAACTTACATGCTGCTTTCGGAACAGTGGAAACAACATGTGAAAAACAGGATTAAGAATTCCCATAAACAAAGAAACAAAAAGCAGTGGACAATTCAGCATCTAGCAGATAGGGGAGGTCTCACAACTACCAGCTGCTCCAATAAAGGGGGATCCCAGCACATCAGTGCAAAACACAAAGCTGACGTATTTGCAACTATCATCAGGCAGAAGTGCAGACTGGATGATCCATCTCAACCTCCTCCAAAGGTCTGCAGTGTAACAAATCTCAATTTTCAGTCAGCTCAATTCCATCCACGTCAATAGTACAGAATAGAAATGTATTGTCTCATGTACTTTTATATGAAAAATACAGTAAACAGCTTTATAATTGCCACACCATGGTGCCTATATTAATGACAAAAGCCATACATAATGATAAAAAAATAAAATTAAGACATAGTTCAGCTCATCACAGTCCAGTTAATGGCTCCTGGTCTCAGGGAAAGCCAATCAAGGAACAATCGAGTGCCTCGAGTACCTTGGGATGATACTGTCATTCCGAGGTGAGAACAATGGGACTAGAAATTGAATAGGCTATGGGTCCCGACAGCAATCCAGCTATAATACTGTTGACATGTAATTCAGAACTAGCCTTGTACCTAGCCAAACTCTTACAGTACAGCTACCGTACTGGCAATAACCTTACAGTCGAGAAAATTGCCCAGATATGCTCCATCCACAAATGGCAGGATAAATCTAACACAGCCAATAACTGTCCTCACTCATCAATCATCAAAGCATAAAAGAGCTCACTGACAGGGATATCAAGCAGCAGTTGAAAAGAAATATTCTGCTCACTGATGCCCAGTTTGAGTTCTGACAGAATCACTCAGCTCCTGACCTCAATCAAGCATTGATCCAGACATCAACAAAGAACTGAACTCCAGATCTGAGGTGAGAACACTGTCTTAACATCAAGGCCAAGCAAGAGTCAATGTGAATTGGGGGCAAGATCTCCACTGATTTCAGCCATACCCAACACAAAGGAACGTTGCTGTACTTATTAGAGGTGAATCATCTCAATCTCAAGAGATCAGGAGTTGTTCCTCAGGACACGGTCCTAGGCCCGGCTATCGTTAGCTACTTTCTTCTTTAATAACAGCTGAACTGAGGATGTTCATGGTGAATGCAAAATGTTCAGCATAACTTGTACCTCCTCACATACTAAAGCAACTCTTGTTCAAATGCAGCAGGTCCTGGGCAACATTCAGGCTTGCACTGTTAAGTGGTACTCAAGATTCATACACAAAAAAGTCCAGGCAATGACCATATCCAACAAGAAAAATCTAACCATTGATCCTAAACAGAGAAAGGCTTCATAATCGTTGATTTCCCCACTATTAAGATCCTGGGTGTTATCATTGACCAGAAATTGAACTCGACTAGCCAAACAAATACTGCGGCTACAACAGCAGGTCAGAAGCTATGAACTCTGTGGTGAATAACGCATTCCTGACTCTCTAAAGTTTGTCTACCATCTATAAGCCATGAGTCAGGACTGTGTTAACTTACTCTCCCCACTTGTCTGGATAAACAAAGCTCTAACAACATTCAGGAAGCTTGATACCATTAAGCTTAAAGCAGCCCTTTTGATTGCTATCATATCCACAGTCTTCAACATTCATTCCCTTCACCACCCATAAAACAGTGACATTAATGTGTACCGTTTACAAGATGAACTGCAGTAATTTGCTAAGCCTCCTCCAATAGCATGTTTATAATGTGCCACCTCCACCAACTAGAAGACCAAGGGCAGGAGACACATTGGAACACCACCACTTCCAAATTCCTCCCCAAGACACAGAGGATTCTGCCCCAGAATTCTTGTCATTTCTTTGCTGTCAGTGGAATCAAATGTTGGAACTCCTTTCCCAGTAGCCATGTGAATGAACTAAGCAGATAGACTGCAGCAGATTCAAAAAGCAGCTCATCACCTTCTCAAGGACAATTATGGATTAGCACCAAATACTGCCCTTGACAATAACACTTACATCCTATAAAAAAGGAAAATTTACTTTCCCATTTGTCAGTAGCATATAAGAACCCTAAAGTTGAAAATGTATTCCATCACAAAATACACTGAAAATTCTTAGATGGGATTCTGTCTTATGAAATCCATAATGTAACTGTTAATAGTCAGCTGCCATATTTAGTGTTGTTTATTCATTTATGTGTTGTGGATGTAATTGCCCATCCAAGTATGTGCTTGGGGCGGTGATAGCGAGCACCTTCTTGAACAACCCCAAGTGGATTCCATCACACAACATACAAACAGGACTCATTTTAGGCTCTTGGACGCTCTTAACAGACCAATTAAATGTTTGTTTCTGCCTTTTCTCAATAATATGTGCAGTTAGGAAAGATGGAATGAAGGAAACCCGATCACTACTGCATCATGTTGGGTGGAAAGTCCAGAAGGAAAGTATATCTTTTGAGTGAGGTCCAATGCCCACATGCCCCCTTGAAGATATTAACTACCCTTTGTGTCTCCCGCTTGACCTCCAAAACACAACCACGCCCTCTCCACCAAACATGACCACACAGCTCACACCCCACTTCCGTGGAGCCCCAAGTCCTTCCTTAACAAAAAAACCAGTCCAGTCACCATGGATCTCTTTTCGCAGGACTGCTGTGGCCACAAATGAGTGCTGGCACTGGTGTGACTATTTAATTTGGGCGGCACGGTGGCTCAGTGGTTAGCACTGCAGCCTCACAGAGCCAGGGGCCCAGGTTCGATTCCAACTTCGGGCGACTGTGTGCAGAGTTTGCGCGTTCTCCCCATGTATGTGTGGGTTTTCTCCAGGTCTTCCGGTTTCCTCCCACAGTCCAAAATTGTGCAGGCTAGGTGGATCGGCCATGCTAAATTGCCCAGGGGTGTGTGGGTTATAGGGGGATGGGTCTGGGTGGGATGCTTCAAGGGGCGATGTGGACTTGTTGGGCTGAAGGGCCTGTTTCCACACTGTAGGGAATCTAATCTAATCTTAACTGCTAGCCAATTGATTAGCTGATAGCTCTCAAAGGCACCCTTTCACTAACCAGTGAAAGTTGCACCCTAAGCCTGTTAAAGGTGCCCTCAGCAAATTATCACGACTGGCCAGCTTTCCTTAGACAACTTGCTATTCTACCAATACAGTGTAGGTGGCCACTCATATACCTCCTCAACTGCGTGAAATTCTGCTCATTTTTGACATCAAGGCTGCATTTGGCTTAGAGTGGCATCAATGAGGCCGAGAAAAACTGGAGTCAATGGGTATCGGAGTAAAATACTCTACTGGTTGGAGTTATACCTGGCACAAAGGAAGTTGGTTCTGGTTGTTGAAACTCAATCATCTTAGCTCCAGGACATTTCTGCAAGAGTTCGTCACGGTAATGTCTTGGGCTCAAACACCTTCAGCTATCTTATCAATGACCTTCTTTCCATCATAATGTCAGAACTGGTGATTGCATAATGTCCTGCACCATTTGCAACTCCTCAGATACTGACGCAGTCCATGTTCAAATGTGACAATGTCCAGCTTGGACGAATAAGTAACATTCATAACACAAAAGCTTTCAGGCAACAACCATCTCCAACAGTCGACACTGTAATTCCGCTTCTTGACATTCAATGGCATTACCATTACTGAATCCCCTATTTTCAACCTCCTGGGGATTACCATTCACCACAAACTAAACTCTACTCAGTTAAATAAAGTGGCTATGAAAACAGATCACAGGCCAGGAATACTGCAGGGATTAGCTCATTTCATGACTCTCCGAAGCATCTACAAGGAGCAAGTCAGGAGTGTGATGGATTACTCAAGGCCTGCCAAGATAAGTGCAGCTCCAACAACATTCAAGAAGCTTGATGCCATCCAGGTCAAAGCAGTCCACATGATTGGCATCAAATCTGCAAACATTCACTCCCTCCACCACTGTACAGTAGCAACAATATGTACTGCAGAAATTTGCCAAAGCTCCTTAGTTCCAAACTCTGAACACTACCATCCCGAAGGACAAGGGCAGCAGATACATAGGAACACCACCACCTGCAAATTCCCTTCTAAGCCACTCACCATCCTGACAGGGAAATGTATTGTAGTTTCTTCATTGTCACTGGATGAAAACCCTCAAATTCCCTCCCTAATGACTACGGGTCCATCAACAGCACATTCTTTCCCTAATGGCATTGTGGGTCCATCAACAGCACATGGACTGCAGTAGCACATGGCAGCAGCTCACCATGACACCAGTTCCTCTCTGTTCTCCACTGCCCATTTTCCACTAATATTCAAACTGCACATAATGGATCAATTTGGTTTCAAAGATAAAGTGCAGTACATTATTAACAGTTAAACCTGTTAAAGACAATAGATTTACATGATAAATAACTCATGTTTTCCACCCAGAAAAGGCATATTTCACAAAGCAATGAAATGTAAAGGCGATGAAAGTAAATTGTCACTTGATAAAGCAGAAATGCCTACTTTAATCACAAGTATGGAATATTATAGATTAGATACCGCTGTGAATTGCAAACAAATAGCGAGTTCTGTAATGGCCCTTAGGCTTACAGTGGTGTTTTGCATGGCAAGTTGTGTGCATTAATCATCCTGAAGAATTACCTAAATGGCAACTAGCCACCTATATCACTAACTGATCAGATTCAATAATTATTATTAAACTTCACAGTCAGAGAGAGAAGCTTCATATGGAATCGTGAAATAAATATCAAATAAGGTTTCAGAAAATGAAAAAAAACATGAGGGGAAAAAAGATTAGAGCACAGAGAGTGTCAAAGTGACAGTGAAGAAAAAAAACAAAAAAGAGAGTATTTTTGGAAAAAGGATCTTCAATGATAATTAACTGCTAAAAATTGAGACTTCACGTTTGCAAAATTAATATTTAATGCCAATGAGATTGTTTGACGACAATCAACCTTTTAAAAAGTGCTAGGTGTTACATGGCCAAGGCCTAACATTGCCACATGCCTAGTCCCTATCTACCAAGTGTGTACATGAACTTCATGTCATGCAATGTATTTGAGCCATGAGTCAGGCAGTTTTTTTAGTGGCACAGGGCATTTTACACAGCAAGTATTAGACTGTTGTGTTTAGTTGCACTTGTGCAGTTGCTAGAGATTGCTGTCCAATTTCACATACAAAAGCAGGTCAGCATGTTAGCTTCACTATTACTTTAGTTGCAAAATCCAACCCTACACTTCCAATCATCTTGCTTTCCCCGGACTGACCTATCCCCTCCCTACCTCCCCACCTATACTCTCCTCCCCACCTATCTTCTCCTCTATCCATCTTCGGTCCACCTCCCCCTCTCTCCCTATTTATTTCAGAGCCCTCTCCCCATCCCCCTCTCTGATGAAGGCTCTAGGCCCAAAACATCAGCTTTTGTGCACCTAAGATGCTGCTTGGCCTGCTGTGTTCATCCAGCTCCACACTTTGTTATCTCAGATTCTCCAGCATCTGCAGTTCCCATTATCTCTGAACCATGAGGAGCTGATTTGCAGCTAATATCCAGCGTCGTCAACAGTTACTGCTTTAAAAATGGACATTGTCATCTAAATGACAAATTAAAAGAAGGAAATGTTTGTTTGTCATGGTCCATAAAGATTAGCAACATGGTGGAATGATGCGTATGCCGCTACTGCAAAGCAGGACATTGAAACCAACTCAAAAAGAGGGGCATGCTGTATCTGATTAATGAATTCCATGGCTGCTGCAAGATTATTACCATATTAAATACTTTTGGCAACCATTCCATGAAAGAATTCTATTGCATGTTAGTGACTGACAATGTGCAAATAAAAGAGCATTTCTATTCATTTCTTCTGACTGGTACTTTAAAGAAAATAATACTTTGATCTTATTTCCAGTGATGCCAAAACAAAAATTAAAAACTGATGTCAAATCTTTGTTTGAACTGGTATTTATAGACAGTTTTTTTTCAGTTACTTTCAGATTTTTTTTAATGACAGCAATCACTTAAAGAAGTTGAGTCTGGATTAAACCAAACACAGCCCTGAGTGCTTAAAGCTGTTCTAAAAATGCTCAATGCCCCCATAACTTTGATTTGAGCAATATGTTTATAGTAGAAGGGTATAAATGTATTGCAGAGATCCTGAAACTTCCGCTTCGTGATTGAAGTGTTCTACTGGAATGACAGCTCAAAGATGTGCGGGTTGATTTCCAGATCCATATGTTTGAAGGAATCAGACCAGACATTTTCCTCCCCCTTGCACAATACAGTTTCAATGTAAATTTTGATCAGGCTATTTTTCAACACAGTAGAATGCTTACCTACATTAAAAACCTAAAATCATGAATTCAAATTAACTTCTGAAATGAATATCCTTAGCCCACTCGTTTTGAACAGTGAGGCAGGCAAAGGGGCAATATGACAGCGAAAGATATTGGCTGGGGATGCCATGTCTTTACAACACCACAACATTTCACCAGCACAAACCAGCGGTGTGACCATCATTTAAGGGTCGCTGCATGTCCTTTACCCATGAACATTACTCTGATGGCCTCCCAGGGCCTCAGAGGGCATAACTATCCTAGCTGATGGCAACCATATGATATGCTCCGACTGAGCCCTCAAATCCTGGGACATGTCTGCCTGGCCCCAGTTCTCAGAGGGCTTCTTGCCGCTCAGATTCCCTCATCCTTGAGCTACATCCTCAGCAATGGCCACCATTTGTGGTGGTGCTGTTGGGGCTACTGTGTTCCCTCTGATTGGGAGCCAGCTCCTGGGGTGGGCCTGTCATGCACAATTGGATGGTGACCTTGCTGACAGGTTGCTAACTGGCCACCATTGACAAAGTTTTGCCTCCATGTCCCAAAGTTGCCAACTTGGAGTTAATTCCCAGTTGCAGCCCTGGTGGCAAAATATTAATGTCCCCTGTAAAATTCAGCTGCTGCTGTGAGTCATACATTGGGAACTTGCCAGGTAATAACTGAACACTATCATCGTAGAGGTTAAAAAAAGGTCCATTTCTGGCTTCAATCATTTGATTTTTAATGCCTGGGTCCTTTTATGAATTAAAATGGTTTTCGAAAAGATATGCACAAATTGTTAGATGAAAGCCTGTCTGCATCTTGCTGTCGTGAGACTATAATGGAAGGAAATCTGCAATGCTGCAACAAATGGAAGAAGAAAGCAAATATTGGAGCGCTAGGTTGTCAAAGCATGTTTTTTTTGGCTCTGATCCCATTAAATTAGTCACAAGTATAATGTGAATACTGATGTAATAAGACACGTGTGACCAACTTAACCATTATCAAATGTTATAGGGGGAATGAAGGTTAAGTTATCTAGATGGAATTGGAGAGAAGAGTGCACAGCAGAAATGCTAAGTGTTCCAATATTTTGTCTATAGCTAGCAGGAAATCATGGGCATCAATTTGTTAAATTTCCCAACTCTGCTTCTTGTGGTGGCTGGCACTGGAAGGGTGATGTGAAGGTGAATGATGGGGTGGAAAGCTAAGTTTAGAATACGAGATGTTACTAGGGCTACTATGTTGAAAACTACAAGCTAGACTATACTTGCAGGATACACATTATGGTTTTCAACAAATATACTTATAAACAATGGTCTACACTTGAACCTTCCAGACTACAGGTTGCTTTCTTATACTTCACGATATATTAAGAATTGTGCCTGTTCCAAGGTTGGCAAAAAAAATTCAAGATGCAGCCTGCATCAGATGTGTCAATGCCCTGTGATAATACCCTGTAATCTAGCCAATGTCTCTATGACAGACAAATATTGTGAGTACTCACCCAACTGATCTTTGAAGGCAGGAATCAGGTCAGTTTAATCATGCCTGGATTTTTCACCATTTATTTCTTTAGGAAAATGAAACTAGACACAAATCCAATTGGAAATTGGAGCACAAGGTCTCTGCGCTTATGGTCAGACTGTACTTAAATTCAATTATCTTGTGGGAAATCGTCTTTTCAAAGCTGACAACAGTTTATGTTACAAGATGCATGTGTACTCTCAAATGACTGCATCAAATGTTTGTGTTCAATCAATCATTCTTCTGCTAGTCAACTCTAACTTTCCAGTCACTGGTACATACTGCGTCTTCTGATCATCAGCGGTGGAAGGACTGAATGTTTGTTGATGTGATGCCAGTCAAGCAGGCTGCTTTGTCCTGCATAGTGTTCAAGCTTTTTGAGTGTTGTTGGGACATTGGAGTACCACCCAGATAACATTCTGTGCCCTTGTCGCCCCCTGTGCTTCCTCCATATACCGTTCTATACGGATGAGTTTTATTAACCAACAGGGGCAGGGGAGCCAAAGGGCTACGTGAGGTTTCTTCGTTATGTCTGACTTGATGCCACGAGACTTCATAGAGTCAGGAGTCATGTTAAGGACCCCTTTATGTTGAGCTGCTGCATCCCAACTATATACCTCTTTCTGCCAGTGGGACAAGACAGACCCAACGCGTCAGATATAATTCTCTGTGTATGACCATATCAGGCTGATGTTTGACTAGTTTGTGCATCAGTGCTCACCAGCCCCCAGATGTTACTAAATATGACTTTGTAGGTTTAACAAGGTTGTGTTTGCGACATTGTCCTATATGATACCCTAATTGATGTCAGGTGATCTTTCCAATTTTAAGGCAGTTTCCTTCTAATAGTCGATCACCTGGATTTGTATGACAATCTACAATGGTTTATTGGTCATCGTTTGACTTTTAATTCCAGATATGCCATGTTGGGTTTCAAATTCTATCTCAGAATGTTGCCTGGGTCTCCAGATTAGTGACCTAGCAACATTAACCCAAGCCATCACCTTCTCTAGATTATCATAAATTGTCAATGTTGGATGTATTGTGCTGGTCCTTTTTACAGGTCTAGTGAATGTTACAAAGTCCAGAGGTCCTATTTTCTTCTGTAATACTGACTATTGTGATTGATTCTTGGGAAATTCTTCAGAGAAACTGAATAGAAAGCTATGCTGGCTAAATTCAGCTCATTACGAAGCACTTAAGAATAAAACATAAATCATGCTGTGCTAGAGTATTATAAATTGCATATATTAGTGGTGATGACAGAGCATGGAAGAAAGAACAATACTAAAAGATACAGGGAAAACAAAAATCAGGGGAAGAAGCTATTGGATTCACTTGTCCTCACTTTCTGTAAGATCTCGAGCCCAGAAGTTAAACAGCAATCTTCTCAAATTTATAGAAGAACATAAAGTTGCAGGCATGTCTCTTGTGCCTTCTCTTCAAAATTGCAGAGTTCATTAACTTCATCAACCTCAAAGATTGTCTCAATCTTTGTAACTCAATTTCAGTTATAAAGATTGAGCAGAAATGCATGCATGAGATTCTAGAGTAGGGCTGTTAAAGTTTAAAGGTGATCTGAATCAGGTTTTGAGATGTTGATAGGATACTAAGGGTCACCTTGTAGCACAGTAGTAGCATCCGCATACCTAGACCAGGAGGCCCAGGTTTAAGTGCCACCTGCTCCTGTTGGTTAATCAATACTCATCCGTATAGAACAATTATATGGAGGTGTGTGATAACATCTCTGAACAGGTTGGTTTGGAAAATAGGTTATGAGGAGGCAATGGCTAGGTGATATTATTGCTAGACTATTAATCCAGAAACTCAGCTAATGTTTTGGGAACCTAGATTCAAATCCCACCACGGCAAATAGGGAAATTTAAATTCCGTTAAGAATCTGGAATGAAGAGTCTAATGATCACCATAAAACTATTTTCATTTTTTGGAAAAACCCATCTCGTTCGCTAAATAGGCAAGAAAATCTGTCATCCTTACCTGGTCTGGTCTACATGTGACTCCAGACCCACAGCAATATAGTTAACTTTAATTGTTCTCTGGGTAATTAGAAAATGGACAATAAATACTGGCCTAGCCAGTAAAGCGCACATCATATGAGTGAATTTAAAAACTGGGAATCTAGTTATTTATACTTCACTAAGATGGGTTGTGAAGAAAATTCCTTGTCTATACTTGGTTGATTATCATACTTTTTGGTTCCAAATGCCTGTGAATTTTGCACACTTGGTTGACAGCTCACGTAAATATACAATTAAGCTAAATTTGAAAGATTCTGTACAAACTTTTGTTCAAAATGCTGGTTGAAATTTACTCCTGTCACTTATGGGCAAGACCTGTGAATGTGAAAGGTTTACCTTATTCTCATTAGGTGAACTGTTGAGTGACTTTTGGAAATTGCAGCTTGTCCTTAAGCCTGAGGCCTCTTTATCAACAACACTTTTGGCACTGAGACAATCTACTAGGTCATCAGGCAAGGTAAGGTTATATTTTAACTGAATTATACCTCACCTTTCAGAGATGGTTAAGAAATTGTTCTTGTTGAGTGTTACCAATGCTCATAAATACTCTTCTTTACCTATGGAATGAGATGCAGGTACCAAATGTCCAGACCACTAGGTGAAATCATATTCCCAAATCCTCCATGTCCTGTCCACCTATTTCTTGCCTGAACCTGCAAACTCAAGCTGGTAGGATCCGTAACTTAATTTTGACAAGTTTACGAGTTTCTGTATGAGTGGCCAGCAGCTCTCAGATGCCATATTTCTTCTACTAAAATCCCAGCTGATGTTCTGACTGGGCCAGTCAGACTGGCATCTGGCTTAATAGTTTTTTTTAAACATGGTGGTCTTTTACTGAAACACAGTGCAATGCCAATTTGATTTTAACAATAAAAGATATGTTTATTATACAAAACAGATGAAGATAAAACAGAACAAACCAAGCTATGAGTTGAGCATAATTTTAAAGATTTCAAAACAGACGGCAATATACAATTCTATCTATTGTAACACCATCAATTTATAGTACTCAAATGCCAGAAATGGTTCCCTTCTCTTTACAATGTGGATTTTACTGAACAACTTCTTTTAATTCCCAAATTTGAGTGTATCACCCAACTGAGCTTAAATATGTTTCAGCTCCAAAAAAGCCCTTTAGGTTTCTAACTAAAATACTCTGGTCTGGAATTTTCAAAGTAAAACCCTTAAATTGAGGTAATCTTATTTCCTAAATATACTGAACTAACCCTTTTCTCCAGGAGGTACTGCTCTTACATCTGACCTCAGCCAGGTCTTCTGTGAACTGAAACTAAAAGCTTTCTAATTTAAACAGAAAAATAATTATTGATTCTTCTAAACCAAAAATAGGCTAATGCCATTCAATGGGAGCTCTCTCCAAATATATAACTCTCACAATACAAACAAATTCACATTATCACTCCAGAGGGACCCTGAGTCAGCGCACTCTGACATAGACTACTTTACAAAAACATGTCTCCAGAAATTCTGACCAGTTAATTATTAATAACCCTCATATACATTAGCTAAGACCCACATGCTCCTAGCTCAAAATGCAAAGACTAAAATAAATGATATGATATAATAAATCATACGTCTCACATCACACCTCCCAGGTGGAGCAGACATCTTTCCAGGCAGTGTGACTTCTGTAAAATGGATGTTGAGCAAGCCAGCCAAGAGAGGATGGGCTTAATCCTGACTTTCACACCAAAGTGCAAGCACACCACTTTCATATGAAAATTAGCCCACTAATTTTTCTAATCTTATAAAGGACTTTGTAACCGAACAACCTGCATCTACCAATCTGAACAAATTGGCAATTCCAAGCCAAAAAGCACACAATTAGTAAATGGTCTAAAATCCATAAATTCCTTTAATTTCAGATCACTGCATCTTACAGAAATAGAAATCAGATAAGCTCTCTGAGCTTATGGATGGATTTATACCCAAGTTTCAGTTAATAATGTATAATGATTTAATCCAATCAAATATTCAAGCTGCACTTTTATTTTTCCTTTAGTCCTTATTCTTTATGTAATTCTCTAAACAGGTAGGTCTCCTGTTGGCTTATGAATCCTTAGGTATAATGGAAATAAACATTCCTCTTGACATCAACTGCTACAATGTAGACAGCAAAGTCCAGTAAAAGCTTGCATGATTATAACAGAGTCCATCCAATTTTGCTTCTATTAATTCAAATAGATTGAAAATTAGACCGGCTGTGTTATATGTTTGCAACCAACCCACCTCCTCTTCCTCTCAGAACTACACTCAGGGACAGAAGAGTTATGATATTCCCATCCCAATGTATGGAATTTCACTATTCGCCAACATCACATTTATCACACTTGACCGATCTACTGGAGTATTTGAGGAGGTAACATCAGCTGTAAATAAAAGGGAACTGGTGGATGAACTGTAATTAGGTTTTCAGAAACATCTGATAAAGTGCCACATCAAAGGTTATTGATGAAAATAAAAGCACATGGTATTTTTATGATCTCACGATCCAAATTGTTCCGGGAATATCTAGTAGATGTTATTACCAGACAATTCAGATTCCCAAAAGGAACATGGTTGGATAGATTTATTTGTTTAACAGAGGTGATGTTTTGCTAAAGCAAAAGCACACAATGTTGAAGTTTCTGTTTTAACAAACACAACAAAATAAAAGCTTATTAACAACAGAAAATAAGGTAAACTAGGGAAAAGGGAAACACTTAATTCCTTTATAACACAGTTTCAAAGCGTCTTAAATACATAATGGAAATAATCCAAGCATGGGAAAGCTTACCAACATTGTTGCAATTCCAAGAACATTCAATACTGCAATTCCGAGAGATTTTTTTCTGTTTGTTTTAACATTCTCAAGGCTTGAGGTGATTAAAATTTCAACTCGTTTACTGTAATTTTAAATGACTCTTTTATAATTGTTATGTTCCTTCCTCAGTTTCCTTTTACTGCTTTACTATCCCTGACACAGTTCTTCTCTTTAAATTTCACTTCTTTTCCACCCACTGTAACCTCACACTTTGGTCTGGGACAAACAATAACCATTTATCTAGAAAATGATACAAATAATGCACTTAACATTTAACTAAACTAGGTACAGGGCCAAAATGTCATTTACAGGTAAAAATTTTGAAATATGTATATATTTGATTCAGAATTATGAATACTTCTAAAATGTTTCCTCTTTCTAGAAGTCCTTACGTACAGTTAATTCTCACTTGAACGGAAAGAATCTCAGCAAATTCCAAACTTTCAATTAGAATCCAAAAGTTTCACTTGCAAATACAACTCACCCGTTGTGAGGGGACTCTGCTTTCGAACCTGTTCCATCAGAAGTACATGCTGTAGCAAGGCATGATGGGTGCTGTTAACCTTTCCATCAAAAGGAGCAGGCGTTAAGTAAGAAGATAAGGGAGCACCTCCTCTGAACTGTCCAGTAATGGCTGTCATTCCCGGAATAGCTTGTCTGTCAGTACTTTGGTTTGTTGTTGAGGCCTGGAACAAATATATATCTAGAAATTAATATTTAAGCCACAATTACACTACTGGGTTTGTTTTCCTTTTCTAGTGTAATATGTCTGAAAAAATGGTACATCTGCTAGATCTCCCTACAACTCTATTCACTTCACCCCAATCAAGAAAGCAGAATAGTGAAGATGGTGTGTTGTTTGGCTCTCTTTAGAATTCCGCCCATAAAAGATTGAGAGCTGGCACAAATTCTCAGGGTTGATGGAATGCTATTTGAACACCCCAATCCCCAGAATGGTCAGCTAGATGCTACCTACATTACGTGCCCATGTTTTAGCCTTAGCGAGAGGCCCAGATGCCAACTAAAACATTGCAGTTGGCATGCTTAACCTTAATGGGCTCTTTATTTGGCCTAATAGGTTGCTGACACTTATGTGCAGATGGCTACCACCCAATGATCCTTCTGGATCAGAAATGGCCTGCAGACAGCATTATGAGGTCAGCACTCTATTGGTGGGGCAAGAGTAGACATTTCCACCTACCTCCACAACCATTTAAGTATCTGATCTATGGTTGTTGGCATTGATCTGACCTCAAGGTTTAGAGTTTTATGTTGCAGAAGTCTAGTTACTGACCATGCTATCTCGGAGTCTAAATAATCGGTCCTCAGCAAAGGCCTGGTTTCTCTCCTCATACTAAAAGAACTTCAAGTTCAGTTTAGCACTGAGTTCTTATTCTTTCGTCTCTGTCTTCATGCTTACTTCTTTAGCTATAAACTCTGCCACCACCACCCCTCCCCAACCCCCATTAGTGAACTTTTTTTCTCCAATATTCTTCTTAATGTGAATCCCTTTCTGTGGCCTGTTACCTTCTCCAGAACCATGAGATTGGACATCTCAATTGCTTTGTTCCTTTCACTCTATCTTGTTGCCTGATGTATTGATCTCCTGCCAGCAGAAGCTGGAAACTAAATCTCTGATGTTCCCTTCCATTTCCTCTGTACATTAACCTAACTAACAAAGATCAAAACATTGTTTCCAAGCCTGTCACTAAGCTTATTTTTACTGTGGAAATTGACTTCAGAGACCCCAACCTCATAACTTCTTCAATCACACACATCTACTTTTAACTCCTTTCTGAAAATCTGGAAACAGGGTTATCCTGGTAGACATTATTTTAATCTGTTATTGCCCCAGTGAACTCAGTTTTTCCTGTCTCAACTTCTGCTCTTGCCCATCCACTCCCTCTAGAAATATGATATGGTTCCCCAAGTCCTCAGCTTCTACTGAACCAACCTCCATATTCATCTTGTACATTTTCTGCCACACCTGGCATGGTACTTTGTAGCAACAAACATATCTTCCCCTGCTACACCTTTTCATAATTCCAAAGGAACCATTTCCTCCACAATATAAAAACAACACACTGAGGAGATTGTAGGTTTGAAATAAAACAGACAATGCTGGAGATACCCAGCAAGACTGGCAGCATCACTGGAGACAGAAACGGAGTTGACATTTCAAAACAGTTCTGAAGAAGAGTCATTTAGACTCAAAATGTTCACTGTTTCTCTCTCTGCAAATTCTGCCACACCTCCTGAGTTTGTTGCAGCACTTTGTTTTTATTCCTTCCTCAGTATCTTGGTCACTT
This sequence comes from Stegostoma tigrinum, assembly GCF_030684315.1. Classification (NCBI taxonomy): domain Eukaryota; kingdom Metazoa; phylum Chordata; class Chondrichthyes; order Orectolobiformes; family Stegostomatidae; genus Stegostoma; species Stegostoma tigrinum. Next base: position 72,213,013 of record NC_081355.1, on the reverse strand, counting down.
AAACAGCCCTCCCTCGCCCACCACCAATATGTCCCAGTACAGATAATGCAAAACTTGTACTTTTACATCCTCCTTTCTCACCCACCAAGTCTCCAGATACTCCTTCTCAGTGAAAGAAGGATTTACTTGTGCTTTTTTTCAGTTTAAGTTTAGTGTACTGCATTGGCTGCTCTTTGTGTGGTTTCGTCCATCATGTGGAGGACGATTGACTGGGTCACTGCTTTGCAACATATTTCCATTCAGTCAGTAAGCACAACCCTGAGCTTCCTGTTGCTAGCTATTGTAATTATCCACCTTGCTCCCACTCTGACCTTTCTGTCCACAACCTGCTCCAGTATCCCAGTGAAGTTCAACACAAGCTCAAGGAGTAGCATCTCAGCCTTGCCTCAGCATTTAGGGCATTCACGACTCTATATTCAGTTTTAAATTTTAGATTATAACCTGTCCCCATTACATTTCAGACATAAAAACGTGTAGAGTTGGATGAACACAGCAATGCAAGCAGCATCAGAGGAGCAGGAAAGCTGATGTTTTGGGGCCCGAAACATCAGCTTTCCTGCTTCTCTGATGCTGCTTGGCCGCTGTGTTCATCCAGCTCCACATCGTGTTATCTCAGATTTTCCAGCATCTGCAGTTCTTACTATCTCTCCATTACATTTCATTTTATTTTGTTTGTTTAACATTTATTTGTTTCTTTCCTTACACTTTCATTTTGTATTCAGGTGACTGTCATATGCCACGGGTACACAGGCCTTCTCCTTTCTTCATTCCTGTTCTCCATTTCAAAAAGTGCTACATTTCTATCGTTCTTCACCTCGAGTAAGGGATCATGAACCTGAGACGTTAACTCAGTTTCTTTCCACAGCTGCTGCTTTACCTGCAAAATGTTTCCAGCATTCTCTGTTTTTATTCTCAGCATACACCCTTTGATGTGAGAGGATTGTACATGGAGGATAGACTTCTGACTAGATTAAGGAATTAAATCATATAGTTTAAAGATAGAGGAATTGAAACTGCAGTGGATGTTCACTGACTACCTCCTTACAGGACTTCTGACAGCTGCAAGTTATCTGGTGTACGCTACACCTGCCTGAGGTAGGAAACTTTAATTTCGGCTGTGTTTGGCTACTTAGATGGTTGGACATAATCCCAATGCATATTCATGCCCTGTATGTTACAGTATCAGTAAGCAGGTAAAAAGCAATAGTGAAACTACAAGTACAAGACAGACAAGTCGAGGGAGCGGGATGAGGTTAGTAGGTAGGAAATGGGGGTGTGGCTTGAGGTGGGAGGAGGAGATAGGTGAGAGGAAGAACAGGTTAGGGAGGATGAGCTGGGCTGGTTTTGGGATGCAGTGGGGGGAGGCGAGATTTTGAAGCTTGCCAAGTCCACATTGATACCACTTGGCTGCAGGGTTCCCAAGTGGAACACGAGTTGCTGTTCCTGCAACCTTTGGGTGGCATTGATGTGGCGCTGCAGGAGGCCCAGGATGGACATGTCATCTGATGAATGTGAGGGTAAGTTGAAATGGTTCACGACTGGGAGGTGCAGTTGTTTATTTTGAATTGAGCGTAGGTGTCCTGCAAAGTGGTCCCCAAGCCTTCGCTTGGCTTCCCCCCTAACTAGTAACCTCACCCGGCCCCCTTGACCTGTACATTCTCCCTGGACTGACCTATCTCCTTCCTACCTCCCCACCTAAACTCTCCTTTACTGGCTCCATCCCCGCCTCTTTGACTTGTCCGTCTCCCCTCCACCTATCTTCTCCTCTATCCATCTTCTATCCGCCTTCCCCTTTCTCCTTATTTATTTCAGAATCCCCTTCCCCTCCCCTACTACATGGGATAGAAGCTTGCCTGGCAAATACACTGCATGTGATTCAGCCAAATCTGTCTGAATATCTCAGGAAAGTAGTTTTTAACCCTTTAACCAAAATTTGTGCTCCTGAGATGCTGCTTGGCCTGCTGTGTTCATCCAGCCTCACATTTTATTATCTTGGAAACTATGGTCAGAGGGTTTGGCCATACTTAGACATAATCTGATGAAGGGTCTAGGCGTGAAACGTCAGCTTTCCTGCTCCTATGATGCTGCTTGGCCTGCTGTGTTCATCCAGCTCTACACCTTGTTATCTCGGATTCTTCAACATTGGCAGTTCCTATTATCTCTGAGTAACTATAAATCTCAGGATTGGGTAAAGGTGTAACAAGGAAGCTCTGTAACCACATTTCCTCACTGCAATGCCTGGGAACTGAGCAACTTGCAAATGCTCTGAAGAGGAAAAACACCTCTATTATCTGAATAATTCTTTATTTGTCCCCGAAGTCTCACCAAGTCTAAACTTCCTAGACATATTGTGCTTTTCTTAAAAAAAACTTCCTGGATTCTTTCTTTCATACAAAATGTAGATTATAAAAAGTGAGTGGGTAGACCATCTCCAGGCCCCCAGTGATTCTCTTTGAAGCAGTCACGGAGACACCACCCAGGAATTATTCTCACTCACATCCTATGGGCAAGTACCTGGTCTTTGCTCAGTAGTTCTTTGATTGTGATTAAGATCTTAGATCCATGGGAAACCAATGGCATAGATCCCATTACTCAGTGGTTTCAGAGCAGAGATGTAATTTTTGTTTTAAGCATGGCAACACTATTATAATGGCTGACCACAATCCTGCGTGCCTCATAGGATTGTTATGTGCTTCGACCAATCTGACAGATTAAAAAGATTATGTAACTTTAGGCCTATAATTATTACATACTTTGATGTGGGAGGAGGCAGATGAGGCAGTTGGAGCTGGGAGACCCAGAGTAATGTTGGGTAATGATGGTGACGTGTAGAGATTCAGAGTGTTCACTGATCCATCCCAATTCAGAATCCTGCGATGTGGCAGCAACTGCTGTTGAAAAGAAGAACTGTTAGAATTATTCATGACACACACATACCTCAATATTGAAATTTGCTTCTGTGTAATACATAGGTTACAGCATATGACGGTGTTCCAGCAAAATGGGAAGTCACAGCATTTGGAATCCAGATGCTGTTCATTCTGTTTCTAGTACAGCTGCTGGGGGGGGTGTGTCATCTCCCAATAACCACTGAAAGCAGCAGAACAAGGTAAAGCAGTCGTGAGGTTCAAACATAAAATGCCTTGTAAACAAAAAATATCTTATGATTTTAAATGAAGATTCTTCAGGGTGGGTTTTTGAGTTTACTGGCTGAGCATTTTCTATGATTATTTGTAGTACAATCTGAAACCATTCTGCCCATTGTATCTGTGCTAGCCATCAAGGAACTAGCCCAGTTTCCAGGCCTTAGTCGGCAGATTTGCAGGCTGCAGCATTACAATTCTTCTTTTTTAAATACAATGAGGGTTTCAGTTTCTACTAGTATTTCCAACAGAGTTCCAGATGCCACAATCTTCTGGGTGGAAAAATGTTCTGCTCAACTTCTCTCTAACCTTTCTACCAATTGACCTTTGCAAAGGGAAATTAGTCTTCATCTCTAGTCTATCAAGATCCATTATAATCTTATATAATTCAATTAAATCATTCCTGTCTTCCTTGATCCAAAAAAAATTCTAGCCTATCGAAGCTATTCTCAATGCAAACAGTCTCAATTTCTGGCAACATCCTCACATATCTCAGCACCACTCTAGTGTGATTACATCTTGTTCATAATGATGGATCAAAAGGGAACACAGATCCCTAGCTGCAGTGCAACAGACTTGTCAGCAAAGTCAAATCTCAGAGTGAAAGAGACAGAGGTACGATGGCATTTTGGGGTTGGAGGAGATTAGACAGTGATGTTCCCAGGGGGTCATTGTTTTTCTTCATCTATATTACGGCTGAAACTTGAATGTGCAGGCCACAATTTGAAAATTTTCAGATGACACGAGACTTGGAAGGTTGTAAACTATGAGAAAAAAAAGTGATGGAGTTCAAAAGAGCATAGACCAGCTCATGGAATTAGCAAACAGCGGCAGACGCAAATTTAACGCAAAAATTTGTGAGGGCTTATGTTTATTAAAGAACAGAAGGAAAAACAACATAAAGTATAGAATTCTAAAGTGGTCCAAAAACAAAGGGACTTGGGAAAAATGTGAAGAATTATCATTGAAGGTGTCAAAATATTCAATTAAGCTAGTCAGACATAACCTTCCCTTCACAACGTCGTATTGATTATTCTTAATTAATCCATGTTTTTCTGAAAGAGTTTTGGAAATCTGAAGCATTAAGGGACTTTAGCAGTCTGAGTTCAGGATTCTTTTAAGGTTAATGTATAGGTTCAGTTGGCAAATGCAATGACAGCACTGGTGGTTTACAAGAATGCTCCTAGAGATGAAGGGCTTGTCACAAGGAGCAGTTGAGGACTTGGGGTCTGTACTCAATGGAGTTTAGAAGGATAAGGGGGGAATCTGATTGAAACTTACAGAATACTGACAGGCCTGGATAGAGTGGACCATGGGGAAGATGTTTCCATTAGTCGAATAGACGAGGATGTGAGGGCAAAGACTCAGAGTGAAGGGGCGATCCTTTAGAACTGAGATGACGAGAATTTTTTTCTAGCCAGTGTGTGGTGAATCTGTGGAACTCGGAAGGATGTGAAGGCCAAGTCATTGAGTGTGTTTAAGACAGAGATAGATAGGCTCTTGATTAGTAAGAAGATGAAGGGTTATGAGGAGAAGACAAGAGAATGAGGTTGGAAACGTATCAGCCACGTTCAAATGGTTGAGCAGACTTGATGGGCTGAATGGCTTCACTTTCCTCCTATATTTTATGACCTTTGGTCTTATGGAATAAATTTGCAATGAGTCCAAATTGAGCAGAGATAATTGCAGTTATCTACACAAGATTTTGCTATGATTTTCAACCATATCACAGCCAGAGTAAATCCTAGAGCCTAAGAATAGCTGTATTAAAGTATGGGTTTGCATGCAAAGCTAACTAAATGGAGGTTGTGGGGATACACCATGGAAATGTTTTTCTTCTCAATCTAGTTGTAGTTAAACAATATCTGGAGATATCCTGGCAGGTAATCTGAAAGAAGAAATACAAAAACAAAAGAATAACAGTTAAACCGAAAGATCAGGGACAGCCTTCATCGCCCTCCCACATATATAACACTTCTATATGTCCAAACACTTATGGTCCAAAGAATGTCGTTTCGAAACACGCTTTGATGTTACAGATTGGTGAGTCTAGATTCTCCTCCAAACTTCTCAGGCTGTTTGTTTCTAATTTTAGCTAAAACTAAACGGAAAAGTTGCAACAGTCAACCAGATGCTACTCTAAAGTGAGAACAGACCACTTGGTTATTCGTAACATTTGTAATTAATTCATGGATCTCGCAATTCATGAAAAATTTTTTTAAAATCTCATAACTAATGCATGAAATTTAAATACAGTTTTCTACAAGCTGCAACATTAAACTTTGCTTCATAAAAGTGCAAACTGGATGATTTGAGAATCACTCACCTCAACAAATTTTTTTTAAGTAATAAATAATTTTGTGCCAACTGGTTTTGCTGAAATTTTGTCCAAAAGCAGAGCTGATAAAAGTTTGGAACAGACAAGATGCCTGTCTTGGTGCACAGAATATTATTTGGAGGAAACTTATGATGTAGAGAAAGGAAACATTGAAACGGAAGGGAGAAATTTAATCTTTTAAACATTTAAATCTGGGGTAGATTGTACATTTCATTAAAATCGAATTCAATTTGAATGAAAGATTGTCAACCTGATACTCTGGGTTAGGTTTTATCAGAATTGGTTAAGTGCTTTACTTTCTGACAATCCTTGTTGAGCCTTGCAGTATTGAGCTACCGCGCATTCCCATACATCATTTTGAATTGCAACTTTATCTCCCACCCATTACCCCTTGAGCCCCAGACCTTGAGCTCAGACATCATGTTGCACGGTTCCCTTGTCTAAGCCAGGGCTATGTGATTGTCGGTGGCATCCAATATTGTCTCTCACTTTACATGACACAGTCCCCCCCTTCACAATGATGGTGCCTTCTGTACCCCAGCATATTGCCTGCAATCCACAGAACTGACTTCTCCAACCTCGCTACAATAGCAGTGGGCTCTGGTAACAAAACCCTGTTAACTTTCAGTATGGACCATGGCTCTTCCCCTTGACTGACTTGGTCAGAAAGCCCTCCTGGATGGGTGACTAGGTATTTGACTGATCTCTGTATAGTTCCCCAAATAACATACGATATATCACCAGACCGTTTGCTGTGGATCTGCAGAACTGACCATGACCCAATCCCCAGTCTGCAGTGATTTGGAAATACTGCTCTGTCCACACCAAGCAACTAACTGGTTGTGTCCAAGACCAGAACTGATGTTAGCCATTACCCATGACATAATCTGCTGGGAAGCTCTGACTGATGGCTGTCTCTCCTGACTTGACCGAGGAATATTTCCCTTAGGCCTTTCGATGTGGTATGTTAGTTGAAGCACATGCAGTGTGTTTGCCAAGCGCTGTACTGGCATGTGGTCTAGGCGTAACACTGATGTAACACAGTGTCATGCAACAACATGTTCTTCCCTTGACTGATCGCTGCTGATAACCATGACATAGGCCTTGCTTTGTACCTGTTCTAAATAGCAAGGCAACACAGAGGTATTGTGAAACTTTCATTTCCGAAGGAGGGGGAGAAATGTAAAAAGGCAAGCCAAGCTAGAGAGGCTGTGAACATCAAAAGAAGTTCAAGATGAGTGAGCATAAGAGAGCAAGTAGCAAAGCCTGAGATGCATCAGGTCAAATCAATAAGTTAGATGCACAAAATGTCATGAGATCAGCATTGGAATGAAAGGTGCTCCCTTCACTGCAGCACTGAAATAGAGACTATTGTAAGGAGGTCAGAGATGTGCCATCAAAGTGTGGAGAGTCTGGCATATGTCCGTTACCAACCTCCATGTATGAGGGCTGTGGGCAATTGCTGCCCATGCCCTGGATGTGGAGGAATATTGACAAAGATGGATGCCAGAGGAACAAGCAGCAAGCTGGAGTCACCAGGTACCTACTCTGACTTTCATGTTGCGAATTGTCACCATCTCATTTCTGTCTGCCGCTTGAGAGAATTAAGAAAATGCATTTCAATGAGACAAGATTAGATAATAATGGCATACAAACGCTTGCAGGTTCATGCAAATCTGCCTCTCGCCAATCATTAGAGAAATTCTCAGTGTGGTGTTTAAACCTTGGTTACAGAATCAGACTTTTTCTTTTCTTGACATCAAGAATCTTAATTCTGCTAATCTTGCCCTTTCCTTTGCAACAAACTCACTATTGCTCATTTTGTTCAGGAGCTGAGAAGATTCCAGCCATTCGCTCGGTTTTTGCCTATTTTTGCTGTGTGATCTGCAATGCATTTTTAACACTTTTATTTTTACTGAAGAATTTTGCCACTCTGCAGATATTTACACTAAACATCATTAGTAAAGCTAAACGATAACTTCTGAGGCAACTCAGCCACTGATGGCTACCACATATCATTGAATATTTTACAAAATTATATTAGTCCTAGTAAGCTTGAATCTTCATGTGTTGTGTGTAAAAACTGTCTTCCAAGCAAACATTCAGTTCAATATTCAGCAAATTGCAAATGTTTTATGATTTTACCCTAAATTTCTTTCCCTCATGTTCAGCGTCTCAAACTACTCTGTTGAGTGGTTCCCTCTAAAGCATTATCTCAGCTTTGGAGTGAACAGAAAACCCTTTGTATTTCAGCTTACGTTATGTCATGTTTCATCATCTGCATAGTTTGCTTGACATCCAGAAGCAAAAGAATTAGTGCTGTGTAAACCTTGGCCTCAGCAATAAACTGTCAACCTGGATTTAAACTTTACATTAACAAGTGAACAATAGTACTTTAAATGCTCTAGGTAATAATCACCACAATGTTAACCATTTTTGCACAGAATGACCAAAGTGGAAAATCAATGTTAAAACCATGGGAGTGGCTGTTCACTACTGATCTTCTACAGAGTCTCTCCAGCCTATCTTTAGCTGGTCAACAGCTTTAAGATAGATTGGGCAAAAGTAGTTTAAATATGTGCCTCACATAGTGATACCAAATCACATACAGTCAATGAAAACCACTGAATACTTATATTTGAATCGTTTGGCCCAGACTTAGATACCCATTATAATGTAACAGCTGTTCTGAGGTTATTCTATATCAAAACAAGGTACGCCACTATTTTTGTGACTGAATCTAGTTTGTAACCCTATATGGATTTCACAAAACAAAAATGCCAACAGATGATACAGTTTTTTTTGGTCACAGTTCCATAGAAAGGGGCAGGATTTAAAACATTCCAGAGGCATATTTGAAATGAATCAAATTCTTACATAATTTGCCTTTCTTAATGAGCATAATTTTACTCTACATTTTGAGGTATTTCTTAGAAATCCCCCAAATCCTTCAAATAAAGTATTACATCAATTGCTAATCTACATTGTACTGGCAAACAGAACAATCAATTAGCGCAGAAAACACCAGAACTAACGCTGAGATGAACAATTTGTATTCTATGCCTTCGGTATCAGGAGAATTATCAGTCAAGGCATTGGAAGACCTCTGTTGTTTCACAAATAGTGCCATGGAATCTTTGATATTTTCTGTAACCTCTGGAGCAAGCAGAGCACTCCTGAGTTTTCAAGTGTTATCTCGCATACATTGCACTTCCTCCGCTCTACAATGGAAACCTGAGTGTCTGGGCCAGTACTCAATTCCAGGGTTATGGCCCAAGCCAAAGGCATATTACTCCATGTTGAAATTGCTGCTGGTTTTGTGCCATGCTTTGAGTATCATATTGACAATAACACCACCAACTTGTGCATTTATAACTGTCCATACTTCCACAGTGTTCCATCACAATTCACTCAGTGGGAAGTGGTGCCAACTGCACTTCCTTTCTTTTAAAAAAAATGTAGCTGAAATTCTAGCTGTAAGAAACAGGATGGTTGATCTGAATTTTTTTCCAATTAGCTCAACTTCTGTCCCACATTTCCCGTTTAGCACTTATACACAAGAGAAGGCTACACAGTTTCCCATTTATTTTGTAGCTTCTTGGGGACTCCCAGTTGTAACATGACTCTGGCCACAGGGGAGAAACTTGGATGTAAAAGAACACCTAGTGTAGCTGTATAGCAACAATCCTTGCTTACTTCCCAAACAAAAAAGCATCTGTGACTCAAATAAAAGAGCCACCTCCATGAGAGAAACAGCACACAGGTCCTGGCCTGACAGAATTGTAATAATTTGTCACCTCCACTTTTGAGACCTTAAGGTTCTGAGATATCAATTATCTTGGGCAAAAAAAGCATAAAAAAGCAGCCCATGAATACCACGCTGTTTCTCTCGTAGGCTTTGGCCGATTCCTAACATGAAAAATAACACTGAATGTTTTTGCTCAAAACACAACCTCCTACTGAGGCTTTATGGGGGCTTTTTGACATGAAACGATAGGTCATGGAGACTGCGCCAATAAACAGATCACTGAAAACAAAGGTGTCATAACATTAAATGTCTGCTAAAACAGGGAATGCTACTTTTACTAAGATCACAGGATACATAACATCCTTGAATACTCCTGAACTAGATAAGCACTATATCCATTTTTAATCTTATGTTTTGTTTTCATAATAGCAAGTTAATTATGTAAATAATTGTGAGGCTCGATCACGAACTAACTTTTTGACACCCTCTTGTATGCAGCATGTATAAGTTCAATAAATTTATACTACTTTAAGTTCTCAAAGTGATCAAAGGATGGTATTCTCAGTTATATGAATCTTTCATGATTTTTTTAAAAAATTGTACCTGCTTTTAACCATAAGTCGGGTAAAAATACTTCTCAATTACAAAAGAAGTATTGATTAATTAATCTAACAATAGAAAACTTCCCAATTCAGAGTAATCAGAGTTGCTGTGATCAATTATTCTTTCATAGTTGATGAGGAAACATTGATGTGGCCTGCAATGAGTTAACACTGACCTGAAAATGGTAATTACTGAATTTAATCTACAAGGCTTTAAACACAAACTTTCTGTCACATAACATCTGGGAAAATCATTTTCCACAAATTTCAGACACCTATTTCAGCTAATAGATTGCAGGCAATGGGTAAAGCTGTAATTTAACAAAAGCTCTAGCAAATATCATAGATGCTAGAAATCTGAAACAAGAACAAAATGTTGGAGAAATTCATTACTTCTAGCACTATCTGTAGAGAGAGAAACAGGGCATACTTTTCCCACATTTTGCCCAAGAGTCAACTTTAAGAAATTTATTGGGGATTTCCTTTTGTGTGTCTTGGTGACTTTTATCGAACAATCCTCTGTTGCTCACTTTAATGATGTAACCTGCCCTTGCAGTGCCACCCTTGTACAATGCTGCCCTCAACAGTGGCAAAAATGCTCACCAGTGCTGGAATCCTACAATATTAACACCTTGGCATCATATTTATACCCCAATGAATGCTATTTCCCACTCAGCACTGACATATAAGAGAAAGCTACATAGTTTCCCCTTTCTTTAGTGGCTTGTTGTGGACTCCCAGTTGTAAGATGACTCTGACCCCAGGGGAGAAACTTGGCCTTAGTGTACAATTTCAAATAACAAATGAGAGATGGAAGTTGTTTTCCAACTTACATACAGGGGCCCGGAACCAACGACCCCTTTATTTTGCGTGGCTGCACGTCTAGACATTCCAAGGTTCTACGCATGGCATCCACGTCATTCACTTCCAGTTTTGGAAGTCGCTGTAATGAATGGATTTCGGAGGCCTGTATAGCCAGTAAGAAAATTAGAGGGAACAGTGCCTGGTATTGGGGTGAGGCATTGGAGAGGAGGAATGCTGTCATTCCTCACAAGTGCCAGAAGAAGCCAGTCACTGCCAGTCTGGACTGAAGATACCACTTAGTTTAGTATGTTATGCCCAGCAGTTTAGGCAGAAGGTTAATGATTTTCAATGGTCAGCAAGGGTAAATGCCACCTTCTCTCTGTTACTTCACACCCTGCTTACTCCGCCATTGCACCCACATCCCACCAAGGCTCATGGTCTACCACTATCATCATTGCCTGCAGCATTTTCCCTCACGTCATCTACCACAAATCCTTGAACCTCCAACCACCACCACCACGCCCCCCCCCCCACCTCACCCCACCAACTGCTAAGTGTTCCTGCCCTCTGCACCTCCTTGTCACTCACTCAGGACACCTTACCATCCTTTCCGACTGAGGATAGACTAGCCCCCTAATTGATTTCTGTGCAGCTCTCCATTTGACCTACCAGTAATTCCAGGATTGGTTATGTTGGCATGCAGGACTAACCATTCTCAACCCTCCCAATTGAGACCAAATGATATCCTTGCCTGTGTTGGCACACCTGACTGGACATAGGCCCCCTTGACTGGATGAAACCACACCTGGACTGCTGAGTCACATTTATTATGGCAAGAGAAACACTTACAGGTGGTCTGAATTTTCAATTACAAAATGCAGTGCATTTGTTTAAAGGATATACACCCAAAAGACAACTATCAATGTACATGTCTGAAGGGAGACCCTGGAATATCATGTTGATAAGGTATCAAGGAAGCTTCAAGAGATGAATTTAAATGGAATAAATGCACATCAAACTAAACTGCATTTTTCTGGAAGTTATTTCATACTGTGAACGTGAGAGAAAATATAACAATCAGAACAAGAGACATGTTTTGTATCTTCCTTTTTTTCAAGAATGCATAAAGGCAAGGATTAAAGACCAATTTACACATGGTCTGTTTGTGCTAGCATGGGCTAGTGAACTGAGGTGCTCATGTGTATCATTGGGCTAAGGTACTAGTCTGTGTTTGAACAGTAACGTACTGTGAAGATCAGAGTTGAAGATCCACCCAATATTTACTCCTACATTACAGATGAAAGGCTTGTCACTCAGGGTGTTAGAAGCCAGCTAGTCACTCAATGGAAACAGGATAAAAGAAAGACAGACATTCTTACACTGAGTGCTGCCAGTCACCATCAACCAGAAACAGGAAGTATAATTTTGCCTAATCTGCAAAAGCACGAATACCAAAATTGACTGGCCAAATAGCAATGTTCCACTGTCTCCTCTTCACGAGACTGTTCTGTATATCTTATAAATTTTATTATTTCTTGGACTCCCTTTTTGTTTCTATTCTCCATGAATGTGTGGCATATTATAATTTCTTCTTGTGTTTAGCAACTACTAAACTCACTATTTTGTTAACAAGGTCTCCCTGTTTAAAAGTAAGGGGTTGCCCAGTTTAAGTAGAGATGAGGAAGTCTTTGTTCAACAGAAGGTCATGAGTCTTCCTGAAAGGGTGGTGGAAGCAATGTTTTTGAATGTGTTTAAGGCAGAAATGAATGGATTCTTGGTAAGCAGGGAGGTGGAAGGTTATCAGCAGGAATGAGGATTTGAGGTTACAATCTGATCAGCAATGATATTATTACATGAGAGAACAGGCTAGAGGCACTGAAGACTCCTGCTTCTTGTTTTCATTTGAGTGCAGAATGTTCCATTTTGGAATATTTACAGATGAGGTACTGTTTTTAGGTAATCACTGATATTATAAGTAAGCTTTTTTAGAATATAATTACGGGGCTGCGCCGGAAATATCAAGCAGGAAATATTTTCAGAATCTCACTTATGTTCTTCATATCCCCACTATGCTCACACTCTTTCCTGGGGTTGATGGCCTAGTGGTATTATCACTGCACTGTTATGCCAGAGACCCAGATAATTGGCTGGGGATCTAGGGTCAAATCCTGCCATGGCAGATGGTGGAATTTGAATTTAATAAATATCTGGAATTAATGAGATGATCATAAATCTAGTGCCGATTGTCAGGGAAAAGCCCATCTGGCTCATTAATGTCTCTTAGGGATGAAAATCTGACATCCTTACCTGGTCTAGCCTACATGTGATTCCAGAACCACAGCAATATGGTTGCTTAACTGGCCTCTGGGCCATTAGGGTTGGACAATAAATGCTGCCTGGCCAGCAATCTCGTGAATGAATAAAGGAAAAAAAAACTTGCCAAAAAGATAGACATTTGTAGCAGTCTAAGGGAGAAAGGCTTTCAACCTGGATTTGATTCAGACTTGAATTCCACAGGACAGTATGTTAATTCACTGCACCTCTCAGCCTCAGAAACCAATAGGCTAATAATAATTCTCTCATGCAAAATATCGCTGGCAGGTTGTTTCTATTAATACTTTATGAAAAAAATAGAGAGAGGAAGATTATCTGCACTTCTCGAGAAAAAAAAAATCAGCCAGTCCATGCCATCAAAATCCCGAGGGCAAACCTAAGGATAAACTATATGAAAAATTCAACTAGAAATGGCACGGCAAAGGCTAAGGGGTTTCCGAACATCAAGAGGATGAGTCACTCACAGAACTTTGACAGCACACCTGAAATCTCAGCTGGTTTCTATCAAGCTGTATTTCTAGCTCTTTATTGTGTAAATTGTTCACCAGGAATTTTCTTTTGCTGATCTTGGTGTCAAAAAGAATTTCACAGAAAAATACAGAGACAAAAATTCGGGGAGGGGTGGGTTGAAATGACAGTGTTAGAAACAGAGAGGAGCAAAGACGAGAAAGTACAATAATTCAGTGATATAAAACACTGAAGTCTTACCTCGGTGTGTGAATGTGAGAATCCATTCTCTAATGAGCATCCAATGCAGCTATTGTTGGGAGAACTGGGGCCAGATCCTGGAGCACTGTTACAAACCGAGGAACCTTTAAGAAGAAAACAAAAACCAAACCAGGAATTACACATATGTATGGGGAGAATGGGATGAGCAAAGGAGATATTTTCTTTGCGCTATGTGTAATATTTTTGCTTTTCTCTATTTGGTGAAACTGAAGAGTCTTATCAATTCAGTTTAGTATTCTGAACTGATGATGGAATTCTATGGCACATTATAGGTCTTAATCAATTGTAACTTTTATATGTTATGAAATCAGTAGAGGATGGCCTTTATATCGACTTAGACATCAACAATTCAGTATGTTTTAGAATTATCTTTCCTTATCGTGATTCATGAAAGAATACAGTGAATTATGAAAACATACTATTCCACAGGCACTGTCATTCTTCATATGTGTACTTGTAGGGAGCGGCCTATGGTTGGGGAACATTAATATTATACAATATAATGTTTCCACCAGCTATCTTCCCAAATGCACTTGAAACATAGGTCAGCATGTTGATCATGAGCTAGAAACCTGGCTAATTATTATGCTGGAGAATCCAAGATAATGAAGTGTGAGGCTGGATGAACACAGCAGGCCCAGCAGCATCTCCTGCAACCGCAGGAAATGCTACACTTGACCCCACACCTCCTCCCTCAGCCCTATCCCAGGCCCCAAGATGGCATTCCACATTAAGCAGAGGTTCACCTGCACATCTGCCAATGTGGTATACTGCATCCACTGTACCCGGTGTGGCTTCCTCTACATTGGGGAAACCAAGCAGAGGCTTGGGGACCGCTTTGCAGAACACCTCTGCTCGGTTCGCAATAAACAACTGCACTTCCCAGTCGCAAACCATTTCCACTCACCCTCCCATTCTTTAGATGACATGTCCATCATGGGCCTCCTGCAGTGCCACAATGATGCCACCCGAAGGTTGCAGGACCAGCAACTCATATTCTGCTTGGGAACCCTGCAGCTCAATGGTATCAATGTGGACTTCACCAGCTTCAAAATCTCCCCTTCCCCCATCGCATCCCAAAACCAGCCAGTTCGTCCCCTCCCCCCACTGCACCACACAACCAGCCCAGCTCTTCCCCTCTACCCACTGCATCCCAAAACCAGTCCAACCTGTCTCTGCCTCCCTAACCTGTTCTTCCTCTCACCCATCCCTTCCTCCCACCCCAAGCCGCACCTCCATCTCCTACCTACTAACCTCATCCCACCTCCTTGACCTGTCCGTCTTCCCTGGACTGACCTATTCCCTCCCTACCTATACTCTCCTCTCCACCTATCTTCTTTTCTCTCCATCTTCGGTCCGCCTCCCCCTCTCTCCCTATTTATTCCAGAACCCTCACCCCATCCCCCTCTCTGAAGAAGGGTCTAGGCCCAAAACGTCAGCTTTTGTGCTCCTGAGATGCTGTTTGGCCTGCTGTGTTCATCCAGCCTCACATTTAATTATTTCTCCCCTCTTGTTCAAAGAAAATTGAACTCAGTTGTAGTGTTTCTATCACCATGACGGCTGGAGCCAGTGAAATTAAAGCCTGAACCTAAAATTGCAGCACTGTAATTTACAAGGCATTTACTCATTGCACAATAGAGTAATTCAATTGTTTTAACCTGACTTTTCTTCAGCTATCCCTCAGTCAGTAAGAAAAGCAAACGACTATAGGAAATCATGTTGAGAAGAATGAGTCATTCAACACATTAAGTCGTCTTCCTTCTTTAGAGGTCATATAATCAATACTATTCACCGCAGCTAATGGCCGCTAGAATTTTTAATGTCAATGGAAGATCCAAGCCACCTCATAGTGAGACTCAGAACAAAACAGGAGAAAACAAGTTAGTTAATGTGGCTACAAGAATTCTCATGGAGGTACAACTGTATTGTAGTTTTGAAGATCAGAGAAATGCAGCAACAATTCGCCAAGCTGTTAATTAAATAATGAAGCATTACTTTTAAAGTCTTGAGTTACTTTATTTCTGCTACTTATCACTATATTTTCAACTGGTGCATTATTCTATTGACTGCCAATAGATGGGGCCTGTGTAACAGAAACATCTTAATTGCCTCATCCAAAATATTTTATTATATATAGGCTATAGTACTAAATACAACAATCCTTGACATTTTTTATCATGAAAGCAACATTGCAAACTTTAATCTTTCACTGTGATACTGCTGCAGATAAATGGCATGCTGCACATTGGCCTTCTACACATGCAATGAGAATCGAGAATCACTATAAAGACAATTTGTGAGGTAAAGCCACTATTGTCTGAGAAGACCATGGCGCTGCTCTTTCATTTAGAGAGAGAAATGACTGGTAGTGAGTTTAACCTGAGGGTTTTCACATCTCAAGCAAGAGGAGAGGATGAGAAGGAGAGTCCTCCATGGTTGCTTCAGCTGGTATGTGAAATTGAACCCACACTGTTGGCATCACTCTGCATCACAAACCAACCATCCAGCCAATTGAGCCAATCAACAAGAACTTAATGAAGCCACCTAATACAGTTCAATTGACAGATTAAATAAGAACTGAAAAGAAATAATAGATAACCCAGATTTATTTCAAGGCTGTATTCTCAACTGAACTACTGATCACTCTTTCAGCAATGATGTTTTATAATCATGTGAAAATATCAATTCTGGTCATTAATGTTACTCCTCTAAAACATTTTAAGTTGGACTATGAAATCATGGCACAAATATAAATGCTGCACTTTCTGCTGAGTTATTTTGTTATTGGTTACGTGTGTTAAAATAATACCCAATAGAAAACTCAGTATATTTTATGTGCTAATGTCATCCATTTGTTTCACACCATTGACTTGCTCACACCTTTCCAGATCATTTTTCAGATCATTGAATATTTATCCAGCAATCAGGCTCAAATTCAACTGCTACAAAACAAAGAATGCACCTCAATGCACTGGACTATCCCTTTGGATGTTTCAAGACACATGGACTGATTTTGCTAAAAATTGGCAAAGTGTCAATTCCAGGTGTTTCATGGAGGGTTTCCGTCTATGGGGTCTGGCAGACTTTCTCACACAATTGTCCGCTGTTCATCTCATTATGTGTGCTCCACATCCTAATGGCCTGGCTTGCATGCTCACCAGTAATGGAAATACTTCCCACTGACAAGACCTTCCAGGATATCCATTGCTGGTGCCATATTTAATGTCCAGCGATGGACCAGCTCAATCCTTGAGTACTGTGATGGCTATTCATGGCTGGCAAAGTGATAGGAAAACTAATAAGAAAAGCTTCTGAGGGCACAAGGGTGGCATGGATGTCACTTCATTGCAAAGCAGAACCTCATATTTGTAAACTGATTGCTATTTTGTGTGATTACCTGTCTGATTGTCTGTCACAGTAGCCACAGCCATAAGCATCAAGCTACACAGGCTCTGTATCCTTGTGGTGATACCATGTTATAAACCTTTCTAATGTCCATCATAGTATATCTTTCATTGCAGGAGTGTCACATGTTGTAAAGCCTTCAAACATTTGAACATATTTGCTTTTTTTTTCTGTTATTCAATAAAAGTTAAGAAAAATCAACCAAGAAAATGCTGCATTAACTTCGGTAGATGAATGGAGCAATCTCCTTCGTGAGTAGCAACAAATTTATTGTCAATGAATGATCGGTCACCTAATTCTAATCTGTTGGTATTGGTTGTCAATTATGTACTGTCTGGTTTGTCATGCCTGATACTGCACTGCTCCATCATAAAAAAGGTGATGTTTCTCCTGCTGCATGTCCTCATATACCTCCTCAGAAAACTGCTGCTGCTCTCCCAGCTCCTCAGCGTCCATCACATCCCCTCTCTGCCTCCTCCAGTTGTGCAGAGCACAACATTGAGGAATTCATCATAGAACCCCTACACTGTGAAAACAGGCCCTTTGACCCAACAAGTCCACACTGACCCTCAGGGCAACCCAACCAGACCTCATCCTCCTATAACCCATCTAATCGACACATCGCTGATTACTATGGGCAATTTAGCATGGCCAATCCACCTAGCCCGTAAACTGTGGGAGGAAACTGGAGTTCTCAGAGGAAACCCTCACAGACACAGGGAGAGTGTGCAAACTCCACACAGACAGTTTTCCGAGGGTGGAATTGAACCAGGATCACTCATGCTGTAAGGCAGCAATGTTAGCCACTGAGCCACCATGCCGCCCATAAGTATGTGGCACATTCTGAGTTGTACCGCAAAACACACTCAGACTGGTCCAAACATCTTAACTTCAGCAGGCCTATCATCTACTTTACGATAGCCTGGGATGAAGAAAAGGCTGCATTGTATTGATGTCCAACCTCAGTCAGGAGATTGCATAATGGAGTCATCAGCCACGTTTGCAGAGGATAGCACTTGTCATACAGTAACCATCCTTTTGAGGCTTCTGGCCTTGAAATAAAGCACAAACCTGTGACTGCTCAATGATATAGGCTTCATAGCAGCTCCCGGGATCCGTCATACAGACTTATAAGATGCCAGGTAACTGGTCTTGTCCTCCTTGCCCATTATGGTGCAGAAAATGTTAAACTGTGATTTTGAGAGTGATGTGAATGATGAATGCTCACATTACTAAGAACCTATCTTATTTCTGAAACCCCCTTTCATTCCCTGTTATTCAGAGCCTGTCAAAATTCCACCTAGACGTGATGTACTTAAGTATGCTAATGATACGTGATGTCCTGTAATATCCTAATTTTGCTGCTTTACATAAAATCTTTCACCAAAAGCCCCAGTCAAAAAGGATAGAAGAGGTCAAAGGCATTAGCGGAGAGAGTGAATTTCATTAAGTGGAATGCCTTCTTACATCTTTTCTCCTTGCTGCACATGCTGACTTTTCTGCATTCTGGGACAGTAAATACATTGTACGTCATAAACCCCAAGAAAGGACAAAAAATGATCAAGAACACCTCACATTACTTCGGCGTTACATTTAAGGTGCCCACCAACTTGTTAGACGTCTCCTTCCTATGGCACTGTATTGACCTTCCTAAGGGCCTTAAGGATCTTAAAACATGACAGCAAAGGCATATCACTAGAAGAAGCTGTCCTCCCAACAGCTATCAGCATAACTCTCACCATACTTCTATCATGTTATAGAAAACCCTACCATATTCAGTAAAAATCTAATGCAAATTGATCCCATAAAAACTATCACTCTAAAAACAATAAAGCTGCTTCTCAGGCACACCTCAGCACTGATTGATCTATAAAACCTAAATGACCCTAGACCAGATATATATTTAAGATGAAGTTTCAAAGGAAGCATTAATAATGGCCATGGCAAGGTCAAAAGTCTCCAATCTATGTGCCTCAACCCTATCTTAATTGGCACAGAATCGCAGAATTGTTACAGAGCTGAAGGAGATCATTTAGCCCATTGTGGCTGCACCAGCTCTCCAAATGAGCACTTTACCAAGTGCTATTTTCCTGTCTTCTCCCCATAACACTACATGTTATTTCTCTGCAAGTAACCATCTGCTTTTTTGGTAAAGCTAACTCTCTTTTGAATGAACCTATCTCCAACAGACTCTCAGGCAATGTATTCCACTCCTTAACTACTCACAGGATTTATCTCATATCATTTTTGCTTTTTTTGCCAAATACTTCAAACCTAAGAACCAAAAGAACTGTGGATGTTGTAAATCAGGAACAAAACTAGGTTGCTGGAAAAGCTCAGCAGGTCTGGCAGCATCTGTGAAAGAGAAAACAGAGTTAACGTTTCGGGTCCAGTGACCCTTCCTCAGAACTGATGGTGGCTGGGAAAATGTCAGTCTATGTGCGGGAATTGGGGAGGTGGTTGGGGTAGGGAGTAAATGATAGAATAGAGCCCAAAGAGAGAGAAAGACAGTTGGACAGACAAAGGAGTTGCTAACGATCAGGCTGGGAGGATGAATAGTTGTTAATGGGGACTGTTACTGACTAACAGCAGAGGGTGTGTAATGGCAGGCTATGTGGTAACAAGGCCTGGTGTGTGGGGTGGGGGGGCTGGGACATGGGGGAGTTTAGGCCCTAAAATAATTGAACTCAATATTGAGTCTGGAGGCCTGTAGGGTCCCCAAGCAGAAAATGAGGTGTTGTTCCTCCAGCTTGTGTTGGGCTTCACTGGAACACTGCAGCAAGCTGAGACAGAGATATTGGCCAGGGAGCAAGGTGGTGCATTGAAGTGGCAGGCAACAGGTAGTTCACAGTCTTTGCTGCGAACAGAACGTAGATGTTCTGCGAAGCAGTCGCCAAGTCTACGTTTCGTTTCCCCAGCGTGGAAGAGACCACATTGTGAGCAGCGAATGTAGTGGACTAAATTCTTGTAAGTGCAGGTGAAGTGTTCCTTGACCTGGAAGGTATGTTTGGGCCCTTGGATAGTGGGGGGGGAAATGGGCAGGTGTTGCACCTTCGCCGGTTACAGGGGAAGGTGCCACAGGGCTGTGGGGAGGTGTTGGGGGTGAAGGAGACACGGACCAGGGTGTCCCAGAGGGAATAGTCCCCATGGAAGGCGGACAAGGGAGGGGAGGAGAGGGAAACTGTTCACCCTCCTAACCTGATCATTAGCAACTCCTTTGTCTGTCCAACTGTCTTTCTCTTTGGGCTCTATCTTGTCGTTTACTCCCTGTCTCACCCACCTCCCCATTTTCTGCATATAAACTGATGTTTTCCCAGCCACCATCAGTTCTGAGGATGTGTCACTGGACCCGAAACGTTAACTGTTTTCTCCTCCATAGATGCTGCTAGACCTGCTGAGCTTTTCCAGCAACTTTGTTTTTGTACTTCAAGTCTTTGTCATCTTGATCCCGATCATTGCATGTGTGGGCACTGTTTATCTCCGTCTACGCTGTCCAGACCCCTCGTGAATGTCAACACCTTAACTAGATTTCCTTTCAGCTTTCTCACCTCCAAGGAAATTAGTCCCACTTCTAAAGCCTGCTTTCGTAACTGAATCATTCTCATGAGTTTTGTCTGCACTGTCTTCAATGTCTCAACGTCCTTTGTAAAATGCAGCATTTTGTTGAACTATGACCATAAAAGTGCATCCCTTCCGTACTTTCTAGTCTGGTTCACTTCATTCATATTGAAAGCATGGCACTGGAAGCAAATGACTAAGAATTGCCAATGATATTCTCTTAACATGAAATGGCCTTTTGTTGATTGTAATTTGCAAAAACATAACAGCGTTATGAAAAAAACTACTGCCCATATTCTGTAAGAAAATCAGTAAAGGGTTCAAAGTTACACATCACAACAAAATTTTTGATGATTGCTCAATCAGATTGGCTGCAATTTCCATAATGATTATTTCTCCATCTAAAAATTCAACCAAGTACGCATCATTACCCAAGCATTAAATGTGCATGAGTGTTTAAAATATTATCTATTTATCCAATGTCTACATGGGTTCATTTATCAGATAAATAAGTAAACAAATTTGTGACTGGAATATGCATATACTACAAATTTTCAATCAACTCAAGCAAACAATTCGAAATTTCCTTGACATTATTTATAGTAAATGAAACCAGAATCTGGAGTGAATTAGTGCAGGGTTTTATATTTTTTAATATTTGAAGTGTTATGATAAACAACACAAACCTAAGTATTCCCAAAGCCCAACTTTGTTTAATCTAAATTTATAGTTTGGAAACATGCCTCACTGATAGTTAAATGAAATGGTGTTCAAATTAACATCCCCATTGCCTGAAGGTCATTGAATGCAAAAATCCAGAGAGAAAATGAATTAGTTAAGGACTTCTGTGTTCAATCATATTATGACAAGGTGTTTGGCCACTCCACATGAGCACCAAGTTGTGATTTCAATCGTCCTTTGAAGACCAAATCGGCGTTCTATGATTCCAATTCCAATTTCTTAGACAGCATAAGAAGGTATTTCTTTCTGAGCACATTGGCCAATATTTTCTCAATAGCAGGGTTTATCATGTTGCCTCTCCTGATGGGGCTATCGGCTCTACATAGCCTTAGAAGCCGACCTGCGTACCCCAATAGGAGAGGGTTCTCAGAGGAAGCCTGTTATTTTTTGCCGAAGCAGAATCCACTCAACCTGCTCTGCTGTATATTGAGATCATGGATAATCTGGTAATCCTCAATTCCACTTTCCTGTCTTATCTCCATAAGGGAGATCAAGACATATGATTAAAAATCTGTCAATCTCATGAATACGCTGATTGAGCCAGCCTTAACACTTTCTGCTGTTAAGAATTCCACAGATGCTCTAATGCTAGAAAAGAAACCTTCACATTTTTGTCTTTAACAGTGATTCTTTACAATGAGATGATGCCCTCAGGTCCTAGACTCTCAGACCAGAAATCGCACACCATCAGGGTCCTGATGTCTACGAGGAGATTTCATTTCTCGACTCCTGGAATAATAAATCTAATAACATGAAATCAAACATCACCATGACATTATCAGAATTTGAATTAAGATTTTAAAATCTGGAAATGAAAGCTCAGGTCAGCTGCGTGTTGTAATAAAAGAATCTAACTGATTGGCAAATTCCATTAGGGAAGGGAGTCTGTTACCCTGACCTGATCTGGCTGATGTGTTAGTTCCTACCTTCCAACATTCCTGAGATGTTCTGTGGTTCTATCTGTGATATTAATAGTTTGCAGCTTCCTTGCTTCTTAAACTTCTCACAACTTAAGCATCTCTTTCTCAGTAATAAAAGTTACTAAAAAAATGGTTTGTTTATATTACTAATTTTCAGATTTCTGACATCATCTTTTCACTATTAATAGTTAAGAGTTCGGATTTTTAAAAATTCTCTTTCTCCTGATATCGAGAACACAGTTATTATTGTATCTCTCGTCTCACATCAGAATCTTTATGCTTAACCTTATAATTCTTCCTACCATGCTCCTCATAGAGTTTACATTTCTCCTTAACACCTCCACAACTGCTCTTCTCAACTATTTTCTTACTTTTTTTTTGTTTAGTTAACTGGATTCTGGGATATTTTGCTTCTGAAATGTAAATATTACCTTAAAGCACATCCATTTCCCACCATCTCCCAACCACACATTCTTTACTTAAAATAGTTCTTTTCATATTTCCCCCTTACACATAGTGTTTCATGTCTTCAGAGTCTATTCTGCTGCTATATACTTTCATAATAGATTTCATTATCTCTTCTATCTACGTAACAATCTCAAAATTAGGACCTATAATTGCTAGATTCTAAATATCCCCTCACTACAATTTATTTCAGTATTCTTTCCATTTTATGTCAGACCTAATCTTATTTTACCTTTCTCACTAATAGTCCCGTGAAGAGGAGGCAACATTTCTCATAATGTCACTTACGTTCTCATTATAACTTCGGTGAAAGAGACAAGCATCCAGGGGATATAACATGAACAACTCCAAATGCTTCAGAAGTTTCCTGAAGTCCCTCAAAAGTTATTTCTCTTGTGCATATTTATTGTCCCCATTTTTGTCAGGAACATAAGGGTTCTTACACTATTCTTACATACTTTTATTGCAATTAGAATCATTATACGGTTTGCAGAAACTATAGGTTCCTCCAAGGCACAAGACCCCCCTCCAAAAAAACATCAGCCAGCCATGGCCAACAATGCAAGGTAAAAATTGTATGGGATCAAAAGAAAAACCTATGAAACTGACAGACTAGGAATAAACCTGAGGATTGGGAGGATTTTAGAATACAACAAAGGAGAACCAATAAACTCAAAAGGTATGAATAGAACAGATTGTAAACTAGCAAAATAATATAAATATGGATTAAAAAAGCTTCTTGAGATATGTAAGAAGAAAACAGTTGGCTAAGACAAAGATTATAGGCAGAGTCAGGAGAATTTACGAGAGGGCATAGAAAAATGATGGAGAAGCTAAATGACTGTAGTGTATCACAATCTATACTGAGGGAGACGCAAGAACTCTTCCAGAATTAGAGTCCAGAGTGATGAGAGAGAATGAAGAATTAGAGGAAATTGGTTTCAGTAAAAAAAGTTGGAAAAATTAATGAGAATGCAGGTTGCTAATTCCCAAGAACAGATATTCTATATTCCAAGCATTTAAAAGAAACTTCTATCGATTCTGGAATGGCCCTTGTAGATTGGAGGATAGCAAATGAAACTCAAACAATTATGAAGCGAAGGAGAGAAAGAAAAGGTAACTGCACACATGTTGGTCTTCCATAAGAAGCAGGGAAAATGTTAGAATCTGTTACAAGGGATGTGATAAAGGGATTCTTGGATAATGATGATCTGATTGGGCAAAATCAGCATAAATTTGTGAATAGAAAATCATGTTTGATGATTCTGGTTGAGTTTTTTGGAGGAGTATCATCCATCCTATACTTCAGCATCCTGAACCAATAATCGCAGTCTAAGTTTACAAGGTAGATCATTTAGAAGTGAGATGAAAATGAATTTGTCCATCCAGAGCATGTTGAACCTGTGGAATTCTGCGCCATGGAAAGCAGTTGAGGCTAAATCATTGAATTTTGGAGAAGGAGTAACATACAGTACTGAGGTCTAAAGGGGTGAAAGGATATGGGGAGAAAGTGGAAAAGGGCACTGAACTGGATGATTTGTCATGATCATACTTCATGATCGAGCAGACTCAAAAGGGCCAAGTGGTCCAATCCTGCTCCTATTTTCTGTGGCTATGGATATGCACATGTTACTAACAATAATAGAGGAGAGTTGGTGGACATAGTACACGTGGGTTTTCAGAAGGAAAATAGGGACAATATTAATCTTATAGAGGGTGGACAATAAAAGGTCTGCAGACTTGTTCCAGGGTTGGCGGGACTGCCTTATGATGACTGCGTGGGAAAACTAAGCCTGTACTGTCTCAAGGTTTGAAGAATACAAGGTGATCTTATTGAAGCATTAAAATACCAAAAGGGACAGACAGGGTAGATGCATGTAAGATGTTTCTCCTGGCTGGGGGACCAAGAGCAAGGTGACAAATTTTCAAGCAAGGGGGAAGCCACTCAGGACTGAGATAAAGATAATCTTTTTTGACTTAGAGGGTTATGAGTATTTCAAATTCTCTAACTCTGAGGGCTGTGGAAATTCATTCACTGGTTTCTAAATACCTGTGATGTAAAGGGATATGTGGATAATGTGGGGGAGAAAAATGCTTTGAAATGGATGATTGGAATATACGAACCCACTGAATGGGCTACACCTGTTCCTATATCCTACACTCCAATGAAGCCTGAAGATCAATGATCCTTTTTCATAGTAGTACATTCAACTTCATTTTATCTTGTGCTATGTAGACAATATTTGTGCTCAGATGATTTTAAAATATGCTTCAAGTTTATTTTAAGAGCTCATAATCAAAATGAAGAAAATAAAGAACAAATGGCGATTATATCTGACCTATTCTCAGTGTAACTAAAATAGGACAAGTGTTTGAACCTTTGTAGATCTTAAAATTACAACATTTAAAAGGCATCTGAATGGGTATGTGGACAGGAAGCTTTGCGAGGGATATGGGCAAAATGCTTGCAAATAGGACTAGATTAATTTAGGATATCTGATCAGCATGGATGAGTTGGACCAAAGGATCTGTTTCAATGCTGTGCAGCTCTATTACTCTGTGATCCTATATAATGAAGATAGTAATCTTTAGCAATATTGTGTGGACATTTGGAAGTTCGTAGTATGTGCTTTTTGCTGAGCTATTCCCAAGTTCTCCAAGCCTGCACTCAAAGATGGAAGGGAAGGGCAAAACATTTTCATGAGAACTTTTAAATATTCTCAGAACAGATTTTGTTTTTCTTAAAGCAATCTTGAGAGACTATTAAATAACATACAAATGTGATTTTGGTCAAGCTGTGAAAAATCTTCCAAAGAACCAAAGAATGTAGACAAGCTAAGGAGGCAATAGATGGATAAGGAAAGATCCACTTCAGCCCAAAAGTAAAGGAGAAGTAAATGAACCAGACAAGAAATGAGGGAATAGCAAACTTTCTGTCTCTCATCTCCTACCTTATTTCAACTAGCATTAATACAGTTTTCAGGACCCAGTCGATTTTTCCTGCTTTTAGCACTAAATTTAAGGCTTCACTGCCTTCCTGAATAGCTTACCTGCCACATGATACTGGTGATATGACAAGTTTATGTATGTCTGCTCTTTCCCCGTCAGGCCAGTAAGTATAATGCTGCCAACAGGAAGCTCGAAGCTAACAACTGAAATAACATGGTGTGAAGCTGGACGAACACAGCAGGCCAAGCAGAATCAGAGGAGCAGGAAAGTTAACATTTCACGTTAAGACTCTTCTTCAGAAAGCTAATAACTGAAGTGAGCTTTCCTACATTTTTGCTGTGCTACTTTTCCCCAGCATTGAGCACAGCAAAATGGATAAATTCATTGTTTTCCATTCATGCCAGCTAAACGATGACTTGGCTGCTTAAAAATTTGAAAGGTGAGTCAAAATTAGTAATTTTTCTTGCGTGCAGATTACTGAATTTGGATTAAATGGAAACTTTGAAGCAAAATTCTACACATTCACCATCTGGATTTGTTAACCTTTAAAATATTAAGGAAGCACAAATGAGAAACAAGACCCAGACAATGATGTATGTTATTTTCTTTTATCTGGGATACAAAGTTCACTGATAAGCATCAGTACACCTATAGATGAGAGAGACAAAACTGCAGGGCTCCTGTGGTGTCACTGTCATGTAGGTTCGTGCCTTGAGGAACCAGAACAAATGAAAAGCACAGAATAAAGTTCCGAATAAGGTGTTGGAAGAGAGTTTTTTCTTAAAATTCCAAACGGCTCCAGAATTTTGACATTGTAATCAGTATTACTTACTTCCCTCATATCTAGAATATTGTAAAGTCAAGTAAGGGGCATGATTTCAGCAATTTAGGGCCTCCATAAGGGCTAATCATGATTGGTGAACTGGAATTCTTACGGCAGCCTTAGAGATTACTCCATTTAATCAGACCCATCTGTGGAAGCGAAAGGGCCTGACCGGTTCCAAATATAGACATTTGTGAAAACAGGGTTGAAATTCATGTTTAGGCATTTGACGTCTGAAAGGATCAGGAGCATCGAATCCCTATGGTACAGAAGCAGGCCATTCAGCTCATTGCGTCTGTAGCAATCCTCTGAAAAGCATGCCACCCTGAACCACTGCCCTATCCCTTAACCCTGCATTTCCCATGGCTAATCCAGCTAGCCTGCACATTCTTACACAATATATACAATTTAGCATTGCCAATCCACCTAACCTGCACATCTTTCAACTGTAGACAGAAACTGGCACACCTGGAGGAAACCCACGCAGACATGGGGAGAACATGCAAACTCCACACAAACACTTGCCTAAGGCTAGAGTCAAACCCAGATTCCTGGTGCTGTGAGGCAGTAATGCTAACCACGGAGCCACTGTGCCAATTAATGTTGACAAAACAAATGTTATTGATCCTCAATATGACAATGCCATATGGACTCAGGCAAGAGAACAGTTTTGAATCCTGAAGGAGCTATGTTTAACACTAAGGTCTCCCTTGTGGTCTCAGTGATCAATGTCAGTCATTCCAATGTAATTTGGACATAGTTGCTAACGTGTAATAAACTGCATCTTGTTTAGTACAAGAACCTATTATTATTAGGCAACACTGTGGTCTTCCTCTACCATGCTGGATGAATTAGTTGTGGAGCTCTCTCCAGAACAAATAAGATGGTGATAGCAAATCAACCAGATGGATTTTACAATCATGATGGACTGTAGTAAGGATTTATCTTACAACGTGGTGGCAAGAGATACATACTGCATTTAGCTGCAGCTTACAAGATGAAAGTTTTTCAGATGTAGATTGAAGAAAGCTGCTCAAGCAGACAGTCAACCTCTGGAAAAGCTGAAATAATCAAAGACTCGACTGGAGAGAACCACACGGCAAGATTCTACAAAGTTAGTAGCACCACAAAAATTGCGAATCATCTGGGGAAATCCATCAAAAAACAGGAATTGTCTTACGAAGTCACAAAGAGCAAGGTGAATTCAGTAAAGTTATTAAGGAAACAGGAGTCATTTGTTAATGTCACATTCTACAGTATCCAACTAGAAGAACCATGAAAAAGGCAGGAATCGTTCAATTTACTCAGAAATAGCAAGATCCTCCAAATTAACTGCATGAGCACAGGAAAACATTGCAGCACTCCAAAGGCTCTTCACTGTTTTGCAAATTCAGCCCAATAGATTTTACGAATGTTGGTTGAAGGATAATTGTCTGCCACGTCGTCAGGTAGAATTCCTCTACTCTTCCTCACAACAACGGCACGATAATGGTATGAGATCTTTTACATTGACCTAATAGAGCAGTCTGGACTTTCAACATAGGTTCTGCACTCAGGTCTCTTGAGCAAGAGTTCAATTTATGACCTTCTGCTGTTTCTTCCAAGATGGCAGCAGCGGGGTCGGAAGGCTCTTGAACCTGTCTGCTTCCAATTTCCAGGTCTATCACATACTTCTTTTTTTTTTGCATTTATTATTTTTAACATCAACATTTACCTTACCTTTTACTGGTGGCTTGGGAGGAGAAGGAATGTTTGGGTCAGTTGTTGTTGGTGGTGATGGCAGTTCTTCATGGCCATTATGGCCAAGTCCAGTGGTGGTCTGCTTCAGTGTCTTTGGCGGCTTGGCCTGAAATTCTGGTTTCAGTGATGAGGTGGGGTTTAACCCAGCATCTGGCAGCCCGAGGCTCTTTTGAGTGACTTTTGACATCTTCTGGCCTGGGATTGGAGACAAAGAGGGCCCTTGGGGAGGCTTTGGGGTTCTGTGGAGTCTCATGGCCCAAGATTCCAGTGGCTGTGTTGTGGCCTTCACTTTTGGTGACGGCTTCTTCAACTTCCTGCAAATCTTTTCCCGAACCCAGGAGCCGTGTCTTAAGCTAAGATGGGCTATATCTTAATTTTGTTTCTTATCTATGCCTTCTATTATTAAAATAGGCACCATGGTATTGCAACTTAAACAATTTTCACTATTTCTTTTATAAGAACTACAAGGGACAATAACTTAGTATTCTATAATTTACTATTCCACACTGGCAGCAGAGTTATCAAATACGCTCAATTAGAATGTGACATTCAAAAATAAGGAGTAACATTTTCTGGAATTTCTGTCATTGAGATCAAAATTATCTCACCAACAAGCCCTGCAACATCCCTACCATCTGATGTGATTGCCTTCTGCAGCATATTTTACATGATGCAGCAATGCTTATGTTATTCCTTGTAACATAAGAAACTGGACATGGATGTTGCAATGTTCAAGGATCCAACAGATGTCTATTACAACTCATGTGTACACAAACATTAGATTGCAACAGAGCAGCATTAAACATCTGACTTCCAACAACATGTCATACTTCAAATGATCTGAAATAAGATGAAATATGCAATTTCATACCCTTCGGCCCCAAACTATAATATTGTGTTGATGTCATGAGAATTTCTTGTCAATGCATATTGTCATACTGGCTGAGAGACTTAATACAACACCACCCATTATCCTACTAGGCTCAAATTCCCTCATGGTTCTCTCCTGCACTAGGTCTGAATTTGCATAACTTTCTTGGTTTGCCTCTAACCTCCCTGCATGCCCTCTTTAAACTCATCTTAACCACCTTCTGCAAAATTACCTTGAGATAACTCACTACCTAAGTTCCCTCCCTGGCTCAGAAGTCCCTTGGTACAATTAATAGTTCTCTCTTTTCATCTACTATCAACCTCTCGGTGGGAACTGAAGGTGCTCAGCTGTCAAGTACAGTCAGAATTAAAATTGATAGATTTTGGTCACTAAATGAATCAGGGAAAATTGGGATAGAATAGAAACGCTTATTTAGAAGTTCAGTTAAGATCCAAATAAACACACTGTATGACACTTTCACTGTGTACTTCTTAACAAAAAAAATGGCAACAAATCAATCAATTCGAGTCAAAGCAAGTGAATGAAAGAGTCGAGAACAAAAACAGAAGTTGCTGGAAAAGCTCAGCAGGTCTGGCAGCATCTGTGAAGAGAAAGTCGGAGTTGACGTCTCGGGTCCAGTGACCTTTCCTCAAAAAGGTCTGATTTTTTCCTTCATAGATGCTACCAGAATTGTTGAGCTTTTCCAGCAACTTCTGCTTTTGTTCCTGATTTACAGCATTCACAGTTCATTTGGTTTTTATTGAATGGAAGAGTCAGTCTGAAGGGCTTTTTAGCCAAATCATGCACCTATTTCGTAGGCTTGTTTTTTTTTTGCCTTTTTGTCTTTCTAGGGATGTGGATATCAGCAGCTTTTGCTGCCCATCCATTATTGCCCTTGATTTGCATGGCTTGCACAGCCATTTTGAGGGTAGCATTGACCACCTTACTGTGAGTCTGCAGTCACATCTAGACCAATCAAAATAAGGATGACAGAAAAGGCGTGAACTTTATAATAATCAATAATAGTCATGGTCAATTTTCCCCACGTTCCAAATCCAGACTTATTTTTTTGAATTTAAATTTCACCAGCTGCCATTCTGGAATTTGAGCCTGCATCCCCAGGTTGATCTTTTGAATTATTCATCCAGTTTCATTGTCTTTACACCACCGTTTTATAAAGCAGGGCTAAATTCACTAAAAACCTTCTGGCTTTCCATACTCCATATTATTTACAAATGTAAAGGTGTAACACTTCAATTGATATTTAATAGGCTGATCAGCTAAATGATTCTGCTTCCTCACATCTGAGATTTCTTTACCATTCCTCTTAAAAGCTTAGTCAAGACATGGATCCACTTTGCAAGGAATCTCAAACTATACTATCATTGATGATGTGAGTAAAATTGAAGGAATTTGTAGGAGAAACATCTAGAAGATAGCTGCATTTAGTAAATCCTAACTGAAGTTTAAAAAGCTTGAAGGAGATGAACAAAATTTCTACTTGCAAGGTACAAACTCAAACAGAAGGGAAAAATCAGTTAATGATAGTTAGTTAGAAATAAAAAAAAGGAAGTAAAGCGAGATTGCTTAAATTTAGGATTGGGAAAATTATGGAATAAGTTGTCAGAGATGGCTGTTAAAAAAAATAACAATAATAATATGATAATAAAATGTGAGGCTGGATGAACACAGCAGGCCAAGCAGCATCTCAGGAGCACAAAAGCTGACGTTTCGGGCCTAGACCCTTCATCAGAGAGCTGAACACAGCAGGCCAAGCAGCATCTCAGGAGCACAAAAGCTGACGTTTCGGGCCTAGACCCTTCATGAGTAGTTTTAGAAAA
Source organism: Stegostoma tigrinum (assembly GCF_030684315.1). Taxonomy (NCBI): domain Eukaryota; kingdom Metazoa; phylum Chordata; class Chondrichthyes; order Orectolobiformes; family Stegostomatidae; genus Stegostoma; species Stegostoma tigrinum. The sequence goes on along the minus strand of NC_081355.1, from coordinate 72,182,002 downwards.
TTATTAGATATATTTCTGGAGACAGGGTGGTTTGAGAAATATAGTGGAAAGTAAATGTGTAGGGAAAAGGCTAATCAATCTAAATAATGACCATTTAGATAAGAAAAACAAGCTTTTTCCTTTCATTGCCTTTTACTTCCATGTATGTGACATTCTGTCAAGGCTGGCATTTGTTGCACAAGTTTCCCTTGAACTGGACAGTTCTCTAGGCACGAGCACATTACTGAGGTCTGGAGTCACACTGAGGCCAGATGAGGTAAGGATGGCTGATTTCCTTCCTTAAAGGACATTAATAAACCAAATGAGTCTTTATAATAATGGCTTTTAATTCTAGATTTTGCCAAATCAGATTTCAACATTTGCCAAAGTGGGGTTCAAACTTTAATCCTCAGACATGGAGCTAGTTTTTAGATCACTGGACTACCAACATAGGAACATTTCCAATATGCCAGCACATCCCCCTATTTTTTAAATGTCTGCACTTACATTGTTCCATTTCCCATATACAATTAATTCTCATAGTTAGCAATACAACTGATTCTATGGCAGGAACTGCTCCAATTAGTTGATGAGAGTTATTTGTGTCATTGTGCTAAACTAAGGAACAGGCAAGATTTTGGGTGCATTGAAGACACCCGTACAGAGCAATGTTAGCTTTTATGAACAGCCTTTTGTTCTTCCCAACTACCTGTTCTTTCAAGTGTTCTCTTCTTGAAGGTGCTGATAATGATGCCATCTTTTCTGCGCAATAATGGACTACTCCTCCTCTCTGCCACTTTCTGTTTTAACTTGGAACGCACCTTCAAATTTGGTTCTGAGGCTGTGAAAACATGAGAACATGATTTTCGGGCAAACAGTAACAAAATTACAATTGTAGCACATTACAAGGAAAGTGATGATAGGCCAGGTAACTCTAGGCTGATGAGTTTTACCCAAGCACAGATTCTATCACTGTTTCAATCAGGGGAAGTGGAAGCTGGGCCTGGGATTCCCAAGCTAATCATCTCAATAATAACTGTCCATCTGAACACCAAAAGAAAATACTTGAAATTTTACAAGCTACTGAATCTCATGAAAACAATCTGCTGTGAATAGTGGAAATGAAAGACTGCATAATGTGCTGTAGAATCCCTGCATTCAATCTTACTATCCAGCTTCAGGCTTCTACAATGACACTGGACTCCAGTCACATGGGTTGCTTCAGTAATTCCTACTGCTTTTTGTATTCTTCTTCCTATTCGGATGTCTTGAAGTGAATCACCTCTTTGGGATGGCGTTCTGGAAAAGCAAGAGTTCTGTATATACCTGCTGATTTACCGCACCTTAGAAACAGATTCATTGAAGGAGTTCATCATTATCCAGAACTCCCACATCAAGAAAGAGCCAGCGTGTGCAAAAGCTGAGAACTCATCATTCTGTCAACACCTTGAAACCAGAAGTTGCCCAAAGGATACTTAAAGAAAGCAGAAACCTCCAGAAGTCACAGGAATATTAATAGTACTGTTTCCATCATGTTCTTTGCTGACCTTAGGTGGAGATGTGGAGAAATACTCCCCCTGCTTAATCTCTTCACATATGAATGCACATGTTTTTTGAATTTACATGTATCTTAATGCTTTAATTACAATTCAACTTTTTTATAAGTATAAGTAAATTGATTGAAAACAGCAGACATTCAGTTATTTTGAGAAGAAAATCTGAACTCAAGCTATTGATAATTGAATACATTTAAACTATTATGTTTGATTTCAAATTGTGACATTAGTGAGGCTTCATCAAAATTCTGCAGATTTGTCACGTGAGTAGTTTAGCCACATAGAATCTAAGAGCTTCTAGGTCTATCTCTAGTCTGTGCTAAGCATGGCTGATCTAAGTCAAGCAGGGATGTTGTTTTACACAGAAAGTAAAATGCTTGGACGTTCTGGTCTCTAATCACTATACTGTCGCCCTCGGTACAAGAAAATGTATATGGATATCAGGTGAGTACAAATCCAGATATTTTCCCTGCAGTTAACTAACCTCGTAGCCTATGCTCATCTTTAGGTTTATACAAAAAATTATCATTTAAATAATTTATTCGAAGGAGGCTGTTGGCAGCAAGGAATGTTGGCGTGTGGAATTCTCAGCCGTCGTCATCTCATGAAGAATCAAGACACTGGAATTATTTATTTTTGCAATCTGCCTGGTAATATATGAAACATAAAACATGTTATTTACACCTGTCAGAAAGGTGAACATATCTGTAGATGACATTACAGAGGCGCTGAGAATAAACTGCACATTAGATACACTCCTTGTTATTTTGACTAATGGTGTTCAAGTATTGATTTCCTACAGTTGCAGATTGTTCTTTATGAAATATTAATGTGCTATTTGATGGGTCATCAATTTTAAATAATACACTGAGAAGTGTAAAACTCAGCGAGGGATACACTTTTCTATTGTAGTGATCCAATTTGCATCATTGCACTACTTTTTAAAATCATTTAATACATAGAATACTGAATGAGATTTTGTTGCCTCCCAAAGCAAATGCTTGCTGTTCGAATGTTAGAAGATACATTTGCCTCTGAACCAATTTAACGCAATCATGGCACCTTGGTGTAAACTGGTGTTCCACTCTGCTGATTTCAATTAGGCAAGTTCTGACAGTCCACTGAGCTGCCTCTCTAGTTATCCATCTAGGTAGTGAAGTCCAATTCCACTGTATTCCATTTACATTCCAACAGTAACAAAATAAATGCCTTACATTTTGCTACAATATAATGGGAAGACAGTCTCAAATGGCTCTCGAATTTGTATTGAAAAAATGTTGGAAACCTTGTATTTTTGATCATATATTAAATCTGTTCTGAGGAAGGGTCACCGGACCTAAAATGTTAGCTCTGTTTTTACCTTCACAGATGCTGCCACACCTCTGAGCTTTTCCAGCAACTTTGTTTTTGTTCCTGATTTACAGCTTCTGCAGTTCATTCAGTTTTTAAACCAGACTTTGCCTTTATTTTCTTGTGACTGTAAAAATTCCCAGTCATGTTTACAAAGAAGAGGAATGAATTTACCCCAGGTATCCTGGTCAATATTTTCCTCTCAGCTACAATGCTGCTTCTTGGCGAGTTCTGGGCACAAACTGGTGGCTACATTTTCTTCACTGCAACATAGATTACGCTTTAAAAGTCTTTTTCTGGCAGCAAAGCATTTTGGAATTCCCAAGATTTTGAAAGGTACAATATAAGTGCAGTTGTTCTTTCCTACTGCAACACTCCGATAAATATATTTCTATATTTAAGTTTTAGATACCTGTTGTGACCAGAATATCTCAGAGAACTTGCAGGTACTGAATCAAAATTCAGTAAGGTCATTGAAAAAAAAAATTATTCTGCATTGCAAACCAGGAATTTTCAACACCTGATTGAAAATTAAAAGCAGTTCCATTGTTGCCCATAACAATGTGTTCTTAAAATATAAGTTCTTGGCCATCCTAAAGCCACAAAGGTGAAACACAGCACACAGGATGCTATAAATTCAAAAGTCCTTATATCAGAAAGAGAAGCTTTCCTTTATGACCATAATATTGATCTTATTGGAAGAATCACTTCAATGTGTTTTTATTAATCTCACTTCCGCAGGCATTAGCAGCTAGATGTGACCTCATTTTAATTATTTAAACGAGCAATCCTCTGTCTGGGAGTCAGTTGCCTACTTATCCCCTTCCTACACCATCTTACTTTTATTAAAGCCAAAAGTGAGCAGCTTAAAGGCAAATTAGACTAAGTTTCAGATTTTTTTTCAAAGTTCAATTTTTTCAATTTCATTAATTTTTTTGTGACCAAGCCCCACCAGAAGAGGTGCAATTCTTTATTAATAAGATGATTTATTGCACGGTAGCAATAAGTGCAACTGTATTACGAGGCAGGAGTAATTATTAAGGACTCTTGAGAGCTATACAGAACACATCAGCTCCCCTCAAAGGCTACTGCTGAACTCACCTGCCTTCACTTAAAGACTGGGGACATCATCAGATTGAGACAGAAGGCACATTACACGAAGTCATAGTCCAATCGGTTTATTTGAAATCATAAGTTTTCAGACCACTGCTCCTTTATCAGGTGAAGGGGAGGGAAGTACACAGGCACAGAATTTATAGGCAGAGAGATCATTGTAAGATAATTCCAATTAATTAAGAGCATCAAAGGGTAATACAAATGATGTGTGAGTAGAGTGCTGACAGGCTGAATGACAAGTCTTTGCAGGTGATCAAAAGTGTGAAATCATGTGAGTAGAGTGTCAACAGCTAAAGAGTTGACCTATGATCTGATTAATTGAAGGAGAGAGATAATTACAAAAGTCAAAAATAAGATGGTGCTAGATACAAACCAAATGGCTGGAATAACATCGTAGGTTTAAGAGTCACATGCCTAAGGTCTAAGCAAAGTAACAAGTAATTCAAAACTGTATAAACTGAATAATGTAGAGAGATCATAACAAGTTATCAAGGTGATGCTGTCAAAACAGGGCAGTAAGGAAGATTTTACAAACACAGAACAGTGTGGTGGGGTTGAATGTAGCATGACATGAACGCAAATCATGGTGTCAACAGGCATAGAACAGTTAACGCCAGCACAATTACCCTGAGATCACCTCAATGTGGATTAAAATTCAAATTTGGCACCTTTTGGCTCTATATGACATTGTGTCATAGAATTTGATAAAAATACTTACTGTACAATTAGGGGAAACCTACAGGGAGTGATTTTTTCCAATATTTAAAAGCATTTTCCACCTTAATCCTAAATCACATCATGCAGAACAAATCATTTCACCATGTTAATAAAATGTGAGGCTGGATGAACACAGCAGGCCAAGCAGCATCTCAGGAGCACAAAAGCTGACGTTTCGGGCCTAGACCCTTCATCAGAGAGGGGGATGGGGGGAGGGAACTGGAATAAATAGGGAGAGAGGGGGAGGCGGACCGAAGATGGAGAGTAAAGAAGATAGGTGGAGAGGGTGTAGGTGGGGAGGTAGGGAGGGGATAGGTCAGTCCAGGGAAGACGGACAGGTCAAGGAGGTGGGATGAGGTTAGTAGGTAGCTGGGGGTGCGGCTTGGGGTGGGAGGAAGGGATGGGTGAGAGGAAGAACCGGTTAGGGAGGCAGAGACAGGTTGGACTGGTTTTGGGATGCAGTGGGTGGGGGGGAAGAGCTGGGCTGGTTGTGTGGTGCAGTGGGGGGAGGGGATGCACTGGGCTGGTTTAGGGATGCAGTAGGGGAAGGGGAGATTTTGAAACTGGTGAAGTCCACATTGATACCATATGGCTGCAGGGTTCCCAGGCGGAATATGAGTTGCTGTTCCTGCAACCTTCGGGTGGCATCATTGTGGCAGTGCAGGAGGCCCATGATGGACATGTCATCAAGAGAATGGGAGGGGGAGTGGAAATGGTTTGCGACTGGGAGGTGCAGTTGTTTGTTGCGAACTGAGCGGAGGTGTTCTGCAAAGCAGTCCCCAAGCCTCCGCTTGGTTTCCCCAATGTAGAGGAAGCCGCACCGGGTACAGTGGATGCAGTATACCACATTGGCAGATGTGCAGGTGAACCTCTGCTTAATGTGGAATGTCATCTTGGGGCCTGGGATGGGGGTGAGGGAGGAGGTGTGGGGACAAGTGTAGCATTTCCTGCGGTTGCAGGGGAAGGTGCCGGGTGTGGTGGGGTTGGAGGGCAGTGTGGAGCGAACAAGGGAGTCATGGAGAGAGTGGTCTCTCCGGAAAGCAGACAGGGGAGGGGATGGAAAAATGTCTTGGGTGGTGGGGTCGGATAGTAAATGGCGGAAGTGTCGGAGGATAATGCGTTGTATCCGGAGGTTGGTAGGGTGGTGTGTGAGAACGAGGGGGATCCTCTTGGGGCGGTTGTGGCGGGGGCGGGGTGTGAGGGATGTGTCGCGGGAAATGCGGGAGACGCGGTCAAGGGCGTTCTCAATCACCGTGGGGGGAAAGTTGCGGTCCTTAAAGAACTTGGACATCTGGGATGTGCGGGAGTGGAATGTCTAATCGTGGGAGCAGATGCGGCGGAGGCGGAGGAATTGGGAATAGGGGATGGAATTTTTGCAGGAGGGTGGGTGGGAGGAGGTGTATTGTAGGTAGCTGTGGGAGTCGGTGGGCTTGAAATGGACATCAGTTACAATCTGGTTGCCTGAGATGGAGACTGAGAGGTCCAGGAAGGTGAGGGATGTGCTGGAGATGGCCCAGGTGAACTGAAGGTTGGGGTGGAAGGTGTTGGTGAAGTGGATGAACTGTTCGAGCTCCTCTGGGGAGCAAGAGGCAGCGCCGATACAGTCATCAATGTACCGGAGGAAGAGGTGGGGTTTGGGGCCTGTGTAGGTGCGGAAGAGGGACTGTTCCACGTAACCTACAAAGAGGCAGGCATAGCTGGGGCCCATGCGGGTGCCCATGGCCACCCCCTTAGTCTGTAGGAAGTGGGAGGAGTCAAAAGAGAAGTTGTTGAGTGTGAGGACGAGTTCAGCTGGGCGGATGAGTGTGTCGGTGGAGGGGGACTGGTCGGGCCTGCGGGACAGGAAGAAGCGGAGGGCCTTGAGGCCATCTCCATGCGGAATGCAGGTGTACAGGGACTGGACGTCCATGGTGAATATGAGGTGTTGGGGGCCAGGGAATTGGAAGTCCTGGAGGAGGTGGAGGGCGTGGGTGGTGTCACGGACATAGGTGGGGAGTTCCTGGACCAAAGGGGAGAAAATGGAGTCCAGATAGGTGGAGATGAGTTCGGTGGGGCAGGAGCAGGCTGAGACGATGGGTCGACCAGGGCAGGCAGGTTTGTGGATTTTGGGAAGGAGATAGAAACGGGCTGTGCGGGGTTGGGGAACAATGAGGTTGGAGGCTGTGGGTGGGAGGTCCCCTGAGGTGATGAGGTCATGAATGGTGTTGGAGACGATGGTTTGGTGCTCGGGTGTGGGGTCATGATCGAGGAGGCGGTAGGAGGTGGTGTCGGAGAGTTGGCGTCTGGCCTCGGCGATGTAGAGGTCAGTGCGCCATACTACCACTGCGCCACCCTTGTCTGCGGGTTTGATGGTGAGGTAGGGGTTGGAGCGGAGGGAGCGGAGGGCTGCCCGTTCTGCGGGGGAGAGGTTGGAGTGGGTGAGAGGGGTGGAGAGGTTGAGGCGGTTGATGTCTCGACGGCAGTTGGAGATGAAGAGGTCGAGGGAGGGTAGGAGGCCTGGGGGTGGTTTCACCATGTGCTGTTCATTATGACCATTTACTCTAAATTATTCAGTAATACTGAACTAGTGGGATTTTCTGTTGCAACAAGAATTAGTCTCAATTGTATCTCAGGAACAAACACTGAAGTTGGACGTGCATCAGTCTTTATCTCATTTCTTTTGGAGGAACTGCTGAGAAAGGCATGGATCTTGCATCTACCCTGTTACATCTACATCTGTATAACTGTAGAACAAGAAAGAAACACTCACATCAACAGAAAAACAAAGAAAATGAAGATAAAGAAGGACAATTCTGAACTGAAAAAAAGATCTTGCAATCAGTGGGAGGGAGAGAAGAAAAGACAAAGAAAAGAAGGGAGAAAGGAAATGGTGATGGGGAGTGGGAGTGATTCTGAAGTCACCAGCGACAATGGGAAGCATTGCAAAGCAATGAGGAGTGTGTCACGCTTATACTGGCTCCATTTCCAACCTTAATTGAAAACATACTATTTCATGGCAACTCTTTGCTGTATGTAACATGTATCACATTATCACCACCACTTGGAATATGGAGAGTTACTGAGGTTTCATGTTGCTGCCACATAACCCTTAGGCAGAAAAGCCCAACCAGTTCATCCACCCAAATTCAAAATAATATCCCCAAGCATGAGCACTCCTCAAATTTCTATTAACTTAAGTTCTTGTCTCCTTCCTATGATGTCACTGACAGTGCACTGCTCCTTTAAGTGTGCTACTTGGCAACAAGAGTATTACATTCATGGAGTTCATGGGCAAGTAAATGTTGATGGTGACACAAAGAGTCTGCAGTGGTATGTGGACAGATTAAGCGAGTGGTTAAAACCTTGGCAGATAGAACATAGCGTGCAAAAGTAAGACATTATGCACCTTGTCAAGATTAATAGAGAAGCCTGACATTATCTAAATGGGGAAAGATTGCAGAACACTACATCACAGAGGGCTTTTTGACTGGATGTGCATTACAAAAAGCTAGCACGCAACCTCAACATGCAATTCATGCTCAAAGGTGCCCAGATCCTTCTGCACTGCATCTGGCTGTTCTTGTCCTCCTATTGTTGCTTCAGTTTCCTGACCCCTGGATAGGCCTGGCTAGTTTCTGTTTCATCCAACTGGCTAGTTAAATCTGAAACTCATTTACATTTTATAATTTCTGTTACAGCGCTTCAGAACTGGTGCCTCGCCTGACTCCCAAATCATTCCTGTTAATCTGGAAGGAGATATACGCAGATGACCTAGAGTCCATTTTCCTTTTAAAAGGTAAAGCTTTGAAGTGCCTACCGCAATTATCCAAATAAAAATAAAATACTGCAGATGCTACAAATCTAAAACAAACATGCAGAATGCTGAAGAAATTAAACATGTCTGGCAGCATCTGTGGAGAGAAACACTGTAAACGTTGGGAGTCTGGCACGCCTCTTGCCTTTATTATCGAAGGCTTAGGGTTAAAGAGTGAGGAGGTTACACTGCAACTTTATAAAATGCTGGTTAAGTCACAGCAGGAGTGCTGAATGCTGTTCTGGAATCCATTATATTGGAGTGGTGGGATTGCACTGGAGAGGGTGCAGAGGAGATTCATCAGGATGTTACCTGGGCTAGAAAGTTTCAGCTATGAATATTGATAGGACAGAATGGAATTGGTTTCGTTAGAACAGAGGAGATTGAAAGGGGGCATGATTGAGATGTATAACATTATCGAGGGCACAGACACGACACGTGGAAAGGACCTTTGCCCATCGGTGGAGTGATCAGTGACCAGGAAGCATTGATTGAAGGTAAGGGGCAGAATGTTTAAAGGAGACGGGAGGAAGAATTTTTTCACCCAGAAGGTGGTGGGAATTTGGAACTCACTGCCTGCAAGGGTGGTAGATGCCGAAGCCCTCATAACATTTAAGAAGTATTTCATGATGCCAAGACAAACATGGCTGTGGGCCAAGTACTGGAAAATGTAATTAGAATAGTCAGGTTGTTTATTTCACTGGCACGAACACAATGGGCCAAAGGGCCTTTTTCTGTGCTGTAGATCTCTATGAATCCATCACTGTGCCGTCGCTGTGCTGTCTTGAGTCATCAACTCATTTCCACAGCAGCAAAATGCACTGCATCATGTTTCACATGAAAGTTAGAATGACAGATATAATGACAATATTGCATATAGTGTGAGGCCCAGCTGAGTGCTATGCAATCAGCAGGGTTAGGTAAAATTCCAGATTTTCTGAGAATTAATAGAGTGCCTGAAGTACAATCAGCCTGCAGCTCTTTCTTGATGGCCTTTGTCAGCATTCTGTGATATCTTCCACCGTGACCACTGCAATATTTGTTCCAACTCCAAATGAAGAATGTGCCATTTTGTTTATTTTTCTTCTAAAAATCTTCACTGGTGGGCCAGCTGAATACTTAGCTTTGTGGTATTGTAATGTTTAAGATAATATTATGCAATTGCACACACATCCAGCACAGGGAATCTAGTCTTCCATTTAACGGTTTTATTCTCATGGCTGACAGAGATCAACAAATTAGAACATGTGCTGCTGAAGAAATGAACATGGAGACTGTGATCTTGAAAAGGAATAGATTAACTATAATTTTATTCAAGTTTCACATACATAACAACCATTTTTCCCAGCCAAATAATAAAAATGATATGGCACTTCCTTCCACTCAGGGTGGAAAAATTTGGTTATTTTCTTCAAATTCTGTGAAGTCATTTTCATTGCAATCACATCCACAAAAGGTACTTCAACTGTCTGCTTTTTCTTCACCACCAGCTAGATTTTTAGTGGAATTTATTAGGTAGCCTTCACAGCAGCCTTGAAACTTCAAGGGATTTAAAGCAGCCAACATTTACCCAGTAACGTGTCTTAGGTATTATTTGAGAACAAAATAAATGACTATATATCCCTTTCTCTATTGGAATTGAAATGTACAAAAGAAAATCTTTTCCTTGTGCTTTTGTTAACCATTACAAAAACAAATACCAATTTAAAAATGAACCCTATAAAATACTGAAGGAGATTAACAGGGTAGATGCAGGCAAGATGCTTCTCCCAGGTTGGGAATCTAGAATCAGGGGTTTCAATTTCAATATAAAAGAACTGCTACTTTGGACTGGAATGGGGAGAATTTGTTTTACACCGTGAAATCCTGCAATTCTCTATCCAACTGGGGCTGTGGAAGGTCAGTCACTATGTTTGATGTGGAGGTTCATACATTTCTGATGACAATGGCGTAGAACAGTTTCAACAATAGTGTGGGTAAAAGAAGTTGAAGTGTCCAATCAGCCATGCTCATATAAATTGGCACAGCAGGCCTGATTATCTGATTAGCCAAAACTTGTATTTATATTTCGATACTCTATCCCTATAAAAGCATTCTCTAATGACAGATAAGGAATTTAAACCAGAAGTTTATGAAACTCCAAGGCTCAAAACAATTTCAAAGTGCTTATTTTTCTTGCATTGGAGAAATACAAAGAGTGGCAGAGATCATTCAGGAGTGAGAAATTTCTTACACATTAGATCACAGTACATGACCAAAATGACACATTTAATAATAACCTCTTTCAGTGTTTCAGTGTTCTCAAAGTACATTGGTACAATTCAATAATATACTGAGAAATTCGAGATGTCTCCAATGGCCTGGTGTCTAAAAGCTCATTATAGTAAAGATAGAGTATTGAGGCATTGGGCTGAAATCTGCCACAGGTTCTGGACTTTGACACTGGGTCAAGTAGCAGGAACCAAGCCTGTATTTACCAGCAACAATATCACCTCAGCAGTTTTACCATAGACTTCCTGCTAATTGTTGACAGCTCTGAAGAAAAGTCATATTAGATGTGAAAAGTTAGTTCTGATTCTCCTTGCATAGATACTGCTAAACCTGCTTAGCTAGAAGGTAATTGGTGCTGTAACTTTAAGGGCAATGAAGTATTCATTTAATGAGTGTAAATAGTAAAAATGATTTAAGTCCCAGAAATAAACACGCTTTGCATAATTTTGAATTTGGTTGATATCTAATCATTGAAAACAATGGAATTGGATGCCGGGAGAGTTATATATCAGACAGATAATTTGAAAGCTTGATATACAATATCACTCAAGTCAAAATGATCTCCCATGGAGTGAACTACCTACAATTTTGTCATTTGTCACTATCGATCTACGGAAAATCACAAACAATGGCAATTGATGGTGATGCCCTTATCCTCAAAAGTGATAACCTCTTCAGACAGTTAAGTTAAAAAAAACTAAAGTTTAGGATGGCCAAGGGTGGTTGGCCATGTTTTCAGAAGAAAACCCCCTTCAGGGAGATCACTGAGATTGTAGGAGCTCCATTTCCACCTGCAGCCCTTTTTATGGCCCAAGGAGTTACTGCCTTTGTTTGCCTTCCGGGTTCAAATGATGTTAAGTCTTCTCAAATGGCAGGAGCAGCCTCATATTTTGACCCTGAAATGGGTCCTTAATTGTACAATTTAACTCCATACTTCCCTGGAATGGGCAGTTACTCTGTCTTGTAGCTTGCCATGTTGGAATATTCTCGTTGGCAGGAATGCATTTCGGAGTTGTCCTATCATGGCTCCCTGTTATTTTATCAACCTTAGTCTGCCATCCTTTTCACACCTAGGGGTTGATAAAATTCAGTCAAAGAGTTCAGAAGTTCCCAGGTTCAATTAGCTGGTCATGTTTGGTCAGCTATAATTAAAGCCTGTACACAAGGAATCAAGGACTAAAGGAAGAGTAGCCAGTGGCCTGGTTCCTATTTGCAATCCAATGAATCCCCAGGTGGAGGACAGTGTCAAATCAGACTCCAGTTGTCACAGACAACTTCATGTTATCAGTACGGAATCCCTATTCTTCGCCATTTTACCCATCTGAGGCACTTTGGCTGAAATTCTGCATCACAACCTTCTCCTCGTCACTAGGTCATAATGGAAGCCAGCAACAACATCATTTTTTTTATTGAAGTTGTAATTCAACTGTACATACAACTATATAAACAAAACTGAACTATTCACCGTTGTACACTCGATTTCTGCCTGTTTTGTACTTCACTGCATCTTAAATAGGCACAAGATAATTCTTGATATTATCCATGATCAAACAATCTATTGACACAAAATGCTTTGCCTGACATATGAAAAGTTCCAAATGAGTATGGCACTTATGGATTGGCAGTATCTGTTGATCTATACCTCAAGAAGAACCTTGAGGACAATGGAAAGGGAAAAGAAACAATTGAGCAGTTTGTGCACAGTGCTATGAAGAAGACGTCTCGAAGTGAAATTCATTGGGCAGTTTTCTTAAAGAGCCAGCATACGTCTGTTGGGCCAAACAGCCATGTTCTGCACTGAAGAATTTTTAGAAATTAGAAAAACAAAAGGAATTGGAATTCATCCTCTGGGTGTCTTAAGGATTGTTATCAGTCAAAAAAAAAATCTTGTACTGGAGCTGCATCAATAATCATGAAAGAGAAAAAAAATTTAAAAATCTAGCATTCTGTTCAGGGTCATTTTATTTATCAGCTCCCTGTACCACTGAGAAGTAAAGAGATTTCCATTTGAGCAGTTGCCTAATGCAATGCAAATCCTTTGGGTTTGGTGAGAGCTCTTCAGGGCAAACTGAATGAAGCAGGAATTATACAGAAACCTATTTCACGCACAGCTGCATAAATTGGTTTCTATTTTTGGCCACAGATTCATCCCTTGTTGCAATTCAGATCAATCACATAAACAGAACGCTTCCTGTCGAGTGCTCTGTAACTCTCTGCTCTCACAAGAGTGAAGACTTAACAGCAGTAATAATAAGGATCCATCACTGCACTCTGCCACTGCAATTGTCTGTGTGAAACACAGAAGGGCTATGCTACTTGAAAGCAAGGACAATATTCCGCTAGCACTTTTCTGCAAAAGAAGAAAAATTGACCAAGACCGATGAATTTCCTACTCACAATATTCTGTAATAATTCTAGTGAGAGGAACGCATGAAGCAGAAACATTAAGACTACACTCGGACTGAACTGAAGTGAAACAATTGGAGACAGTCAAAGAAGCTTCTAGTATATATTGTCCTTGGAAGGCTGCAGCACAGATCGAACAAAATTCATTTTTGGCAGCAAACAGTCATTCAGTTTAAAAAAGATATTTAGTGGTTAATTGACTCTGTTTTATTTCAATGATGTGTGCCACACTTGCTTTGGCTGTATTTTTTTTATTAGAGTTCACTCCTGACGCAATTAGTTTATTTTAGTTTTCAAATGCTATTTTCTTTTAAGTAAAGATATTTACAAGTATTTCCTCTGAGTGGGGGCTTTTCACTCCCGTTTACTGGCTTTGTATAAGATCCAATGCCAGAGCATACGCTTGCCAGTACAACCATTTGTATGACTGGAGCTAAAAAGGTTAAGCTATGAAGACAAATTTAATACATTAGGCTTGTAATCCACTGAGCATAGATGATTAAGGGGTGGTCTAATTGAAGTATTAAAATGATACATGTGGAAAGGATAGAAAGGAATTGTTTCTCTTGCAGGGAGCACAACCTTAAAACGAGACCCAAGCTGTTCAGGGATGACACAAAAGCCAGTGGTAACATGAAACTCTGGGCTGAAATTTAATTTTGGAATCAGAGCAAATTTGAGTTAAGACATCGGGGAATAATGTCCTGCAGTCAGCACTACAATAAAGCGGTCCGGAAAGAGTATCCTGTGTCTGCATTACAATGAGGCAATCTGCAAAGAGTACCCAGCAGTCAGCATTGCAGTGAAGGAGCATAGGAACATTTATCCTGTGTTAGTATTACAGTGAAGCAGTCTGGCCAGAGTGTCCTGTGTTAGTATTACAGTGAAACAGTCTGGCCAGAGTGTCCTGTGTTAGCATTACAGTGAAGCAGTCTGGCCAGAGTGTCCTGTGTTAGTATTACAGTGAAGCAGTTTGGCCAGTGTCCTGTGTTAGCATTACAGTGAAGCAGTCTGGCCAGTGTCCTGTGTTAGCATTACAGTGAAGCAGTCTGGCCAGAGTGTCCTGTGTTAGTATTGCAGTGAAGCAGTCTGGCCAGTGTCCTGTGTTAGCATTACAGTGAAGCAGTCTGGCCAGAGTGTCCTGTGTTAGTATTACAGTGAAGCAGTCTGGCCAGTGTCCTGTGTTAGCATTACAGTGAAGCAGTCTGGCCAGAGTGTCCTGTGTTAGTATTACAGTGAAGCAGTCTGGCCAGTGTCCTGTGTTAGCATTACAGTGATGCAGACTGGCCAGAGCGTCCTGTGTTAGCATTACAGTGAAGCAGTCTGGCCAGAGTGTCCTGTGTTAGTATTACAGTGAAGCAGTCTAGCCAGTGTCCTGTGTTAGCATTACAGTGAAGCAGTCTGGCCAGAGCGTCCTGTGTTTGCATTACAGTGAAGCAACCTGCCCAGAGTGTCCTGCAATCAGTACTTTTTGAAAAAAAAAGTCAGCATCGCAGAAAGTCTACATAGTCATTGCCTGGTAATAAACTGCCATTAGAGATTATCTCCAGTTTGTTATAAATTAGAGAAGTATGTTTTTCAGACCGGAAGTAAGTAAAAGTCAGGAGCAATACAGTAATATAAGTAAGCCAAGGAGGGCTAAGGAAAGGATTATAAATTTAACATAAGGGAAGTAATGTTTTGGCTAAGACAAGAGATGGCAGTGGAGCTCAGATCGCTGTGTTGCTTGACCTGTCATTTGTGGGAAACTTTAGATCTTGCTAGCAATTTGATCAGCTTCAGTGCTGGGTTTTACCGTTTGAACATTGGCTGGAGGGACAGCAATATATCTGCACGGCTAGCATTTAAACGGTTAGCACATGTTTAGATGTGGTCACCCTACAGCTTAAGGAACTGCAGTCAGAGAGGGATTGGGTAACCATCAGCCAGAAGAAAGATGGCAGGTGGTAGACAGAAAAACCCCAGAATGCACCCCATTCAGGGGGAACAGATTTTTGGCATCTGAAAATAGTGAGAGTGATATCTAAGATTGCAGCCAGAATCCAGCTGCAGAAGGTAGGAGCATAAAAAGAGGGGAACAACACTAGCAAGAGGTTCACTAGGAAGGAATACAGACAGGAGTTTCTGCAGCCACTGATGTGACTCCAGGATGGTTTGCTGTCTCCCTGAGGCCTGGGTCAAGCTTGACACTGAACAACTGCAAGGTATTCTGTTGGGGAAGGAGAAGCAGTCAGTGATCATGGCTCACTGCATGGTATTCTGGTTAGGAAGCTGATTCAGGACAATGTACAAAACTGCCCCATTGTCAGGAAGCAGGGGCTAACGGTTGGAGGTGTTTTTGTGATTGGAAGCCTTTGTCAAGTGATATAGCACAGGGTTTGGTTCTGGATCCTTTGCTGTTTCTACTATACATTAAAGATCTAGGCATGAATGTAGGAGGTATAATCAGTACCTTTGCAGACAACACAAAAAATTGTGGTGCTGTATATAGGCGAGGGGGAAAGGAGACTGTAGGGCATTGTCGATAGACTGAACAGTGGAAAACAGCATTTAATCCTGACAAGTATGAGGTGATGCATTTTGAGAGCACCAGCAAGAAAAAGGAGTAGAATGGTAGGACCCTAGGATGTACAGAGGATCAGAGGGAGCTTGGTGTGCATGTCAATAGATCCTTGATGTTAGCGGTACAGGTAGCTAAGTTGGTTAAAGAGACATATGGGATACTTGCTTTTACTAGTCAAGGAGGTTATGACGGAGCTGTATGCAAGATTAGTTGGGTCACAACTGCAGTACTGCCACACTACAGGAAGGAGGTGATTGCATTAGAGGGTGCAGAAGAGATTAGAACGATACATCTATGAGATGAGTCTAGACAGGCTGGGGTTGTTGTCCCCAGAAGACTGAGGGGGTATGATTGAAGTCTACAAAGTTCTGAGGGCTAGAGGCAGAATAGATAGGGAGAAAACTTCCCCCTTAATAGATGGGTCAGTAACCGGAGTGTATAATTTTAAGATAAGAAGCAAAAGATTTAGAGGGGACTTAAGGGAAAATAAAATGACTGGTCTCGCTACCTGAAAGGAGTGTGGAGCCAGGAGCTCTCAAGCATTGAAGAATTATTTAGATGAGTACATGAAATGCCACCACATACCAAGCTATAAGCCATGTGTTGGAAAGTTCAGATTAGAATAGATGGGTGGCTGATGGTTGGCACAGACACAATCGACTAAAGGTCATCTTTCCAAGCTGCAAAATCTCTATAACTCTAATCCAAAGTGGAGGTATTTGACGATACAACTTTGAGTTTCTCAGAAAATTTATCTGAGCCTCTACTTTTGTCAGATTGGAATGTGTGGTGGATCACAACCTGATATTCACTAAATGCTACAGCAATTTGCAATTTATAGCCCTTCTGGAAATTTGAATCTCCTAGTTTTTGCTACCTTTATGTAGCAATGTAGACTCTTGAAGACTGTGGGAGTCTAGATTGAATCAAAGAATCATGCAATACTGAATCAAACAGTTCGCCCATCAAATACAAACTGCCAAAAAATACTAGTCCTACTTTCTTGCAAGAGGTCCGTAACCTTATATATTATGACATTTCAAGTTTCCCAAGTACTTGAGAGTAGTCAATTCAGTAACTGTTAGGAAATTGTGCTGGATTCGAGAACCATTAGACAGGTAAGTTTAAAAATTATTGCAATGCCCTCTCATATTCCTCATGCCTCATTGCATCCTCTCCATATTCCCCTGGCCACTTCCATGTCCCCAAGGATTCTTTGTACCCACCATTCACCCAGTATCCACAATGTATAGAATCAATGAGTCATTAGCAAGTCCAGCCAGTCTTAGAAATGCTCCTGAAACTGTCACAACAAGCAAAGAGTTTTTGAAAATCTCCTTTTGAAAAAGATTGATCACCTGAGACCTCATAAAAGTGTCAATTAACTACAGCTATTCACAGAATCAAGAACACAACTATGATTCACTTCACATCTCATGATTTTGTGCAAATAAACAAGTAAGCATTGGGAAACAAGATCAAAAAGAAAAAATCATTACATGGTAACAAGCATATCAATTAATAAAAGCTAGGATTTCTCTCCAAACTGAATAAACATATCCTGCTAATCTGATTCCATTATCCATCAGTGGAATTCAGGTGAGCATTCTTAATGAGATTGTCTGGCAACATAGTTTGAACAAATGGCCAGACTGTGTTTTTTTCTGATTGGCAAGATGAGTTTCAGTCTCCTCACTAGCAAACGGCCCAGCAAAGACATGTCTCAACACTGTTCAGGTACAATTTATCTGTCCTGTATATGTCCCACCTCCCCAGGACTAGTCCCAATGTATCAGAAATCTAAACCACTTATTCCTGCACCATCTCACATCCATACACTGATCTGCTGTATCCTCCTTTTCTGACTCTGAAAATAACACAGTGATTCCCACCACTTACTTCGACACAACCTATTGCTAGAGTGGAGATCTTCACAATAACAACAATCTCCTCATTTTATTTAACAATGATGCTGTGCTAATCATGGATCAGAAAAACTGCAAAATACATTGGATTTAGACTGCGAGACAGGCACTACACACCTCTGCCATATATATGCTCTCATGAGGCTGACAATAAGTCACAGTACCATAACAGAACAAGAAGGACCTTCTTATATTTGTTCCATGTTCATCTCATCTTTAAGTAGTAGAAACAACTACACTGGTAACATGAGAGTCTAATTCCTCAGCAGTGCAGTTCCTTGACTCCCCTGTAACTTCAAGTAAAGTTGCAGAAACACTGGAAATATTCATTAGGTTATTCTAATCTCAGATTTCTGTTAATCGTTTATCACAACTGTGCTGAGTAAATGGAGAATGTCCACTAAAATTTGTTCCTGCAGTAAGGTGCTAATATGAACAATTTACCCAGAGAAGATTAATGTTCAGGGTTTTTGGACCAGTCTTTGCAGATTGGACTTCAGAAGAATTTTATCCATTTTGTAAGTCTTCTATGGAAACAAACAAGCTTATCTTCAACCATTGAGAATTTATAAGTAACTACATTGAGAAGCATAAGAACAATTTATGAAGGCTTACAGTTTTTACCTTTTCCCCATGGTGAGTAAATCTTATATGGTTAAACCACACAAACAGGAGCTAGCTAATTTTCTAAGAATCCAAGATGCATACCTGTGGTTAATAAGCACAATGCTGTCATTTAAAAACCTCTCCTTACGTACTTATCCAACTAAAAGAGAGAAGTTGAGCAAACATTTGAAACCACAGCAAATGCCCTATAAGGTAATGCTCAGACTGATCCTTAAAGAAGAATAAACAATCACAAGCTGTAATGGCAACATGAAAAATCAATATCTTAATCTGAATACAGTAGTGATAATTGTGGAAAATGTTTTAATGGAGGTAAAAAATAATTTTGAAACTCTAAGAAAGGACTTCAAGGTTCAAAGCGAATGGAACCCACAAATCATGAACCAAAAAGAGACCAATTATGTCATTATAAAATCAAAAAAAGTCTTTTAGATAATGTTCATTTTGAGTGTAAATTAAAGACGTTATGACAGTTGAAAGCTATAGTCACATTTGCACTTGCTGGGATGTTAAACCTTAGAAAAATGAACTTTTATTGTAAATTTTGGATAAAGACTAGATTAAAAAATGGTTGATCTGTGTGTGTAGCAATGGTAGTAATGACAAAATACTGCATTGGAGATGTGGAGGAATGAATCCTATATTCAGAGAAATTTTCATGTGCTTTACTCTGGAAAGATTTGATGCCGTCTCACATTATAATCTCTAATTTCTAGCAATCTATGCATACCAATAACACAAATATTAGAATGCTAGGGGCTCTCTGGTCATGTAAATTCACCAGAGTTTTGATGTGGCTGTTCTCAACATTTATCCATCAGAAGTCATTTTAGCCGTGTTGAGATTCCGTTTTTTTTTTGCCAATGACAGAAATATACAACAGTGAATGGAAGCTCCCAATAAAAAGATTTCTTTTTTCAGCTTTATAGCTACAGGGCTTAAATCATGTAGTTACAGAACTTCAACCATCTTCTTCAAGGAAGAGTTGCATAATTGCAATAACATTGCGGTGTACATTCTACTGAGTGCTGTCTTCATTCATTTCCCTTTCAATTCATCGTTCAAAGCAAAAACAAATACTAAGTTTAGAATCTCAGGTTGGCAAAATCAATTCTGTTTTTCCTTTGAATTCTGAATGCAAGCGTCACTATATTGACTGCACTCCAATTTTTCCAATTGTTTCTTTTTGCTTTGCTCAGCACATTGATGAAAGTCAATAGGAAGAAGAATGCTTTTCTATTTCAGGCACTCTCAGGAGTCAAACTCTTTCAAATTAGTTCCAATATGGTGAGATGTAGAGTAAAGTTCTCTGAACTCTGGTGCAATTAATCGGCTTAAACCCCAACATTAAGTAATACTGCACAAAGATTGAGGTTCTCACTTCAATCTTGTCAATCATGTTTCTTTTGTAAATTGCATAATTAGGACTGTTTTGTGTTGTAGTCATATTACCAATTTTTCTACCAATGAGATAGATTTTCATTGAAATTTATATACCCTATCAAATCACACAGATAAAAGATACAAGTCCAAATGTATGTGAACCCTAGTTGTTGGGCATGGGGATCATGGTTTATCAACTTCCTACAACACTTCTAAATGAAGTGGGTAGCATGTAAAATTGGTGCAGCCATCCATGACTACAATGTAGCCCTGAGTAGGTCCCAAATTGGCCTCCTCTCTGTAAAGCTGGATGCCTCTGTGCACCATCGGAAGCTGAAGAATATTGTGAGCAAACAATGTACTCTATGCAATCATCCCTTTCTCACCAGCACAGTACCTATAAAAATGCACTAGAGGCTACTGAATAATCACTTTGGAACACAAAGAATTCATGTTGGTTTGCAGTATTATATGAGAGTAAGAGTTGCAGCAACCTGGAGACACTGGTCAAGCAGGATAATATATTTTCAATGGGATGCTAAACATCTTCTGGAGACACCAGAGGGTGTCAGAAGGGAATGAAAGCAGGTGTCAAAGCTAGGTAATGGACGGAATATTACCCTGAGAACATCGTAACAGCAGAGAAACATTGTGAACTTCACTCAGGTTGTTAAAATAAGTGAATACATCAGTACATCACATATCAAGCAATACACATTCACTGACATTCCACCCTCTTTTCTGGACAGGAGTATCTTGTTTACAGCACTCTCACAAAAATGCTGTAGCAAATAAACAGAAATTATGCCACAGAACAAGTGACATCTGGTGCTCTAAGGCTATTGGTAATTATGGTAGATTGCTGAAAAATATCATTGTTCTGACTATGGAACACCTTACTTCCGTTTCATCTCCCCTTATGTTTTTGTGCTTCAATATGGTCAAGAAATGTCACCTAAACAGCCACAGCAGATCAAAAGGAAGGGAGGAGCAACCTCAAAATAGTGATGAACAGGCACTATCAATGTATCTTGCAATTACAGCTACTAGCTCACATACCGGTAGCTATACACTTCAGAGACTGGGACAGAGCTAAAGTGTGCATAAAGTGAATCACTGGGCAGAAGCAGCCTAGTGGTTTATCGCTGGACTCTTAATTCAGATACCTGTGCTCTGGGAATCTGGATTCAAAACCTGTCAAGTCAGACATCATCTCATTGTAATGCAAAAATACAAACCTGCGAATCTAATGATAACCATTAATCCATCGGTGGGAGAAACCCATCTGGTTCACTAATGTCCTCTGGGAAGGAAAATGCAATCCTGACCGGCTCTGGATACATGTCCCACAGCAATGTGATTGGCTCTTAACTCCCCTCTTGATAATCAGAGATGGGCAATAATTTCTGGCCTAGCCAGTGATACTCTCACCTTGTGAATGAATAAAACAAAATGCCAGAGGGGAATGGTGCCAGTACATGTGGCAGCTCTACTGGAGAGTGAAGTTTTAGACAAATTCTGCTGGACGTAACTCAGGTAGGTCTTTGATGGGGGTAGCGTAGAAAAGAATGTTATTGACAATGTGCATGGAAATGTTTGGCCTGCTAGAAAACCTCTTTTCATGATTATAGCAGCAGGGAGGATTCCAACTGTAATGCAATGAAAAGCATCAGGTATCTGCCCAACACAGCAAGAAAGTCAGGTGATTTGTCATGGTTGCCAACACTGAACAGTCAAGTTGCAGGTGTAGTAGGAACTGTAGATGCTAGAGAATCTGAGATAACAAGATTTAGAGCTGGATGAACACAGCAGGCCAAACAGCATCAGAGGAGCAGGAAGGCTGATGTTTCGGGTCTAGGCCCAAAATGTCAGCCTTCCTGCTCCATTTAGTCAAGATGCAGGGACATGTTGGAGCACAGTATCGGGCTACATCAATATCACACCAACAGCATAAGGTAGCAGCAGCTTACACTGCAAATACAATCCATGGGCTTCAACCAAATCACCATTTCAGAAAGTCTAAGGAGACTAGTCCTTGGCTAAGCGAAGGGCCTGTGGTCAGTCAGGAGGTGCCACCACACTCAGTCAAGTGCATTGTCTGATACACAGTTCAGTAGCCACTGTCATTCCTGGTGGTTTGGGCCACAACAAATGTCAAGGGACTTATCATGGAGCAGTCCATGCTGTGTTGGAGAAAATGGGAAATTGAACTTAGGAATTATAGTTATTAAGTTGGGTTGCAGGGTGGATAGTGACTGTGAATAAGACCAACTGTAAATATAAGGGATATGATATAGCATGGGAAGGCTTGGGATGCTATAGGGATGGGGAAGGGGAGGTTTCACTAACCAATTCTAGCCTGGCCAAGGAGGAATTGAGAGAGGTAGAAGCGGGTAAATGAGCTGTTATGAGCAGTGCAGGAGCAGGAAACGCGATGCTGTCTCCTGAATGAGAAGCACACAGGGCAGGAAAGCTAATAGTTTGGGGGAAGATGAGATGTGTGAGAGCCATTGAGTAAAAATTCTGCTTGCAACAGTAAGAGTGGTGGACCTTTAGCCTTGGTGTGAGATGTGTGCAACAACAGAATTACAGTGATTATGAGGTAGCAGGGAGAAGACAGTGGCTATCACCCTTATTTCCACATTTTTGGATGTTTCTTCCCACTGGTGGCACAGCACTGATGGAGGTGGTTCTCTCAGTCCAGGCTGGCAGTGTCTGGTGCCATGGCTGTCTTGGCAGTCCACAGGAAAGAGAGGAGCCCTTCTCTCCAACGGTCCATCCACATGGACGTCCAGACCCATGATCATGAACTGAAGCACCACGTTCGGTTTCTTGGTTATCTGCTCTGTAATAATGGTCAAGCAGCAGACTTTGAAAGACAGTTCCTTGCTTTCAGTGTTTAAATTGGAACACCTTGCGTTCAATGCTCAATTGTTTCGACAGTGATGAGTAATTCTGTCTCTGTTAGCTAATGATTCATTCACACTTGGTCAAAATATAAGTTCAACAATTGTGATATGATTAGGTCTATCTCCCAGTCATTATTTTTAAAGAATTTACCAAATACCATGGCTCCATTGGGCAGGTAAAGAAGAATGCTATGCTTAGTTGTCTAGCTGATGGGGATCCAATTCCCGGTAATTTATTCATCAGGATTTTTTATTTATCTTTTACTATTTACTTGTATGATGTTTGAGCCTGCAGCCCCAACTATTTGCCCACTACCACCTCCCTAATGATTGTAATTTTCTTGCAAGCTCCCTCCTTTCCATTTCCAATTTTCACCAATTTCTGGGATCTTGTTAGTATCCTCTACCATGCCAACTATAAAAACCTGTTCAATTAATTTGCCATCTCTTTATTTTCCCTTACTAATTCACCAAGATCACTTCAATAGGACCAATACATGCTCCGTTAACTCATTTCTTTTATATGTTTGCAAACTTTTACTTTCTGTTTTCTTGTTTTGAGCTAGCAATCTCAAGTACTCAATTTTTCCCTCCTTATTAATCCTTTAGTCATTCCTTGCATTTTAAAACGAAATGCTTCAATCATCCAGACTGTCACCCTTTTTTCTGCAAGTACACGTTCTCTCCTTAAATTTGACAGTGTCATTAACATTTCTAATTGACCATAAATGGTGGGTCAAACCCTTCAATTTTTTTCTTTCTCATTGGACTGTATCTATCCTATGTATTCTGAAACATCTCTTTAAATGTCTGCCCATTCCATCTCTATTAATTTATCCCATAGCCTAATGTGCCAGTTCACCTTATGTCCTCATAACTGCCCTAATTTAAGATCATTACTACCCAGAATTCCTTCACCAGGAGTCCAATAATTAATGTTGTCTCATTGTCCAATACCATGGCTAATATACCCTACTCTCAGGTTGCTTCCAGAATGTGCTGTTCTTAGAAACTATGCTAAAACTTTGCACCTTTGTTTACCTTACCAAAATCCATAATGATTATCACCATAAAATGTCAAAACAAACTGCGGATGCTGTAAATCGGGAACAAAAACAGAAGTTGCTGGAAAAGCTCAGCAGGTCTGGCAGCATCTGTGAAGAAAAAATCAGAGTTAATGTTTTGGGTCCAGTGACCCTTTGTCAGAATTTATTAATCCCTATCAGCATACTTGCCTGACAAGCTCCCATTATTTTTGCCTTTATACTGCACCTTACCAAATGCTTCCTGTTGGGGGTGTGGGGAGAGGGGTGCGGGAGCTGTGTACCAATCAGACAAGAGATCTCTTGCCTTATTATTTGGCATTTCTATCCAAACCATCTCTGTACCTGGTTTTCTGAACATCAGGTCATCCCACTCTACTGTGCTACTATTATCAAAAATCAACAGACTCTCTTCTCCATCTTTTCCTAGCTTCCTGTTCTTTCTAAATGTTCTGTACCATTCAGTGTTCTGATACAATCTGTATCATTCTGCAGCTATGTCTCCCTGATTAGATCATACTAAGTAATTTCCCTTTGCACTATCTTTTATTTTGATTGTTATGTAGATCCAGTCACAAAGCCGTTGATATTGTCATTTTATTATTTTTGTAACCTCTTGCTTTATCTGTTGATTTACTTAGATTTGTATTCTATCCCTTTCTCTCATGGTTTGTTTTTCATTTCTCATATTAATATCATTGATTCTCGTTGATCTACCGCATCCTCCCAAATTTGATCTCTTATCTCCAATGTTTAGTTTAATACGCACTCTAGTTCCCATTGTGCAGTTCACGCCAACATTACTCGCGCGCTGACATGGGTGAGACGCAGACTGTCTGAATGATAAAGCTCCTACTTTGCCCACAAGCTAAAACCCATTTTTATCATTCCAGTCTTTGAACAGTGTGTGTATTTCTCCAATCTTCCCTGTGCCAATTTTCACACAATTCAGATAATAATCCAGAGATTATTACTGTTGATGTTCTGCTTCTCAATTTGGCACCTTAATCCTCAAGTAAACTATAAAAAGCTCTTTCCTTCTATTAGTAATGTAAAGAACACTGATA
Source organism: Stegostoma tigrinum (assembly GCF_030684315.1). NCBI lineage: Eukaryota > Metazoa > Chordata > Chondrichthyes > Orectolobiformes > Stegostomatidae > Stegostoma > Stegostoma tigrinum. Next base: position 72,157,297 of record NC_081355.1, on the reverse strand, counting down.
TGGATGTTCCCCTTCTCTCTAAGTTCCTTTCAGACTTAAGCAGATGTCATAACCAAAGGGCTGTCAACACAGCCTTCTTGACTCATATTGTTTGCTGCAGAGAACAGTATAAATGTCCTCACTACAGTATCCCCCATTACAGCTACATTCCTTTCTGCTCCCCAGCTAAACAGCATCTTGTAAAATATTAATGGTGCAATGGTCAGTAAGTTCATCAGCTTTTGCTCTTGAGGTGTTCAGATATTGCAACTTTTTCGATTAAACAAAAATTTATGGGATGTAAGTATGATACCTTACAATTTTTAGCCTGTTGGACAATTGCAAGTCCCAGAGTTATTGCCCTCTTGTGCCGGGATCTTGTGTCTAACTCAAATATAGCCACATTCGCTGTCAAAATTGATCAATCAGAAGACCCTGTCCCAAGAGCGGTAACCTTGTCCTGATACAAAATATCCAGATGGCTTCCTACCTCCCTAATACATTGAACTGTCTGTACCTCAGCCTTCAGATGAGTTAAAGCTCTTTGAGCTGCAAGCACTTACTTCAGATTGGTTTTGCCTGGATCACCCTGCCATCCAGCCTTGACATGCCACCTGTCTTGCCATCCTTAATGTGCTCTATTGTACTATTTAATTATTTCATTCAATGATTTATTTTCTTTATAATATATATTTTGTTAGCCTTATCACCAATTCCTATGGATCAATGTCTCTTGTGTTATCCTATACCATAATGAAATACCTCAGCACACTGTTCTACATTAAAGGCTTAAACACACAAAAATTGTAGATGGTTGTTATTTCTTTTGACAAACACCTTTCTGCTTATGGCTAACTGAGATTACATCAACTAAACTGAATTCAACATCTATGTATTATTCATGTAAGATTTCATTCCAGAGTTTCAGATCTGTAAATAAAACCAACAGCTCACAATACAATTTATATTTGATGAAATGCATGTCCTAACACTAATATCATATAATATCCTGCAGATTTTAAGAAAAGAACATTTGCATCAGGACTGGTGCAATATCACAAAATCTCACAAGGGAATCATAATTTAAACAACATGAGAAAAAGGGTTAACAAAATGTGGAGCTGGAGGAACACAGCAGGCCAGGTAGCATCAGAGGAACAGGAAAGCTAACAATTTGGTTGAGACCCTTCTTCAGAAAAGACCCTTTTTCTGAAGAAGGCTCCCAGCCTGAAACGTCAGCTTTCCTGTTCCTCTGATGCTGTCTGGCCTGCTGTGTTCCCCCAGCTCCACACTTTGTTATCTATGACTACAGCAACTGCAGTTTTTGCTATCTCATGAGGAAAAGGGTGCTGATTGGTTGGCAAGTGACCAGTCCATGGCATTACCATACAGAATGCATAAGGGAATAATTTTCAGACAAGTTTTTGCTTCATCAAAACAGTTGTAATACCTGAACATCTGTTCTTTTTGTTTATAGAGGTCAAGCCCTTGTGTTTGAATGTGTGCAGCTCTTAGCAAACATTAAACCAATCACATTGCAAGTCTCACCAATATTCTTAAACTCGTCGCCAGTGTAATTCCTAGAACATTCGGCATTGTTCAAGAATTGCTGTCCAATCATGGAATCACGTTGGATGACAGACACTACGTTAGAAATGCTGGTTGGCTGGTTGAGTCCAGTCAGTGCTCTGCTTGTTTATGAACTATGTGTTGCTGGAATGAGTAAGCTCATCAATAAAACTGGCGTGTTTCTAATTTTTGTGCTGATACAAAATCCTCAATTTTCTCCTCAATCTTGCTGGTCAATGGCTCACATTCAACTTAGCATTGCTCACATAGCAAGTAGCTAGGCAGTGAGTGGGGTTAAATGTCCAATAATTGACTAGGTAGATAACAAGGGGTAACAGTGGGGCTGTTGTATGGAAGGAGCTATAAGACTAACTTATGAACTGTAACCATAAAGGAAGTTCACTTTGTTCTCTCTCATCATCAGGCTTGGATCCAGACTGACTAATATGATTCAATGTCAGGCTTTAGGATGATGACAGGCAAGGCAGAGTAGACTTACAACTCCTTTCTTTTTGATTTCAGCATCACTGTACAATATTGAAGAACATACCCAGGATCCTCTCTGAACATCTTACAGCATAACATGTGATGCTGTAGTGTGGTGAAATGGAAGACCTGAGCATCTCTTCATCACTGCTGTGGGGGTTAATGACTTTCACTCTAACATGTTGCACCTGACTCTGACCTGTAAAACAACATTTCAGCTATATTGTAAGAGAAATCATATGAAATGATTCATACGTAGCCACTGAAAACCTTAACATTTTTCCTGGAAATGAAAATAATGAAAACAATGGCTTTTGTTGTTAGTGAACTTGTGAGCAGAAATGATTATGCTTAGAAGAATTTTTAAAAAAAGTAGGCTCGCATTCCAAGTAACGTGGGTAAACGGAGAGATCCCTGAGTCATATGTTACAATGTAATTATTTTACTACTGCGGCTTTACTTGCCTTACTAGCAGAGATCTGTCTTTTTTCTTTAAGAATTATTATTTTGAACACCATAATGTTCCAAAACAGTTAAATAACCAAGCGTCTAATTCAGTAACAATCGCCAGTCTTACACTAATTTATGATGACAGCAATGAGTGGTTTTGAAAACACAGAAAAAAAAACCTTGTTTATATTGAATATTGTGGGTACCATACAAGCAAGGTAAAGGAATAGGTCACCACCCCTGTTGAGCTTGCTCCATCATTCAATAAGATCACGCTGCTCTGATAATGCCTGAAACTGCACCTTCCTACCTAACCTAATACTCTTGGAGTTCTTCTTTGTCAAATACCTATCAACCACTACTTTAAAAACTTTAAAGATTCTCCCCCCACCACTCTCTGGAGAGCAAAGACCTTCAGTGAGAAACAAAATTATCCTCATCCCTGTTTTAAATGGAAGACACTTCTTTACAAAATCTGTACCCCCCCCACCCAACTGTTCTATCTTCCCCACAAAGAAAAACTTTGGTTTTTAGCATCTATCAAGTCCTCTCAGGACCTTAAATGCCTTATTATGACCACCTCTTATTCTATTAAACTCAAATGGGCAGAGGCCAAGCCTATCAAACCCTTCCTTTTAAGATAACACCTCCTCCCACTAACTCCAATCTATCAGGTACCATCGTCACTGTTATTGTTTAGCAATCTGAAGACAACAGGTAAGTGAGATTATTCCTATTATGTGCCAGTTATTTGAAAGCAGAGGATTCCTAATAACAGAAGTATGACAAACCATATCTTTTGCAGGGCACTAGCAGCCAAGATAAATGTCCAAGACAATGGCCAGCTCTACAAGTTCAGGAAGAACACTTCATAAAGTAAAATAAATGTTTAAGAAGTAAATCGACTCTCTATTCTCAACTACTCTATTGATACCACAGTCGCCACTACATCAAGTATAATTTTCAGACTAAGAATACATTGTGATGTGATACGTAAGAGTACCAGTGCATCAGTCCATGGTTTGGCCCATTCAGTCATCTAGTCACTGATGTCTTGGTCCCAGCCTCATTGCTGCTAGGAGCCACTCAGCAGAGAGAAAAAAAAACATTGCCAACTAGTAAAGTCTTCAACAAGGTGCAATTACAGATCTTTGGTTACAGTATGGGCAACAGCCTCTCAACTGTACTAAGATTGGAAGAGCCGAAAGCTGAAGGGAAAAAGAAAGCAATAAAGAATCATTGAAATGAAAGATGAAGCTTACAATTCCGTGGAGGTTTGTCAGGTCATCCTACTATAAGCATCTACTGATGAAATGCACACTGATCAAAGAGCAGTGTATTAGCCCATCACTTTCCCAGCACCACAGTTTTCATAATGATCCTCCTCATAACAGGAATCTTACCAACCCTTTGATTTGATTTATTGTTGTCACATGTACCTAAGTACAGCGAAAAGTTCCAGTTAGTGAGCAGTACAGACAGATCATAGCAAACAAGGGTATTCTGATTATAGGGAGCTTAGACAGAGCGAGGCATGCAAGGTTACTACTGCACAGGAGGTGCACAAAAGCAAGGTCAACATTAGATTTGAAATTAGAGAGGTTCATTCAGCCGTCTGAGAACAGCAGGAAATAAGCTGTTCTTGAATCTGTTGTTTGTTTCTATATCCTCTGCCTGACCCTCATTCTTTCCAGGTGACAAAATCTTTCATTTCTGAAGAAGGCCCTGACCCAAAACATCAGCTTTCCTACTCCTCTGATGCTGCCTGGCCTGCTCCTCCAGCTCCACACTGTGTTATCACTGACTCCAGCATCGGCAGTTCCTACTATCTCTGAAAAAATGTTTGAGACTGAATTAGCACTAGAATTCAAACTATTATCCAAATATTAATACAAGGGAAAATTTACAGGTCACAAAGTGATTTATACATTTATCTAGTTTTGGGTCTTAACTAGTTCAGTTATTAGTGCTTGCTATATTGTGCTTTATCATTAATTTGTAACTTGATCTAGGTATTTGAAAACTTCAGGTGGAAGTCACAGTTTCTCAGGTTATTAAAAGTTAGATGGCCTGGAAATTTGTTGATGCCCTGCATAGACTGTCCAATAAGGCAGCGAGCACACACAGTCACATTTGGTATTAGAACTGCGCTGCCTGCCAGAGTTAAAAGAGGTAGAACGGGCCCATGTCTAAAACAGGTAATTATACATGTCAACAAACAAGATTGGTTGGCTCAGTTGGCTTATGGTTAGTGTGTAGTTCAGAATGATGCTAAGAGCGCAGGTTTTATTCTCGTACTGATCTAGGTAGAGTTGGGACCTACTTCCAAATCCTGCCCCAGAGTGAAAGACAATGACAAACTAACACTGACAAAAACAGGCAAGTTAACAGCTAAGAACAAAGCATCAGGAGACAATGAGCCATGGATCTACCTTCAGGTAGAGTACAGATGAATGAATGAATATGCAATTAAGGGGCTCATTGCCGATTTGAGGAATATTTCACCGAATTGGACTTGTCTAAGAAATTTGCTGTTTCGCATGCACCGACATAAAATATTGCAAAAAAAAGCTAAATTATAGCACCTTGTGTTAGGATGCACTGAAAACAGAATTTGAAACCCAATCTTCAATGCATGCAATTGATGATCTTTATCTTATTTAGGAAGTGATCATTTTTACACCAGATTATTTTATCAGTCCTGTGATTTTCTTTTAAGAAGCCTACATCCCTTGGGGTTGTGTATCAGACAGAAAAATACAAACTAGTCTGTTACATTTTGCTGCAATGATATTTGTCATTTGGTCATCAGTTTCTCTTATACATGTTCATATCATACTTGATCTGTATCAAAAAGAATTTCTTCAAAACATTAGTTATCCCCTACAATTATCTAAAAAAAGAGCCTGTTTGTATAAAGCAAACATTGTCATCAAGTTTCCTTCAAACATTGTTTGTTTTCTTTACACATGACAGCTGCCAATCTAGTATGTTTGATAACATTTTGAAAGAACAAGTGCTATCTTTGTGTAGACTTGGTATGTGCTGACTTCAAATCAAGACTTAATGAGGACAGACAGGAAATAGGTAGGGGGGCCCTTAGTTAAAAGGCAGTGATCTGGTTGGCAAAAAGCAAATACTTGGAAATCTGAGCAACAGGAAACGACCTTCATGGAAGTTGCTGATATTTCTGTGCAATTGGTGGTAAAAGATTTCATTGCTTTGAATGTCAATTCAGTAAAGCAGGAACATTAAAAGGGGAAAATGACTCCACTGCAAAGCATAGTTAGACATCAACAGTAAGGAATTATTTTTACACCTGTGTCACCAATAGCCATGAAGAAAGATATTAAAGAAACACTGTCAGTCTGGGAACACAATCAGGACATAATTTTGAAAGCATATGTGTAATGACATAATTAATGTTAAGCATGCCTACAATCGTTCTCTTAAGGCTGTGTCAAATTGCTGCAAATCAGTTGTTTAAATTATTGTTTAAAAAGAAAGGGATAGACTGAGTAATTACAGGCTAGTTAGTCTAATTGTGATATTGGGAAAATCATGCCACAAATTTCTGAAGACACATTAAGACTTCACTTCAGAAAACTCAGACTAATAAAAGCCAGCCAACAGAGTTTTGTTAAGGGTAGGTCACATTTGACTAACATGACAATTTTTTTGAAAGAGCTAACAAGGAGGGTTGATGAGGCCAATGCAGTTCATATAGCATATATGGATTTTAGCAAGATTTCGTGTATGACAGGCTTGTGACAAAAATAATAGCCCAGGGAATCCAAGGCAAAGTAGCAAGTTGGATCCAAAATTGGCTGAGATACAGGAAGCAAAGGGCAATAGTCACTGAATGTTTTCTGTGATTGGAAGGCTGTTTATAGTTGGATTTGGCCGAGGCTATTACCAGGCTCCTGAGTTTTTTTTAAATGGTATATAACAATGACCTGACTAGAAAATAAAAATGTAGGTTTCCACAGACAGTTAACAGGTCAAAAGGCACGTTCTGAAAATGGAATATGAGTAGGGAGTCTGGTCCTGAGAGCCTGACTAAATTACCAAAAACAGTTACCTTGATGGTCAAGTTCAGTGGATGCATCCTCAAATGACAGTTCCTACCAACCATATCCCCATTTCTTACATTCCTCTGCACACCACATTTAGCCATTGGCAATCTGGATTTATGCCTAACCTTTAATGATACTATTTTTGCCATCCTCACACCAACCTCTGCTCATGCCATATAAATTCAGATATTCAGCTTTTGCAAACAGAACATCAAACACAATGCAGCCTACCCTCTTGTTCCATTTGTTGTGTGTGGGAAACAGCAGAATGGTAATGAAGGGCAGGCACATCTGCATTGATTGAGCTTTCTGGAGAAAATCATGCTCTACATCATAAGGTCCACTGTTACTGAGGCCACTTTTCCCAATGTGGCTGAGATTATTCAGGATGACAGTACAATCCTGTCTCAATCACAACTTGCTCTTTGGTATGAAGAACTTCAAATTTCAAATAGTGTTTTTTTTTCAAATTGCTTTTGATCCCCCACTCCTGTTTCTTCATCATAACTCTCCCATTCTATACAAGATTTTCAGCCTAGTCAGTGCAGCATCAGAGTGAAGTGCAAGAATTTGACAAGACCTTTGATGAAGAACCACTGTCACGTAATTTGACAGTCACAATCACCAGCTGAGATTCCTTTACTCAGAATGCCTTTGAGAGTAATTAGTTTCAGGATCAATATGTGCCTTCAAGGGGAGTGTAGATTTGGGATCAGTACATAGCGAGCCACGGGATGACTGAAGTGCAGTGAGGCCAATGTGGAAGAGTAGTTCACATACCAATTTACAGCAAAGCTAGGGTCAAAGAAATGTCTGCTATGGAAGGCACAAGTGAGGACTTTGAACAGAAAAATGGTGCATTTGCAGCCACTGTCACAAATCATCTTGTCACTGTCAAGAAACATGAAGTGTGTGGTTGCAACTTAGCTTGAGGCATTTAGAAAAGCTTGGAATCCATTTTTTCTAGTGTGGAATTAGAGTCCACTTCCCTGATGGCAATGCGGACTCATCCCTGAGACCCCTGAAGTATGGCTGATAGTGGATGTCTCTGCTCTTGTTATAACAAAGGCATGGACTGCCCAATATCTATTGTGCTGCTGTCGAATTTTAGACTGAGGTCATGAGATCCAAGCTTATTTCCATCCAGGTTTATAGATAATTTTTAATCAACCTGTTCAGACATGTTGTAACACGTGTCTGGGGTTGGTGGGATGTAAGCCTGGGCCTACTAGATCAGAATTAGGGATACCACTACTATGCCACGAGGACCCTCAACCAGGTTTATACCATTGCTATAAAGGATAAAGATCTTCATGTTGGTAGAGGCTTGCAGGGTCTGGGAACACTCCAACATTCCTCCCTCCAGATTACTGAAATTGAACTGCCTAATGGAGTGTTGTGGATGTGTACCTGGGTACATTTAATTCAATCAAGGTTTATGATGTTAGCAAATGAAGAACAGTTACTGCCAGGTAGGTTTTGCTTTCTAAGAAATCTTCGCGACTCCCAAATTCAAATACTTAGGTTGAACCCAAGGACTAAAAGGAAATTGGCAATTCTGAATTTCAGTCAGCCAACCTCCAGTTTGAACAACTGTTGTGGGTTAAAGGACGAAAACACTCCATAATACTTTGGGTCAGAATCAATTGTTACATCCAACATACTATTCAGGTCCAATGCTATAATTGTGGCCCTAAATCCAATTCACTATCAGGAACTAACCTGGTCCTTTTCAAAACAAACAGCTTTCAGATCCAGCTCCACTAGTGACCTATTACATATTGCCACAATCTTCCAACTAAAAAAGAATTGCTCAAAATTCTTGATTCCACTTGACTACTTTCATTTTAAACCTGGCCTCTGTTCCTCAAATTCTACAGCAGCCAGGAGAACTATTTCGAACCTAAAATTTAAATACCTCTATCAATCCGGAACTGGTCTTTCTCTTCCAAGAATGTAATATTCTGAACTGCTAATGTTCCCTCATAACTCATTCATTTACATTTAGAAATTAGCATAGGCACTTTTCATGGACGCACTCAAAAACTCAGGGTAAGACTTACAACAACTGTAGAACTCGTAGTGTTGAAATTTCTAGCATCTAAAGATTTTTTTTATTAATGCAGGAATCTAAACTGAACCCAGCCATCCAAATCGATCTTTAATCAAATACATTACATTCATCACAAATGCCAACTTTTAACTCACTGCTGTATAATTTAAAATTACACATTGTACAAATGTGTTTCACTTCATCAATCTAATATTTTACAAATACTCTTTTTTGTTGTTTCCAACAGTAATATCAGTCACTCCTGTTTCTGGGTCACAGAAAGCACAATCAGACACAAAACAAAGCCCATCATCCTATTTCTATGATATACCATAACATGCAACTCAGAACAGTGCCATCTATAGCAGCAATCTGCTATTTCCAGTTCTCATGCAAATCATTGAAGGGATATCTGACTGAAGCTACAAATTTAAGCTTTAATGACATTACTAATAAATGCCATTGCCTCAGTTCATTTCACAATATTGTTACTGCTTCAATGAGATATTTTCACCCAGCTGTTCAAAACCCAGTTTCCACAACAGCATGCATTGTTCTAACTATTCTGTCAATGGGATCCTATATGTACACTTCTAAATGCAAATTGATACCCTTCCTTCCACTAAAGGCTTATCTATGAGCTCAGAGTGGAGAATGTTCTTAACAAAAAAAGTTTTCTCATTCTTTCCTCACTATCGTCTCAGCCTATGTTAGTCGACACTTCCATGCAACTTGATTAAACTCGTACTCTCCCAGTTTATTACAAACACTAATTATCTAATAACAGCCAATAGCCATAAACCTCGTTAAGTTTTTAGTTTGCAAGTCCCGACTATGTGATAAATGAAGGCCCAAATGGAAAGCAAGAAATAAAAATTCATTTTAATCCTTATAATGCAATTGGTAATATGGCATGGGATTGGATTGAATAAAGATAAGAAACAGACAATAGGTTTAAATCAAGCCCCCTTTAAACATAGTCAAAATCAATTTCATAATGTATTCAGCATGTATGCACTGGGGATCCTACCTTCCACTTTACGTACCAATTACCACACTTAGTATATTTTTGTCATACAGTAGATTTGTTTAACATGCATGATTGTGTGTCACAGTAATTCAATGAGACATCAAGCAAAAAAGATTTAAAAGCTATTTCCTTCACCTCACAGTAGAATTGAGCAAAAGTTTCACATGATTGTAATTTGTAATAGTAAAAGTCAACAGGAGGCTCATTTTTGGTTCTACTGCTTCCCCATGAGAAACTTAAAGAGAACATTTGAAACTGATGACATAGTTATGAGCCACTCTGAACCTGTTAAGCTTTTCTGTTCTTTACTTCCATCCCTAATGGTGGTTTATAGGTTTCTCAAAGCTGCAGAAAATGGAAATAAAAAGGGCAAAATGACTTACAGGAGACCTGTCCAATTTGCTAAAGGGTGACTTTTGCAAGATTTGGGAATACACAAGCATATTAAACTTCATACCATGGCATCACAGAATAATAGTTTTGCCATAACGATTGCTATAATTTTCAGCAGTAAAAATCTTTTTACTTCAGTTTTCCACCTTACGTCAATGGTCCATGAGAGGATATAGTCCATGGGAATCAACTACCATCTAATAACGTTCCAGTTGTATTTGTCTTATGGGGGATCACAAGATAATGAGGGTAGACACTCTGACTATCCTACTTTTGGTGAGCATCACATTTAAACCTGATCTAATATATACACTTCTCGAAAAATCATCTATTGATTCTATGCCCTTCGTAATCCAGGATGTTGAGGCCAATTCTATAGCAAGGCAAAGATTAGCTAGGACAAACCAGTGACCAAATTGGTGTCTATTACACAGTTCTTCAGCGGTCTCTGTATGTGGCAAATGACACATGAGGCAACTTCACACTCTATTTTGATCAAAACAAAAATCAAGAAACAACAGTACTTTGGTTAGTACTAATTCCTTGCTGACAAGAAAAAAAGAAATCTTATAGAGTGGACAATCTTACTTGCACCAACACAAATTTTGGGAAATGAAGAAAATGGGGCAAAATGTCCATTCCTATCTAAAGCAGTTAAACCATGCTTTACCTGTAAACAATTATTTTATAACTTTGACATGGTCTCTGCAAGTCTGTTAAATCCAAAAATATTGGATTTCTGGGCTGTTAAATCAATTCTGTTAAATCCAAGAATGCATTAAGCGATAGTCTTGAAATTAGGACAGTCAATCAGCCATGGTAGTCATTAGACTCATCTTCCAATCTGTTCAAGTGATAAATATTATTACATGGCCTAATTTTAATTCATCACTCAATAGCTTTATACTGATATCACATCAACAGAGAAAACAGAGTGAAATTGTCACGAGGGTGGTGTTTGATTTCCCAGTGTTTGATAAATAGAAAGGACACTGGTCTGGTTCATGATATTGCATGCAACAGCTTCATGGGTTCTGAAAAGGGATCAATATAATGATGCTTTTCAATATAAATTATTTGAGATGTAGAATGCAAAAGGTTCTTTATATTCACCTTGGTGTTCAACAAATAACCAAAATGATAAGAATTAGTATACTAATTCAGAGTCATCCTAAAAGTGAGGTGGTCAAATTTTAGCCAGAGGGTGGGGAGAGAAAAAGTCTGCCCTTGTGTTAAAGGTCACCCATAAGACCAGCCAAAGAGTCTGGTCATTACTGTGGGTGTTCCTGTGACAACTCAGCATGAACTGGTCCCATAATGATGCCACAGGCTCCTTACAGTCCCCAGGGCAAAAGCAAAGCATTATGGTCACTTCACCAGTTGAGGGTCACTTGGTATGTGTCATCCTTGTTCCTGTTGCTCTTCCTGGAAAAATTTCAGGACAAGAGGTCAGCTGACACAGAGTCATTAGGGTTATCAGTCCAAAGTCAAGGGGTTAGAGCTCACCAATTCTTTTTGAGTGACCTGTGATATAAACTATGGCACTTGCTATTATTGTGTATAATACTCAGTAATGTGTAGATCACAAACTCATACTTTTCATTGTGGATTCATCTGCAAACAATTAAGCAGCTCTGGTCTTTTCATTAACCTCATGCGTAGTTCTTGCCTAATGTTGCCGGCAAAACATTACAGCACTGCTCCACATCACACACTCAGCCACTAAGAAAGCACAGATGTAGCAAAAACACTGAACTGGAACTGACTGCCATACTGGCAAATCTACTTTCTGAAAACTTGGCATTAATAAGTGTCTTCTAAATTCCATGGACACATTTTTTAACCAAGTTTCAATTTTTGCTTACTGGCTTGTTATGTACAAATCTGATTATGACCATGCGATTGCTAGTCTGTGTGACCATACATATAGCCATGTTCCAATAAATATGCATTCAGTTAACATATTGCGCTCTGTTTTAAATTAGTCCATAATGACAGAATTTATACTGAAAATACACCACATGTATAAAATGTGCATGCTGGTACTTACTCAGGAAAACTAAGGAACCTTTCATTTTACTTCTATAATTCATTTCCACAGTCTTTTATCAGATAAGCATTAATCTGAGAGACTGTATACAATAACAAAAAAAAGTTCTCTTTAGAAACTGCAAAGTGCAATCAACAGAAAAGAAGTATTTTTAAAAAAGTGTTAGCATGGTGTCTTCTTTTAACTGACCATTAGAGAGAAAAGGTTTGAGAGAAAAAAAAGCCATTAATTACAAATGCTCCATAGCTAGATTGTGTCAGACTAAGATCCAGCAGTGACTTATTTTACATGCCCATAATCTTGCCGCTGACTTAAAGCTGACTCATAATGAAACTATATTGAAGACCTTTACAGGATAATTATAGAATGAATGGAATTTGGACAGGAGGAAGCAATGAGGATTTCACACTTACCAAATGTCAGACCTCCTGCATTCTATTTAAGATAAAACTTAAGGTTGCTTTGTAGTTTCTTCCAGTTCATTTTGGGAAACTGGACTCACCAAATCACAGAGTAGATGTTAACAGTTGGGGTATAAGGGGTGCCAAGTGGGCCAAGCAGGCAATCCAATCTACAACATCTACAGCAAATAAAAGAAACCTGGCATTATTCAAATAGAGTTGTTGATGCAAGGGCATTTCAAGACAGCTTGCTGGATTGAGGCTGTCGCAACATGGGGAAGTCCATTGAGTTAGCCCTGCTGACAGGGGGATCATTCCAGGAATTAAGGGGAACACTGTTACATCTGGCCCCACAAAAATAATAGTACATTTCACATTCTAAGACATATTTCTCTGTAAGATGAGTAATACTAACTGAAAAGAATCAGAATAGTTATGGCCTAAAATGGGAAACAAAATTCTTAACTTCCACGTTCAGAGGTCTATGATCAGAAGAAAACTGTTGCTTCAACCAGCCAATGGTAAATGTGAAAGCAGGCACTACATTGGTATGATTGAGGTTTCTGACTCCATTTTGAGACTTAACACTTGCTCGTACCATTCACAGCAAGTTAAAATTGACTCACCAACTCTGACGAGAGCAATTCCAAAGATGTTACTCCACAATGAACTACGTGTGGGAATGCTTGTGAATGTACCTCATTATAGTTGGATCTCCTGTAGCTGAGTTCCCCGTCAGCAACTGTTCCAAAATAAGTTGCCAGCAAATGGGTGAGAAAGGAAAACTGCAAATAGGAAAGGGTAGGAGAGGTGGGCGATATGTGCTCAGAAATGCAGGTGGAGAACCTTTGATTCTACCAGAGAAATTCACTGAATTTGAACCAATAATTAATGTTAATAGTGGTATCACTTAGATTCGAATAATAACTGACAGTAATTCTCTCAAATTTTGTATTTCACAGCTGGAATGAGTGTGTGTAACTTGCAAATGAATATGAATATGAACATGAATCTGAATATCCTTTATTGTCACCTGTACTCTCATATAGAAGTACAGGGGTAAAGTGAAAAGGTTTTACAATGGCTGCCTTTTAAATGCACCATCTTGGGTACAAGGACCAAGGTACAAATCTTACAGAGTAAAAGAAAATAGTGTTATTACACAAAAGAGGATTAAAAGGAAAGCAGTAGCATTACTTAGTGTCCAACAATAAAGTAGAAATGATGTCGTTATAACTGTTGAAAGGATTTACATTAGAGTCCAGTGAAGAATTCCAAGCAGCAACAGCTCAGCAGCTGGCACCAGGACCAAGTCCAGCAACTGTCCTGCATCGCTCCAGTCTTCAGTCCGCTCCTGACTGGCCTCAGCAGCAACAAGATAATTCACATTGTACCAGGATCCACTTTACCTCTTGTCGCTCTGTGGCTTGGAGCTCCCTGCTGCTGTCGCTCTGGGACATGGGACTCCCTGCTGTTGTTGGTCGGTCCTGTCACACTGGGATTTGGGGTGTCCTGCTGTCGGTCCGCCCTGTCGCTCCGGGATTTGGGGTGTCCTGCTGTCAGCCCGCCCTGTCGCTCTGGGATTTGGGGTGTCCTACTGTCGGCCCGCCCTGTCGCTCCGGGATTTGGGGTGTCCTGCTGTTGGCCCGCCCTGTCGCTCCCGGATTTGGGGTGTCCTGCTGTCGGTTGGCCCTGTCACTCCCGGATTTGGGGTGTCCTGCTGTTGGCCCGCTCTGTCGCTCTGGGATTTGGGGTGTCCTGCTGTCGGTTGGCCCTGTTGCTCCCGGTTTTGGGGTGTCCTGCTGTTGGCCCGCCCTGTCGCTCCCGGATTTGGGGTGTCCTGCTGTCGGTTGGCCCTGTCGCTCCCGGGTTTGGGGTGTCCTGCTGTCGGTTGGCCCTGTCGCTCCCGGATTTGGGGTGTCCTGCTGTCGGTTGGCCCTGTCGCTCCCGGATTTGGGGTGTCCTGCTGTCGGTTGGCCCTGTCGTTCCGGGATTCGATCCGTGGCTTGGCCCGTTCTGCTGCCACTGCAGGACAAGGCCCACATGCTCAGCTCCTGCCTAGCCTCCGGTCATGAATCAACTCCCTTGGAGGGCATGGTGAGAAAGAAATACTGCAGAGAGGGCAAAGAGAAAGAAAGAAAGCAAGGAAAAGGAGCTGGTGAGCAGAGCAGCTCCGATTGGAGCATCTTACCCTGCCGCCAGCTTGCTGACCCACCCATTGCTTTTAGTATTTCAACTCCCACTGATTTTCTTCTGACAATAAGTGATATTCTTCCTGTATAACAAGAAGTGAGGATAAGATTCTTGTTTGGCTTCTTTTAGCTAACTTTATTTGCCTCTGTCTCCTGGGACTCAGTTTGGATACATATCCTGCGTGGGATCTTTAGCCAAGGTCATTCAGTGCTTGGGTTTTGCATGTCCTAAACTTAAATCAACACAAGCAATTCTAAACTATTCCCTGAGCTCAGATTCAATAACAAACAGTTTTCACAGAATGAGGGAAGTCATAGGAGAAGGAGATATCATTCTTGTGGTGGGTGCTACAAAACCAGCTGCTACCAGTTTGTGGTTGGCGTAGTTTGCTGCCACCATCTCTTACCTTTTCTGTGATTAAAGGCTAAGATAGATTTCGGTGGTGGAGAAGGCCACTGATGAGTCTTAACGAAAAGAGGCATTTGTCTAAAACATGATGTAATTTATTGTATGATAGCAATTGGGTATGAGGTATATTACTAAGCAAGGCATTGTTAACAAGACATAATAAGGGAAGATCTGTAGATATAGACCTTCAGCTTGCAAGATTCTCAGATGAACTTCCGTCATCCAAGCCCTTACAATATCATCAAATGGAATGGAAATTAATGCGGTCTCCAATATTAACCCTTTCCGAACTATTATCTTGTGCAACTATTCTGTTCTTCTGCTTATGCCTGTGCTGCTGGTCTCTCCATCAGGACATTTCATATCCTTCGTTTTGAAAGATATATTCCATTTCTCTCAAAAGAGGTTCTACTCTGTGTCTCAATTAATAATCATGGTGAAACAACATCTCATTCTATAGCAACTATGCCAAAAAAAACTTAGCTTCTTGTTTGTTCAAGTTACAGTTCTTTACTTCCTTCTCCCTTATTCTCCACCTATTGCTGTTTACTGGGACTAAGATCCCCAGGTTTCACACAACTACCTGTTCTTTCCTTTCCTTCTGTTGCCACTCTAACAAACGAACATTGCTCTGTTGCTCTTGGCTCAGCAGATAATATTGCTTCCATATCAATGCCATTGCTCACCCTCTCTTTCCCTCATGTTTTGTTGCCCTTGGTGTCCACTACCCAGTGTATCTCTTTCCCTTTATCTGACTTCCAACCCTTGACCACCACCACCCCTGACACGTTCTATATCCTCCTCCTTTCCCCTCCTCACTCATCCTTCAACCCACAGTCCTCTCTGTGATGTCAAAGTGAGGCGATGGGAAATTGAAGTAATTTTTTTTCGGATAACAGCAGTAATAACTGAGGAATGTATGTCCCAATCTGGGAAATGTTTGTGTAAGATGGTAGGTGAATCAACCCTACTTCAGGTCTGATCCATATCGTTACTTGTGAAACTTCAAAACTGACAAAGTGGCTATAGTCACGAAAGCTATACTTTCCATTCTAAACAGTAAATATGCATTTGTAAATTATCTTAATATGTATTAACTTCACCTTTGTACTTAATACAGTAATTGTATTTCACAGAGCTTTTAACTGGAAACTCTGAGCCTTAAAAAATCTTCAAAAATGCATAAAACATTTTGTGGTAAGTCTCATCACATGTTAACCTTGCTTTTTTCATTGGCAGATACAGTGAAACCACACTTGGTAACTATACAGATCACAAATGTCACCAGCTGGCAATCACAAATTGAATCTAAAGAAGAAAAGAAGCTGCATTTCGATACTGTCTGTCTTGGCTTGGGCATGCTAAATACTTTCCAGCCAATTAAGTACTCTTCGAGTGTGGTCAGTGTTATATTGTACCTTGACGCCATGCTGGTTCAATTAATCACATAACATTCTTTAGTTTCTATTTCAACACAGTGGGTCACCTGTCTATTTAACACTGTGCATGCACTATAATTGAGGAATTTTAATCAATGTAGTTAGCAAGAAGCTTGGAATTAATTTCCATTCTCACCCCATGGATGGCAATCTAACTGAGTACAACACTCATCAAATGGTTCAGAGATTACGAGGGTGAAAATCAGGTGGTACAGAGTGCATTGCTATCATTTCACACACACAAAATTTACATTGTTTAACAGTCAGAGTCATGCAGCATTGACACAGACCCTTCAGCCCAACCAGTCCATGCTGGCCATATTCCCAAACTAAACGAGTCCCATTTGTTTGCATTTGGCCCCTATCCCTGTAAACCTTTCCTCCTGTTCATATACTTATCCAAATGTCTTTTAAACTTTGTAACTGTACCTGCATTCACCACTTTGTTCATTCCACACATAAACTGTGCTGTGTGAAAACGTGGCCTCTCATGTACTTTTTAAATCTTTCTCCCTGCACCTTAAAAACATTCCCCCTAGTTTTGAACATCCCCACCGAAGGGAAAAGGCCCTTGTCATTCAGCTTATCTATGCCCCTCAATATTTTATAATCCTCAACAGTCTTTGCAGTCTATTTTTATATCTCAAACCCTCCGTTCTTGGCAACAAAAGGAAATGGTTACATTAGATTTCACTGGAAAAAGAGATTGCAAATTGCCTTATTTCAGAAATATCTTTATAGTGGAGGCTTCCACTTCCTGTATTTCCTCTAACTTCTTTCTTTTATTGTCCTTGAACCTCCCAACTACAGAGAACTTCATTTACCAAAAGGTATCTATGTTTCTTTAACAGTCTTTGTGACAGTACATCAACAAGTTCCTTTTGTGTTAGGAGAGGAGAATGAGGACAGACCATCTGCTCGGAGAAGGTGAAATATTCTCAGGCCCCAGGAGGCAGGCTTCAGGCTGGGACTGAGAGAAATTTCAGAGAAGTCCACATCGGGTGAACACCACTGGCAATCTTCCTGGAAACAGGCAAACACCAGCAGCGGCTGCCCTCCTGGCAGCAATGGGTAGTAACCTTCATAATGAAATGCTCACTTGCGGGCTATGAGGACAAATTACTTGGAAGATCCAGCATGCCCCAGCCCCCACCCCACCACTCCACACCCCAGTGAGGACTAAGTCCACAAATTGCCTGAAGGCTCCTTGCCAACGATTAGCCTCTATTTTAATTCTCACCCATCAATATGTTAAATATGAATTAATTGTTAAATGACTTAAGCAGTTGCTTTCTTTTAAGGACTACAGGCTGGTTATAGGTAATGCAGGCTAATGCTAACTGGTACTAATCACTCATGTTTTTCTTTTGAACCATCTGCTGAGGCCTGCTGGGCAGATCTGTTCTGTCTACATACGGCAATCGAGTAAACAATCAAGCCACATGTAGTTTGAGAGCTAGCTGCTTTGGAAGAAACGGGCACAGATTCGTCTCACACCTGAACACCCATGTTCCTTTTTTGGGTGTTCATAAATTTAGCCCCTTTATTCTTGCCACATATTGATTAACTTGGAGGGTGTTTCTAATATTTTTACAAAGCATATGGACTTTGTTGCAACCATTTTACAGGTTGGACACTTAAAAACAGCAAGTTTTAGGACCCAACCTACTGAAAAAAAATATTATTTTAAATACATGCTTACACAGAGGAGCAGGAGTTCTCCTCCTGACACCATGATGTCCCTTGTCAGTCAGGACATTACTCGTTTCTCCTGTTATTATCCCTTTACCAAAGAACTGGCAATTGCAGCCAGGCAAGTGGAGCCAAAATTCATTTGGAAGCAAATCTGTGGAGGCTGATAGGTCTTGGCAGTTCTCCTGGATTTCTGAAATGAGGCCCAATGCTCAATGCTGGCTCAGCCTCAGGTTTCCTAGATGGAATCAGCACAATTGCTTCTTCCAGAGTCTCCTCAATGACAAGAGATACCAGCATGTCAGAAGATTTTTGCTGTTGGCCTTTGATGAATAGTGCTGGCCAAGAAGCCACTTTGATGGGGAGTCTGATTCAGGAAAAATGGGTTCTCAATCTGCTGACCTTCTACCTCTGTCCAGTTGTAAATGGTGCATGTGATCTCCTCCCTTCTGTTCACCCCTCTCCCTGAGATGGCGTCAGAATCAGGAAAGTAGTAAGGCTCTGGCCGATACTGCACACCATCACAAATACGGAGTCGCTCACGCCCTCACGAATGTGTGCTACAGAGATTCTCCCCAACTGACCTATGTAGTGAAACCACTGCTTTAGGAGCTGGATCGATTGCTCAACAGTATTATATGCTCTCGTTAAAAAAAACTCCACTAACTTCACGTTCTTCAGAGGCAAAAGGAGGTCATAAGCCACGTGTAGAGGGTATAACTCATGTTTTGTCTACCTGTCTCTCTTGAAAGCTTTAAAACAGTGGGCAGTGCTGATTGCCACAAGATGACTCAAGGGAGCAGAAAATTTATTGATATGAATTTCTGTGCATGGTCAATCATTCAGATTGGCCCCCTGTTAAAATGGTTGGGGGTAGGGAAGGGTTCTGAGAGCCACAAAAAGCTGTAACAATATCTAAGTAATGGGGTAACAAAGTGTGGAGCTGCTAGAACACAGCAGGCCAGGCAATGTTAGAGGAGCGGGACAGTTAACATTTCGGGTCGAGAACCATCTTCAGAAGGAAGAAGAGAATAATAATAAGAAGAAGAAGTAGAAGAATAAGAAGAAGAATAAGAATAAGAAGAAAATAAGAATAGGAAGAATAAGAATAATAAGAAGAAGGGTCCCGACCCGAAACGTCAACTTTCCTGCTCCTATGATGCTGCCTGGCCTGCTGTGTTCATCCAGCTCCACATTGTGTTATCTCTGATTCCAGCATTGGCAGTTCTTGCGATCTCTAAGTAACGGGTGTTGAGACCAGGTGAGGAGACAAATCACCAGAGGACAAGGTTGCACACAATAAGGTTGCAGAAAATTGAATGACATTGATGAGAATCTTTTTGGGATAGCTAACAGCTAATTGTTAAGCATTTTTAATCCACTTTTAAAAAATATTTTAGTGCTACGACACACCTATGAAGCAAATGGGGCTTGAAACTGTGCATTCTGGCACAGAGGTACAGATGCTACCACTATACCACAGAGGCAGTGGCCCAGGTTCAATTCCAGTCTTGGGCAAATCTCTGCATGGAGTTTAGATGTTTTCCCTGTGTCTGTGTGGGGATCCTCCAGCTGTTCTTATTACCTCCCACAGTCCAAGGATACGCAGATTGGGTAGGTTGGCCATGCTAAATTGCCCATAGTGTCTAGGATGGGAAATGCAGGGATAGTGTAAGGGGTAAGTCTGGGTGGGATGCTCTTCAGAGGGTCAATGTGGATTCAAGGGGCCAAATGGCCTGCTTCCACACTGTTGGGATTCTATGATATTTAAAAAGACAGTTTTTATAACTGAAACAAGGATACTCAGTGAAATCAAATTTGGTTGTTGCAGTTTGCATTATAGTACACACACTATTCAATGGAATGAAGAAACAGGGTTGGTAATGATTCCAGTAGAGTTAATGTACCTCTAGGAATGTGCAAACAGCTTTCTTCTTGCCTTACTAAAGTGGAGATATTTACAGTTGTCAACCACAGAAGAATGAACCATATGGAAGTTAATTACCTAAAGTGTAGGAGTTGAGTTGAAACAGTATGTTGGTGAGGCCACTTTTGGAGTACTGTGTACAGTTCTGGTCACCCTGCTATAGGAAGGATATTATTAAATTTGAGTGGGCTCAGAAAAGACTTACAAGGGTATTGCCAGGACTAGAGGGCATGCATTATAAGGAGAGGCTGGATAGGCAAGGACTATTTTCATAGAGCATAGGAAGTTGAGGCTCAACTTGAAAGAAGTTAATGAAATCATGCAGGGTATCGATAAGGTGAATAGCAATTTTTTTTTTCTCTAGCACAGGGGAGTTGAAAACTAGAGGGCATATTTTTAACATATGAACTAGGAGCAGGAGTAGGCCATCTGGCCCCTCGAGCCTGCCCCGCCATCTAATAAGATCATGGCTGATCTTTTTGAGACTCAGCTCCACTTACCCACCCACTCACCATAACCCTTAATTCCTTTACTGTTCAAAAATTTATCTTGCCTTGCCTTAAAAACATTCAGTGAGGTAGCTTCAACCGCTTCACTGGGCAGGGAATTCCACAGATTCACAACCCTTTGGGTGAAGAAGTTCCTCCTGACCTCAGTCCTACATCTGCTTCCCTTTATTTTGAGGTGATGCTCTCTAGTCCTAGTTTTACCTGCTAGCGGAAACAATCTCCCTGCCTCCACCTTATCTATTCCCTTCATAATCTTATATGTTTCTATAAGATCTCCCCTCATTCTTCTGAATTCCAATGAGTATAATCCCAGACTACTCAGTCTCGCCTCGTAATCCAACTCCCTCAACTCCTCACCTCCTCCTCCTGATAGGAGGAGAAAAATTTAAAAGGAACCTGAGGGGCAGTTTTTTGACACAGAGGGTGGTTCGCATGTGGAATAAATTGCCAAAGGAAGTACGAGATGCAGGTACAGTTAGAACATTTAAAAGACATTTGGACAGGTACATGAATAGGGAAGGTTTAGAGAGATATGGGAAAAATGCAGGTGAAAGGGACTAGTTCAGTGGGGAAACTTGATCGGCATGGTGGAGTTGGACCAAAGTTTCTGTTTCCATACTATATGACTCTATTTTCTGAAGATAATTATGCATGCCGATGCTCACTGAGGATACCTTTCTAGACGATACAATGGTTTTTGTATTTCTGGTGGCAGTTAGAGATAAGTCATGTAACAAACCAAATTTTGGATGTACTGGCCAAGGAGGCATGTTTCCAGAGAAGATTGGAGAATTTTTCAAGAAAGGTTTCAGTTTTCACAGCACCATTTCCAGAAGGAGAAAATTATATCAGTAATGATCTTAAAGTGCCAGCTGAGGACCAAGGCCTTTAGATAGATACGAAGTGACCAGTCAGCTATAATCAATGAACTCTTAATAACTTTATTCTTCCTTAATGAGCTTCAATATTGACTAGTGTTAACCCCCTTCTACTCTGTGGTATATATTGTTATAGTTGTGGCTTAAGTTTGTGTATTTTCGTGTGATATTCAGAAGACCGGATGTATTTCTTACATATTTGATACTTATAGTACTTTACTGATGTGGATTTATTACAATGATACAAAGCACTCACTTGCTTCACTCAAGAAATCCTATCTTGGGGAAGAGACACCGAATTGGCAAGTACATTTTTTCTAAATTCAAAACCTGTTACATTCAAATAAGATGTGCAAAAAGAAGGGGAGCTACTCTCGACCCCCTCGCATGGTTGTTACATTTTGCAACATGAAATACGTGAACAGGACCACAAGAAAATCCATGGTCTCTGCCAATCAGTTTGGGTGAGTCTACCACCAACATGGCATTGAACTAGAGGCTCATCCACTCCGTGTGGAAGTGGTCCTCAACTCCAAGTGAATTCTTGCGAGACCTAATGACGGCATAGTATCTGATCATCAATGCCTCAGCCTTGATACAGCACAAGCAGAAGAGACCCAACACCTGAATTATGAGGTAAAAGCTCAGTTTGAAGTCTTGAGAGCTCAACTTACAGCCAGGGAAGCTACAATTGCTGCCATTATAGTAACAGAGACCAGGATTCAAGTGAATTAGGAATGCCACATAATAGTACAGCAATGTTTGGAATTAGAATTAGGTTTATTTTCACATGTACTCAAGTACAGAAGTACAGTGAAAAGTTCACACTGTTGTCCCACTTGGCACCACCTTGGGTACAAAGTACCTAGGTCCAGACTTTAGATACAAAATAGGAAAATAAAAATAATTACATTATCCTGCAGTTATTCATTATGTAAGTTAGAAAAACAAGAAATAAAATTAAAAAGATAAATTTTACATTCTTTCCATAAAAAGGCTGGCAAGTAGATCAGTGCAAGGTTCTTCCACATATGGTCTGACTGGGCTTGCAAGCTACTGACCACCCACACTGGTGCCCAGTCCAACAACAGTCCCTGCTCCACTCTGGGCACGGTGATCGTCCCCGCTCTGCTCTTGGCATGCTGATCATCCCTGCTCCGCTCTGGGCACGCTGATTTTCCCCGCTCCGCTCTGGGCACACTGATCTGCCCTGCTCCGATCTTGGCATGCTGACTGTGCCCGCTCCGCTCTGGGCACACTGATCTGCCCTGCTCTGCTCTGGGCACACTGATCTGCCCTGCTCCACTCTGGGCACGCTGATTTTCCCCGCTCCGCTCTAGGCACACTGATCTGCCCCGCTCCGATCTCGGCATGCTGACTGTGCCCGCTCCGCTCTAGGCACACTGATCTGCCCTGCTCTGCTCTGGGCACACTGATCTGCCCTGCTCCACTCTGGGCACGCTGATTTGCCCTGCTCCGCTCTGGGCACACTGATCTGCCCCGCTCCGATCTTGGCAAGCTGACTGTGCCCGCTCCGCTCTGGGCACACTGATCTGCCCTGCTCCACTCTGGGCACACTGATTGTACCCTATCCACTCTGGGCTTGCTGATCATCCCCGCTCCGCTCTGGGCTCGCTGTCCGCGTCTGTTCCACTCTGGGCACGCTGGCCATCCTGCTCTGCTGTGGGCACACTGGCCATCCCTGCTCTGCTCTGGCCACGCTGGCCATCCCTTGTCTGCTTTGGGCACGCTGATTGTCCCCACTCTGCTTGGGTCTCCAGCCAGCTGGCCTCCAAAACACTGCTAGGATTGCTGAGGAGGAACCTTAGACTTCACACTGTTGTTTTCTCTCAGAACGATAATACTCATCTTTCTTGCTTTGCAATTCTACCAGTGTCCATGCTGTTGTCTCTCTGCCAGCTCAGACTGGCGTCACACATGTCGAAGTGGTGCAATTCAAAGTCAAGACTTCTGGGCCCAGAGTTACTCAAACTTACCCTCTAAGGCTGTCTACAGTCCTCCCAATTGGAAATCATTTGTCATGCTGCAGCTACTGGGATAGCACTTCATAGGAGCATTGGGATGGATAAAGGTACATAGAAAATCAGCACTAAGAGAATGTAAAAAGAGTGATTAGTTGACTCTGTTGTGCAGGATGGCATGGTTTGATTTAAAAATGTGACCTGAAGTTTTGTTTTGCAACATTTATTTTTGTATTATGGTCAGAAGAGTGCAGTGAAAAGACACGACCGGACATTTTTAATCTGTGCTTTTTAAAACTATGGATTTCAACGAAAAATAACTGTTTTGAATCAGAGATATACAAGCATGTTTTCAAAGTAAGGAACTTGATTCCTATTATGAACTCTGCTTGTGTAGATGTGGGCTCCATCAGTGTGCAGATGAGATGGAGCCAAGGAGCTGGTTACAAATGAAGCTGCTTGGTTTTTGGAAGAGGCTTATTTTCAATGACAAATGCCCTTTGCCTGCCAATAACCAGGCAAAACCAGCAAATCTGCAGCTGCCAAAAAACACCTCTTCAATTTCTCTGCAGTATGCCACTTTAAATATCAAGAAAACAAGTTTATCTATAATTTTGCCGATGCTGCAAGTTGTGACCTTGAATTGGAAAAGTCAGAAACCTTTAGGAACATAATAGCTGGAGTACCGTCCTTCAGCTCCTCGAGCCTGCTCTGCCATTCAATAAGATCATAGCTGATCTATCCCTCAAACTCATATGCCTACCTTGGCCCCTTATCTTGCTTAATAATAAAAAAAGTCACAGTTTTAAATTTAACAATTGAATTAACATTGGCTGCCATTTGATGAAGATAATTCCAAACCTCCATCTCTCTTTGCTTATACAGGAGCTTTCTAACATCTCTCCTAAATGGCTAGGCCCTATTTGTTAGACTGTGTCCCCTTGTTTCTGGAATCTTCACCCAGTTGAAATTGCTTATCTTTACCTACCCTGTCTTTCCCCATTAACACCCTGAAAACCTTGATTAGATCAGCCCTTAACCTTTTAAATTCGAGAAAAGAATGGCCTTTTTTTTCTAATCACTCGTCATAACTTAACGCCTGATGTCCAGGTATCATCCTTGTAAACCTACTTTATGAACTCCTTCCAGGACTAAAACATCCTTCCTAAGGTGTGGTGCCCAGATCTGTTCTCAGTACTCCAAGTGGAGTCTGACTCGAGTTTTGTATAACTGCACCATAGCATCTGCATCCCTAGGTATGAAGGCTAGCATTCCAATAACCTTCTTGACTATTTTCTGCACCTGTGAGTGTGTGGCAGTTAAAACAGCTGTGCACCTGAAACCCAAATCTTGTTGGACATCCACTGTATTTAACTTTGCACCATCTAAAAAGTACCTTAATCTATCAATGGACAACCTCACACTTGCTCATATTAAAATCCATCTGCTGCAGCTTTACCTATTCATCCAATCTATCAATATCCTGTTGTCATTTTATTCTGTTGTCATGTTGCTCGATTTTGCATCATCAGCAAATTTGGATAGTTAAATTTTTATAAATATTGTATATAATTAAGATTCAAACACAGATCCCTGCAAGACACCACTAGTCATGTCCTGACAATTTGAGTACTTACCCATGATTTCAACTCTCTGCTTCTTCTCATTTCCTATTCATGTCAATAGCTTTCCCTCTATTCCATGAGCTTCCACGTTAGCTAACAATTCTTTGTGTGGAACTTAATTAAAAGGCTTCTGGAAGTCCATACATATAACATCCATTGACTTATCTTTCATAGGTGAAATACCATTCCTATGCTTCCTACAAACCAGTGCAAACAATGGGAAGAAGGCAGGTCGAGGAGAAACCTTCAGACCAGCAAGGACCAAACCAACAGGTTTTGTGAATGAAGGCCAGGAAACTCTTCACACAGTTGTCCCTCTACTCATATTTTCTTTCCTGGTTGAATTTCATCTATCTGTGGTGTGCAAGGAGTTGAGGATTTATTAAGAGTTTAGAGTTTCAATTTGTGGAGTTTCCTTCCTTTATTTCAGTTGTTCACCTATCGTGAGAAAATTAATAGTGTACAATAAATAGTGATTTCTTGCTAAGTACAAAACCTGGCCCATGCTTTCTATCAAACTGTATCTGAAAATCAATGAGTGACAATAAAACTGCAGCTGCTGGAATCCAAGGGAGACAAATAGGAGGCTGGAAGAACACAGCAAACCAGGCAACATCTGGAGGAAATGAGCAGTCAACAGCTTCAGGTATTACCCTTCCCTAGGACTGGATAGTGGAATGAATAGTGGAATCAAGGGTTATGGGATTAAGGCAGGAACAGGATACTGATTGTGGATGATCAGCCATGGTCATAATGAATGGTGGTGCTGGCTCGAAGGGCCGAAGGGCTACTCCTGCACCTATTGTCTATTGGATGTGAGGGTAGGGGGAGCTGCAGAAAGAGAGGGGGGAAAGGCGCTGTTCTTCAAATTTGTGCTCTGAAGCTGAAAATCAGCTAGCTTGGAGATTTTGCAAAATCCTTTATAAACATTAACTTTTGTGATGACTCCAAGAAAGCAGAGCTTGATTTCCTGTCTGCTATCCTCGGAAATCGTGAGAGCTGTGATAGCTAATTTTAGGCAAAAGATAAAGTGTATGGGCTTGTATTCACTGCTACCACAATCACAGAAGTCGATCACAGGCTGTCAGTCAGAGACAGGCAGTATTAGTTACCTACTCTCTTTCAGTGGTTCACTGACTGACTGATGGCAAGTGCTGTTCTCTCTCATGATGCTGGAACTGTGGAGCACATCACAGATCTCAATGAATCTTAACACATACACTATGCCCAGTACTGCATGGCTTTCATCATCTGCATATATCAGAAGATTCCACCCATGCTGATAAGCCATGTAGTCAATGAAGCTTTGGTTGCCCTGTTGCTCTTTAGTTTATCATGATGATTCAAGTACAGATGGCGCTGTGGAATGATGACTTAATTAATTCTGTCAGGAGCCTGATTAATAGGGTGCATGTGGTCATATACCAGCTGTTTGCTTGTTTGCGTTACACCTCAGGATTGACGAGGCATTCACAAAGCAAAGTACATATAGTCAATTGCACCCTGCATAAAGGAAGAAATATCTACACCTCTAAAGCCATAGACATGCTTATACTGCTTCACTTTGGTGAGGGCGAATGAAATATGTTTGATTGTCTTTGAAAAGGGAATCTCAATAATTTCCCTTATAGAGAAGCAGATGATGATTTGGGAGATGTTGCAAATATTGCCTGTTCCATTGTGGAAAAAAGCCCAACACAAAAGTTTGCATCGCCAAAGGCATCTTGTCAGTTTCTGCAAATGCTGTCTTCATCCTGGTCTGAGGTGACAGTTATAGCTGCAGGAGCTGATAGATTCCAATGGCAATGAACTTACTGAAGCAGAGACTTCTAATATTCTATGTCTTGACACAGTTGAGTCACAACAATTGTTTTTTATACATGTTAGGTGAATATAGATACGTGCTGATTACCCTTTATCCCTTCCTTCCCCTCCCTTTTCCAGATGACTCCATATTGTTTCAGTTAATTTTCCCTGCATTGCTTTAGTCCAAAAAGGACACAATTTCTGTACCTCCTTCCGACAGTAAGTGGCTTGAGCTGTCTCCTTGAAGTCTTGTCAAAGTCTTTCAGCATGTGCCACCCCATGTCGATTTCAACAACTTTTTGGAAACCATGAAACACTTTTATAATTCAATAAGAGCTATCAGTAACCAATCAAGTAAATGGAAAATTAGCACTGATGAGGCATCATTCTTGCTGCAGATTGCACGTTCAGCTCTCCAATGTTAAGAGGTGCCTGGAGCATTGAGCTGCAAAATGGCAGCTTTGGCATCACATCAGTGTTATACATTGGCGCATGCCAAAATTGGTTGCCTGTGCACACTTTGAGCTGATGTATCCTGGGTATGCACTAGTGCCCTCACTGAAATCATGTTGGGCACAACCAATACCAGAAGCCTTCATGTGCACTTTCATTTTAGACAAAGTTATACCCAAAATGCAGAAAAATCTGGTGCTACTGAAGCAAAATTACAATGAAATAAATGTTGACTCATTTCCCAACTGTAGGTAATCCCCTACACATGGTTTGTGCTGCACTGGGGTTGTATGGTGGAGAAGAAAAAAAATCAAAAGATGATACAGTCCTGAACAAGTTGCACAGGTAGTTTTTTATTTAAAGCACAGTGTCACGTGCATTTAATAACAAATGCAAATTAGTTTAATATAACCAGATTACTAATTAGAAAAAGAAGATGGACAAGAATTAAATTAATCTTCAAAAGCTGCCTCAGACTGCATTGTTGTCATCCATTTTCAAAACCATTGTATTAATTACAATGCCACTCAAAATGTACAATAACATTTGAGTTAAAATATAGAAATATAGACCTTAAACCTGCCTCCTTCTTAGTTTCTGCTGCAGTGATACAATGATGTGCTCACTCTTTTCAAGACACAGGTGATGAACTGAGAGGAAAAGAAATCGGAACTGTGCCTGAATTACAAAGAATGTTGGAAAACTAATCAATCATAACAAAGCAAAGTCATGCCCTGTCCTGAGCTAAGTTACATTCTCACACACCATGAGTAGCTTGCATGAAAGCAGTCAGATTCAAAGAGGTGAACTTTAACCCTTAAAAAAAGGTGCATTTGTGTCATTTTTCCAATATGATGAGGTGTCCAAAAGCACTTCATAGGAGTGTTAATAAATAAATTATGATTCCAAGCCACCCAGGAAGACATTAGCACAGATGACCAAAATTAAAGCAAAATACTGTGGCTGCTGGAGATTTGAAATTTAGCCAGAAAGTACCGATGAAACTCAACAGGTCTGGCAGCATCTGCGGCAGTGTTAATGTCTCGAGACCGATAAAAAACTTTTCCTTGGAACCAACAGAGTGCCTGTCACATAGATTTTTTTTCTTTATTCCTTCAGAGGATGAGGGTGCTGCTAGCTCGGCAGTACTTACTGCCCAGCCCTAATTCAGTTCAGAGTCAACCACATTGCTGGGTCTGGAGCCATGTGTAGGTCAGACCACGTAAGGATGGCAGTTTCCTTCCCTAAAGGACATTAGTGAACCAGACGGGCTTTTATGACAATCAACAGTGGATTCACGGTCATTATTAGATTCTTAATTCCAGATATTTTAATCAAATTTAAATTCCACCATCTGCTGTGGCAGGCTTCAAACACAGGTCCCCAGATCATTTTCAGGGCCTCTGGAATAACAGTCCAACAATAATACCACTAGGCAATTGCTTCCTCGATGGAACCTTAAGGAAAGAAAATGGAGTACAGAAGCAGAGAACATTATGCTGGAATTCCAAAGCGTAGTGCCCAGGCAGTTGATGGCATGACTGCCAATGGCGAAACAACTATTATCAAAGATTTGTAGAATTCCAGAACTGGAGGGGCTTATCTCAGAGGATTGTGGGACTGGAGGAGGAATAGTGAGTTAGTTGATGGTTGAGAAGAACGTGACCTCATCGTGCTTTATATGGCCCAGCTAAATCTGGCAAAAAACAGACAAACCAGCTGTCTGTCATGCACATTCCAGATTGTATTCTTTGATCTTAAGTGGTTGTGGGCATTTTAAAGGGAATGACCACAGTGAAAGAGAATAATAGTCATAACAGGGAATAGTCAAACTGGGCTGGATGGAATTATGTAAATCAGCAGCTGCAGAAGTTTCCTTATCTTTCCGGATTGACAGGCTTACAGTGTTTGGGGAGCGGTGTGCTCAAGTGTCAGTGCTTGGCCTGTATTCTGCAGGAAAATTGCACAAGTATTACTGAAGAGAACAGTGTGAATTTTCATCTGGTCACTCATTTCTTCCAGCCAGTGAGTTGCAAATAAATAGCTAAACAGCCATTTGTTTCTCAAATAAAAACAAAATGCCAAAGAAACGCGCCAGGTTGGCAACACCTGTCGAACCAGAAACAAAATTAATGCTTCAAGTCCATTATGACTCTTCAGTTCCCAATGCTGGCTTCAGGCCGGATTTTCTGAGAAGGGACAATATCGCATGGATTGCTACTTTGGTCCTTCTTTGAACAAAGAACAATACAGAACAGGAACAGGCCCTTTGGCCCTCCAAGCCTGCACTGACACATTTTGCCCTTCCATACTAAAACTGTCTTCACTTACACCATCAGTACCCCTCTTTTCCCTTCCTATTCATGTATTCATCCAGGTGTTTCTTGAATTCTGCTGTTGTGTCTGCTTCAACCACCTCCTCTGGCAACGTGTCCCAGGCACTCACCACCCCTTGTGTGATAAACTTGCCTCACACATCTCTTTTAAACATTCTCCCCTCACACCTTGAACCTGTGAACTCTAGTAATTGACCCCTTCACTTTGGTAAAAAGCCCCGTAATTACTATGCTACCCATGCCATTTATAACCATATAAACTTCCATTTGGTCACCCCTCAACCTTCTGTGTTCCAGTGAAAACAAACCCAGTCTATCCAGCCTTTCTCCATAGCTAAAATTCCCTGTACCATGCAACATTGTGGTAAACCTTTTCTGTACCTTCTCCAAAGCATTCACATCATTCTGGTCATGTGGTTACCAGAACTGTATGCAATATCACACGTGTGGCTTCATGCAAGTTCTATAAAGCTGCAGCATAGCTCGTCTATCCTGAGATTCAGTGACGCTTCCAATGAATGCGAGCATGCCAGAATTCTTTTTTACTACCTTATCTACCTATGCTGCCACCTTCAGTAATCTGTGGACCTGGACATGAGATCCATCTCCATATCAATACTCCTAAAAGTTCTGCCATTCACTGTACAATTTCGACTTGTAGTTGACCTTCCGAAATGCATCAGCTCACATCTGACCAGATGAAACTCCATCTGCCATTTTTCTGCATGTGCCTCCAACTGGTCTATATCCTGATGTATCCTCTGACAATCCTCCTCACTATCTGCAACTCCACCAATCTCTGTATTGTCCGCAAACTTTCTAATTAGACCTGCCAAGTTTTTTTCTCAAAATCATTTACGTAGACCATGAATAGCACTATTCCCAGCACTTGCCCCCTGTGGAACAAATCACAATCCTCCATTCTGAAAAGCATCCTTCAACTGTTACGGTCTCTCTCCTATGACTAAGCCAGTTCTGTATCCATCTTTCCAGTTCATCCCTGATACATGTGACTTCACCTTTTGTATCAGTCTGCCATGAAGGACCTTGTCAAAGGCCTAAAGATCAAAAGAATTGCAGATGCTGTAAATCAGGAACAAAAACAAAGTTGCTAGAAAAGCTCGGCAGGTCTGGCAGGATATGTGAAGGAGAAAACAAAGTTAATGTTTTGGGTCTGGTGACCCTTCCTTAGAACTGATGCTGCCAGACCTGCTGAGCTTTTCCAGCAACTTTGTTTTTGTTCTTATCAA
This sequence comes from Stegostoma tigrinum, assembly GCF_030684315.1. Taxonomy (NCBI): domain Eukaryota; kingdom Metazoa; phylum Chordata; class Chondrichthyes; order Orectolobiformes; family Stegostomatidae; genus Stegostoma; species Stegostoma tigrinum. The sequence goes on along the minus strand of NC_081355.1, from coordinate 72,126,312 downwards.
AGGCATTACTGAAGTCCAAGTAGACAACATCAACCGCTTTTCCCTCATCAATCATCTTTGTCACCTCCTCAAAAAACTTGATCAAGTTAGTGAGGAATGACCTCCCCACATAAAACCATGCTATCTATCACTAATAAGTCCATTTCCTTCTAAATGCATATAGATCTTGTCCCTGAGAATCTTTTCCAATAATTTCCTTACCACCAATATGAGACTCGCAGTCATTTAATTCCCAGGATTATCCCTGCTACCTTTCTTAAACAAGAGAACAACATTGGTTGTTCTCCAGTCCTCTGGAACCTCACTGTTGGCGAAAGAGGATGCAATTATGTCTGTCAATGCTCCAGCAATTTGTTCTCTTCCCTCTCTCAATATTCTGGGATAGATCCCATCAGGACCCAGGGACTTATCTACCTTAATACTTTTTAAGTTGCACAATACCTCTTCTTTTTCACAGCAACTTGGCTTAGAAACTTGACACTCACTTCCCGGAGATCATCCTCGACCAATTCCTTCACTTTGGTAAATACTAACACAAAGTATTCATATAGGGCCTCGCCTACCACTTTTGGCTCCACACATAGATTCCCTCATTTATCCTTGATTAGGCCAACCCTTTCCCTGACTACCCTCTTACCTTTTACATATGTAGAAAAAGCCTTGGGATTCTCCTTAATCCTGTTTGCTAACAACTTTTCATGACCCCTTTTAGCCTTTTGAATTCTTCGTTTAAATTATATCCTGCCTTCCATCATCAGTTCCCATCCTCCCAGAGCTTACACATGCTTTTTTTTTCTTTCTGACCAAGTTCATAACATCCCTGGTCATCCAAGGTTCACGTAATCTGCTGTACCTATCCTTCTTTCTCGCAGGAAAATGCCATTCCTGTACTCTTACCAACTGCCGTTTGAAATACTCCCACAGCTCCGATATAGATTTATCCTCAAATAGCCACCTCCAATCAAATTTCTCCAGTTCCTGCCTAATATTGTCATAGTTGGCGTTCCCTCAATTTAACTTGTTCACCTCAGGACTACTGTTATACCTATCCATGAGTATCTTAAAACTCACAGTACAATGGTCATTACTCCCGAAATGCTCCCCCACTGAAATTTCACTCGCCTGGCTGAGCTCATTTCCCAAAACCAGGTGCAGTATAACCCCTTCCCTGGTTGGACTGTTTATGCATTGTGCCAAGAATCCCTGCTCTTGGTCCTTACAAATTCTGCCCCATCCAAGCCCCTAACACCTAGTGAGTCCCAGTCGATACAGGGGTCGTTAAAATCACCAACCACAATAACCCTGCTCTTTTTACATCTTTCCAAAATCTGTCTACATATTCTTTCCTCTATCTCCTGTTGACTGTTGGAGGCCTGTAGCATACTCCCAGCATTGATTTACCCTTTCCTATTCCTGAGTTCTACCCATACTGCCTCGCTGCACGAGGCCTGTAATATGTCCTCCCAGTACAGCTGTGAGATGTTCCTTTACCAGTAATGCAACACCCCCACCTCTTCTACCTCCTTTTGATCACAGCTGAAATATCTAAGTCATGGGTCATTCCGCTGCCAGTTCTGCCTCTCTTTCAGCCAAGTCTCTGTAATCACAATAATGTCATAGCTCCAAGTACTAACCAAAGCTCTGGGTCTATCTACCTTGCTTATTATCCTTCTCACATTGAAGCACATGCATTTCAGGCCACCTCCCCTGCTCTTTTCAGCACCATTTCCCTACCTTTTCTTGTTATTAGTCATGTTTGCCTTGGTTTTTTACCTCTCCCTCAAATTCTGCATCTACTAACCTGCTCCTCTGGTTCCCACTCCCTTGCACACCATCCTCACAACCGCTCTACCAAGTATCCCCCAAGGACATCACAGCTGGTCCTGCCCAAGTGTAACCCATCCAATTTGTACAGGTCACGCCTGCCCCAGATCCAATTCCAATGCCCCATGAATCGAAACCCTACCCCTCACACCATCTTTTCAGTTACGTGTTCATCCTGTAAACTGTGTTGTTTCTACTCTGACTAGCTCGTAGCACTGGTAGTAATCCTGAGATAACTACCTTTGAGGTCCTTTGAATGAAAGAACGGAGGTCTGTATTTCTGAAAGGAGATTCTGGTCAGGAATAAGGAGGTGTAATTCCATTCTGCAAGTTCTTGCAGAGTTTAGGACCTTCAGAGGAAGCCAAACCATGTCCCCTTTTCACAGCAGTTAGCCATTTATTCTGAAATGTTAAAGTTCTGACAGTCACTTGAATAGCCGCTATCAAACCATAAGTAAAATAAGGTAAGGGTGATGTTAGTGTGCTGGGAAGGTAAGATGGCACTTGGAAAGGGGGAGTGGGAATTGATTTCTGTGCAAATCAAGTGCCAGGTAAGTAGGATGCCAACTGGGAAAGGTGTAGCATTCTTGGGTATGCTACCAGATGAGTAGGGTGAATAGGGTGCCAGCTAAATAGGCAGTAACCTGGGCAGAGTGCCAGCTATGTAGGGTGCCAGATGGGTTAGGGTGCCAGGTAAGTAAGGTGCCAGATGAATAGGGGGTAGACAGCCAGCTATGTAGTGTGGCAGTTGTGTAAGGTGTAGGGTGCCAGGTGGACAGGACGTCAAGTGTGAAGAGGTAAGCCTGCAAGTGCGGAGGGTGACAGGGTACAAGGTAAATGTTGCAGTGTTTAGAATAAGTCAGGCTGGATTGGAGAAGTTGAGTCTGCTGGAAGGAGGGAAGGTTGGGTTTTAGGTACCAAGTTTTTAGTCCAGCAGTGAGGGTGGTTGGCATTCCATTCTGATCCAGATGGGTTGCGTCGAGCTTGGCAAACTGCTTGTCAAGTCTGGTCCACCAGGGGAGGAATGGTCCAGTGGAAGGAGATGTTGAGAGTGGTCACGTCAGAGTCTGGGTGCTACAAGTGGTCTAGGGGAGCTGGAGTGGGGAGTGTAAAAGTACAGAGTTCATTGATTTGCTATTTAATAGGCTAACTTTTTCTGAGTGACTATTCTAGCTAATTTCATCAGAACTCTCCAAAATGTCCAACTTAAATGGAAGCCTTCAGATGGTGATTCTCACGCTCAATTCTTATCTGGAATAATGACTGGCCAGCAGAAAAGCCAGGTCAATGTTTCAAGTCCAATATGAGTCCTCTTCAATTGCCAATTCTGGCTTCAGGCAGGTGACACAGTTTCTCCAGCAATCAGGCTCAGTTTGGATAAAAGTCAATGACATCAGCTCTGCATTGTTTTCAGTTTAAAGGGACTGCAGAGTAGACTCTTATCAGCAATCCTGAATAAGGTGGGGAAAAAGAAGCTAGAGATCCATCTCTTGATTTTGAAGCATATCCTCTGCTGGGAGTGTGAGTCAGACTGAAAGTGCATTGGTCAGGATGTGACCATAAGAAAGGAATACAGTTCAAAGGGAAAACTGTGGAGGTAGACTAAGCCCACAAGGAAAATGGAAAACAATGGAAAAACATGAACACATGATTGAAACCAAAAGTACAAACTATTCTTGGGTTCATACTTTGGGGTAGTTGAAAATTGGGATGCAGGTACTAGAAATCATAGGAGGTGGGTGGAGGAGCTGGTCAGACTTCATGGGGTAAATAAAGGAAAGGTTGCTGAGCCTGCAGTCTCTTAGCACAAAAGCAATGCCACATCACCAATTTTCACATCCCATGACAATGAATTTTAAAATATGCCATCAGTAAAGCCAGAAGCCAATGGGTTGGGGCAAGGTTTGAAATTTAAAATATTTTAATATATTCAATACTATTTCTCACACTATACAAAGCCATCCATTTTGGAGGTGAAAATTATCCTCCAAGTTTCTGGATGCTGAATGTTTTTTCTTTGATTAGTTGTTGACTCACATTCAGAATGTTGTGATGGTAATTTTTCCAGTACACAAATTGCTACAGTAAGTAATAACAGTAAAAGAAAATTATTACATGACCAAAATAGTTCTATTTTGAAAATGTGATGATTCATTATCCACCAGACTGGAACATAATCGAATGCTTTCCCCCCGTTAATAATCACAGACACTAAATTTGTGTAATAAACTTACAACATACTGCCACTTCAAAGCAAGAAACTGTGGTTAGACACAATCCACATGATCATTTTATTACAGACAGATACTGTTGGAAGATGGTCTACTCATTGTGTTGAAACAGCATGGTTAAGTTATCATCTTACTGCTCTCAAAAGGGAGTCTTGCCCGTCAAGGGCACATTGCTCAAATCTGAGCACCTGCAGCACATGGTGTTCTAATATTTAACTAGACAGAAAATAATTTGTCTCCTAAATCAGCACATTTCCAACGTAAATTCAGAGCAAGTGAGGACTTCCATCTGGATTATTAGGATATAAAATTCTTGCATCTTTCAATCTGGGAAGCACACCTCTGCTTGGCACACTTGGCTCATCTCTGCACCAGGAGTTCTTAAGCACAGGAAATTGGACACTCGTGTACTAATATAATTAATCCAGTTGTTATAAGTACTTTGTTCTGCATGAGGAATGGAACAAAGACATGGTCTGCCCTTACTTAAATCTATTCTTTATGTGGTTATTAAAGATTTTATAGTAACGTTTGAGAAACAGATAAATCTTGGTGATCAATCTTTTCTCACTTAACGAAGAATGAAAGAGTTTAATTGGCCAATAAGCAACCTGGTTATTATTTATGGGTCATTGTTATGTATAAAATAGCTCCAATTTTGTGTATCAATACATTCTATGTAAACAGACTGCAATGTGTTCAGACATTTCATATTGAGCTACAAAAACTTAATTTCTTTCTTTCGAAAGATTACTCAATCAACTTGTCCTGGACTTCCCACATGGATGAGATGGACAAGAAGGCACAACAACATTTTGTCTTCCTCAGGCAGCTCAGGAAATTTGGCATGTACACAAGATCCCTCACCAACTTTTACAGACACACTATAGAAAGCATACTGTCCAGGTACATAACTGCCTGGTAAAGCAACTGCTATGTCCATGGCCTTCAGAAACTACAGAAGGTGGTGTGCATAGCCCAGGCCATCACAAAAGCCAATCTTCCACCCATGGGCTCCACTTACATGGTCCAAAGCCGTGGAGAAGCTGCTAAATTTATCAAAGGCCCATCGCACCCTTGTGATGCTCTCCTACAATCTCTTCTGTCAGGCAGACGATACAGAAACCTGAACACAAGCACCAGCAAGTTAATGAACAGCTTCTTCCCAACCATTATTAGACTAATGAACGGACTCTCTAACTTCAAATAATGCATATCTTGCTAATGTTGACCTTGCCGAGCGCACACCCTGTGTAACGTAACTACTATCTAGTTTTTTTCGCCCTATCATCTGTATGTCCTTGCTTACTGTGATCTGCCCGTATTGCTCATAAACAAATCTTTTCACTGTACTTAGGTACATGTGAAAATCAATCAAATCAAGTAAAATCAAATCAACTGACCTACAGCTCTCTTGTCTCATCAATACCATTGGCCAGTGGCCATTGTTTGGACAGCATTTAGACCCAATGGTAATCATTGCTGTCACTAGATGCAACGGTAAATGGATGGGACTGGTGTCTTCACAGTTAAGCTTGCAGACCCCAGCAAGAAGGTAAAAGGGAGTGAAAGAGGCAAATTGGGCAGTCCCAGGGAAAATGAAAAATACAGCAGGGAGAAGCCAAGTGGCAGGAAAAGACTGAGATAGAGTGTTGCTTGGAATCTGATGGGTGCATATGGACAGTGCTAAGTAACCCCTCTGCCCCACCCTTGCCTGCTACCACACCAAATAATGAAAGACTAAACACTTGATACTGCCCTCCACTTGTCACAGAATCCCTAAAATGTGGAAGCAGGCCATTTGGCCCACTGAATCCACACCACACCTCCGAAGAGCATCCCACCCAGATCCCTACCCTATCCCTGTATTTCCTATGGCTAATGCACCTAGCTTGCACATCCCTGGGCACTAAGGGGAATTTAGCATGGCCAATCTACCCAACCTGCACATCTTTGGACTGTGGGAGGAAACTGCAGCACCCGGGGAAAACCACGCAACATGAGGATAATGTGCAAACACCCCACAGACAGTCGCCAGAGGCTGGAATCAAACTCGGGTACAAGGTGCTGTGACGCATCAGTGCTAACCAGTGAGCCACTGTACTGCCCCCAGGGTTGTAAGAGTGCTTGTGGCAGTGGTAGGAAAACACCCTTGAATTGTTGAGTGAATCGAGTTCATAATGTTACTCTCATTTTACACTCACCTGCCATGTTGTAAATGGTGGGGGGGAAGGTATGACATTTAGCCCCTTGTGGCTAGTGCACAATTCATGTTTGGAAACCAATGGGACTCAATACGCCTGGTGCATAGGTTTGGATCGACTATCAGTTACATGGAGCAACATTGTAAATGACATGCATTCCCCTCTCATATCTACACATAATGATCAGAATAAGGAGAGCTCATTTGAAGACTGCCAGACGAAGATCAGCTGGTATCATACAATGGAATTTGAACCTAAGACACTCAATGGTTCAGACTTACATCATGTAGAGTATTTTAATGAATTGTGATAGCAGGTTATTTATTTGCTTGGTGTTTATTGTATTGTGGATGAAAAATGACTTAAGAATGATGTGTCTGGACTGCTGAACTTGTGATGAGTATTATCAATGTAAGTGTGAACTCATGTTAACGAAAGACAATAAAATTCTTCCATACGTAGCTTTGCCATTCATAATTAACTTAACTATGTGTTTTGTACCTTTTGTCACCCATTGTGGATGCCATGGCTTTCAGGAACGATGGATAGAAGAAAATTTACCAGTGTTGTCAAAAACATTTTAAAAGTTGTGAAGTAAAATTATGTCCAGATGTAATGACGAGAAACTATATTTCTGGAGTTGGAAAACATGCACTGCATGCTGCATTGGTGACCACGTTACACATGTGGCCAAACAGTGCAATGACAACTTATAATAGGAGTATTTCATTAGAACTGATAGAATAATGTAGCTACCAATCACAATAAAGTGTTCCTTGAAGAGGTAAGAGTAAACAGCAAGAGAGACACTAGGAATCAGAAACAAAAACCACCAGGAATACCCAGCGGACAGAAGAGATAAAATGCTTTGGGTTTAGGTGTTTCTTCAGATAAAAAGTCAATACCTAGGAAGGTCTGACCAGCCTCTTCACAGATGTTATCAGGGCTGCTGATATTTCCTCATTGAAATGAGTCGGTTGCTTATGAAAGCAAATCTCACTCTTAAGGTACAAATTAACATTAACGGCTAAGCTTAATATGAAAAGATCACAATAGTCTTTAGTTCATATGTTTGATTAAATGCATTAATCTAGATTTCTCAATCTAGGCAGAGTCATCCAGTGAATATACTATTATCTTGATACAAAGTAAAAAGCCTCATTCATGTTAAGTCATTGCAGGTCCAAAGAGCTTGTACAACTGAAGGAACAAACGTCGATCTTGACTCACCAGTTTTACGTAGGGGAAAATCATCCTTTGTGTCATTAACTGCCAATGATGGATGCTTATATGATGGAGAATTTCCACTCTGTGGTGGTGAATTCTGGTCCAGTGAAGTACGGTGAGCCCCCCTGGTACAGGAACAAAGCGTAGAGAATTAAGACAACTATGAAATGGACAACACAATAAACCAACAATATAATCTTTGTAGGTGATCTACATTGCTTCCACTTTAAGACACCATTTCCATGTCAGTCATTCACATTTGCCTTCAATTGGTTGGGTTGTCATGAATCAAACTTGTCCCAGATTTATTTTGCCATTTCTCCCCCTGTTTGCATGAGATCTTTCTGTTTCCCCTCTACTTTTTAACAGTCCAACTCTATTAAACAGATGGTGATGAAACAGCGAAATAATTGTTACCTATTGTCAACTTTGGGTAATCATACACAAAATTTCTATTCAAACTACTAATGATTCTTTTTTGGCATTTCTACCATTCTATCAAAACTCTCCTGCACAAAGTCTCTGACCCGGTGAAGGGTATTTCAGCATTAGTCCAAGGAAGTGTGAAGAAAGGAAACATTCAGCAATGGATCTGTGCTAATAGTCCTAAAGTGAAATAATCCAGTTTAACTCTAGTTTATTATTTGAATGTCATAGGTTTTCTGTCCCCTAGCCACTAGTGACAAATTATTCCAATTTCTAATTGTAACTGTGAGAAAAGCAATATTCTGACTTTTGCTTCTATTCTTCTGAAAGCTGAGTATTGCTGAAATGAGAGACATGTTGCTGAAACTTTTTGTCATGCAGTCTTCAGGACAAATGCAAGAGTGCCAATTTTCCCCAAATCACAGGAACACGAAATACTGAATAGTTGGTAAGTGGGTATGGCTTAGCTGAAAAGTTGCCACAGAGAAAACAGGAAAGTGAGGCTTCTTATGCTCCAGTTATTCAAATTAAAAGGTGCAAGGCTTGAACATATTCTGTTTGCAAAGAACAGGCACTGCATATAAATGTATGTTATTTCCAGCAGCTGTAGGTGTCACCCATTATGAGCTTGATCGATTATCATAAATTGGCTGCTTGTGTAGATATTATCACAGTCCAGATTATCCAGTAAATCCTGCCCAATCATATAATCACTTTGAGCAGTCAAATTAGCTGAAATATCCAGAAGCATGGAAAGCCTATATAATTCCCCAAAGCTCTCTGAACAGTAAAACTTTAGCCAGAGTTCATATGCCAAGCAATCAACACCCCTTTTCTCCTGTATTTTCTTCTAGTCAATTGGGTATTACTTCTGAGGTGTCTGCAGCTACAGGTAAGTCATCCACTTTTGTGACTGGTAGAGTGGGGAAGTTTGTGATCGATGTAAGAGTAGTGCAATCTCCAAAACTAAGGAGTCTGTACAGGATCCATGAAGCAAGCTTAAGGGTCTCATTTGTAGGGGGTAGAGTTGTGGGGAAGAAATTATATCTAATGGCTGGAAGCTTGGGAACTAGAGGGAGTACTTACCTCCCGCTCAAAGACATCCTCACCTTTCCTCAATTGCCATATTCCCTGAGGCACTTCGTTATGTCTCCATTAAATTGAGCAGCGGATGATTGAGCTTATTGAGATTATTGAAGTTTTAATATCTCACTAACCCCAACATAGCTGTTTTGACTGTTAAGATTTGTTCCACTCTCTTTCAAATAAGATGTTAAAACCAAACTAAAACCATCAGATCAAGCAAAATCTAACTAAAACAACATTGACTGAAATTCAAAAGAAAACCAAAAGATGTGGTAAGGCAATTTACCAGAGCAAATTCTTTCTATGAGCTCTGATTTTTGGCTTCGTTTTAGTAAACCTTGCATGTGCCATCATTTTTGCTCATGAATGCTCTGCTTGATGCTCCTTTTTGGCCTCCCACTCTGTCTACAGTGTTCCTATTTTGTTTTAAGTGTCACAATTCACTGGCTTAGAGTGCTGGGAATAAAGCCCCACTGTTCCAGAGTCAACACGAATGTAAAAGTTGTTTTTTTAAAAAACGTTTGCAAAGATTCCCCAGTTTCCTGGATCTTGAGATCTGGGCTGACATAAAGCATGAGCCATGTTCCTATACTTAACAAGAATTATTTTTATAATTCAAGGAATTCGACTTGAGCAACAGGCAAACAATTATAAGCCATTGGCAATATTACACTAATAAATAAAAGTCCTATCCCTTACACACATAAACACATGGCCAAACACAGATAGGCGAAAATAAAAAAGCAAATTATGGATGGTGGGAAATCTGGAAAAATATGTCCATTTCTTGTTCACAAAGGTTGCTGAAATGATTCTTCTGATTCTTGGGCTGTTCAGAATGTTGCTTCTCAATTAACATTCTCATGTTTCCATTGATATTCAATAAGCACAGGTTGGTTGGTTCACTTACAAGAAAGGTTTCTGACTCTTCTGTTAAAAATCATATCTTGCAGAAACAGCTGAATGAAAGATTATAAAATGTGAGGCTGGATGAACACAGCAGGCCAAGCAGCATCCCAGGAGCACAAAAGCTGACGTTTCGGGCCTAGACCCTTCATCAGAGAGGGGGATGGGGAGAGGGAACTGGAATAAATAGGGAGAGAGGGGGAGGCGGACCAAAGATGGAGAGAAAAGAAGATAGGTGGAGAGAGTATAGGTGGGGAGGTAGGGAGGGGATAGGTCAGTCCAGGGAAGACGGACAGGTCAAGGAGGTGGGATGAGGTTAGTAGGTAGATGGGGGTGCGGCTTGGGGTGGGAGGAAGGGATGGGTGAGAGGAAGAACCGGTTAGGGAGGCAGAGACAGGTTGGACTGGTTTTGGGATGCAGTGGGTGGGGGGGAAGAGCTGGGCTGGTTGTGTGGTGCAATGGGGGGAGGGGACGAACTGGGCTGGTTTAGGGATGCAGTAGGGGAAGGGGAGATTTTGAAACTGGTGAAGTCCACATTGATACCATTAGGCTGCAGGGTTCCCAGGCGGAATATGAGTTGCTGTTCCTGCAACCTTCGGGTGGCATCATTGTGGCACTGCAGGAGGCCCATGACGGACATGAATGAAAGATTAACTAGTTTTCTTCAGATTTGAAGGGACATACTGCAAAGAAGGGAGAAAGTGCTTTTGGCTGATAGAGACCTGATGACTTCTCTATACCTTGTTCCCAGCCCCAAGGTATTCAGTAAGCTAACAATCACACAATTGTTGGCAGGCCTTTCTCACCGATAATTGGTCACTAATCCATAGACCAATCAGCTTTTTGCTGTCAACCAAAACTCCATCTCTACGCAATCCTTTGGCTCCAGTTCATTAGCAAACACTGCTGTAATCCATTGCTGCAAAAACAGTGCTCACAAGTATCAAATTACTCCCTTTGAAACTGCATAGAAATCTCTGGTTTTACAAACAATTCTTTTCTCATTTCAGCTCACAATGAAGAGTAAAAAGACATTATCATACAGATGAGAATACCAAAATATGTGGAAGCAAAGTAGGCTATTTAACACATTGGGTCTGCTCTGCCATTCAATAAGATCACAGTTGAAGTGATAATCTTCAACTCCACTTTCCTGCCTCTTACCAATAACCCTTGATTTACATGTACAGTGTAAAGTACTTGTCTATCCAAGCCTTGAATATACCTGATGCCCCAGCCTCTATATCTCAGTAGATTCTACTTCTACTTATTCACTACCTTGTCTTAGGTTTATCTTCTTGTTTGCTTTTATGTAGAAACAGTGATCATTTAAAAGAATCTACAAGTTCAGTATCTATTTCTGTCCCTCTTCTGCTAAGTCAACACACTTTTTGAACCTTCTGTTTTCTTTTAAAACAGGCCTTAATCTCTGTCTGCTCACATTCTGCTTCAGTTCTACGCTTTTTCAATCTCCTGGCTCTCAGTGTCTATGACTTTTCATCCAAGTACTCATGGGTACCCGCATTGGCCCAAGCTATGCCTGCCTCTTTGTAGCTAACGTGGAACAAAACCTCTTCCGCACCTACACTGGCCCTAAACCCCACTTCTTCCTCCATTACATTGATAACTGTATCGGCGCTGCCTTGTGCTCCCCTGAGGAGCTTGAACAGTTCATCCGCTTCACCAACACCTTCCACCCAAACCTTCAGTTCACCTGAACCATCTCCAACACATCCCTCACCTTTCTGGAGCTTTCTGTCTCCATCTCAGGCAACCACCTAGAAACTGATGTCCATTTCAAGCGCACCAACTCCCACAGTTAACTGGAATACACCTCCTCCCACCCACCTTCCTGCAAAAATGCCATCCCCTATTTCCAATTCCTTCTCCTCTGCCACATCAGCTCCCAGGATGAGGCATTCCACTCCGGAACATCTCAGATGTCCTTGTTTTTCAAGGACTGCAACTTCCGCCCCTCAGTGGTCGACAACACCCTTAACCGTGTCTCTCGCATTTCCCACAACTCATCATCACACCCCGTCCACACAATAACAACCAAAACAGAATCCCCCTTGTCCTCACATACCACCTCACCAACCTCCGGATTTAACATATCATCCTCCAACACTTCTGCCATTTGCAATCTGACCCCACCACCAAAAACATTTTTCACTCCCCACCCTTATCTGCTTTCCGGAGGGACCACTCTCTCCATAACTCCCTTGTCCGCTCCACACTCCCCTCCAACCCCACCACACCCAGCACTTTTCCCTGCAACCACAGGAAGTGCTACACCTGCCACTACACCTCCCCCCCGTCACCCCCATCCCAGCCCCAAGAAGACTTGCCACATCAAGCAGAGGTTCACTTGAACATCTGCTAATGTGGTATACTGCATCCGCTGTATGCGTGTGGTCTCCCCTACATCAGAGAAACCAAGCAGAGGCTTGGAGACCGCTTTGCGAAAAAACCTATGCTCAGTTTGCACTCAACCATGGCACCTCCCAGTTGTGAACCATTTCAACTCCCCCTTCCATTGCCTAGATGACATGTCCATCATGGGCCTCCTGCAGTGCCACAATGATGCCACCTGAAAGTTGCAGGTACAGCAAATCATATTCCGCTTGGGAACCCTGCAGCCCAATGGTATCAATGTGGACTTCACAAGCTTCAAAATCTCCCCTTCCCCCACCGCATCCCAAAACCAGCCCAGCTCATCCCCGCCTCCCTAACCTGTCTTTCCTCCCACCTATCCTGTCCTCCCAACTTAAGCCCCACATCCATCTCCTACTGACTAGCCTCATCCCACCCCCTTGACCTGTCCGTCCTCCCTGGACAGAACTCTCCCCTCCCTAACTCCCCACCTACACTCACCTCTACTGGCTCCATCCCCACCTCTTTGACCTGTCTGTCTCCTCTTCACCTATCTTCTCCTTTATCCATCTTCTATTCACCTCCCCCTCTCTCCCTATTTATTTTAGAACCCCCTTCCCCTCCCTGATTTCTGAAGAAGGGTCTAGGCCTGAAACATCAGCTTTCCTGCTCCTCTGATGCTGCTCGGCCTGCTGTGTTCATCCAGCTCTACACTTTGTTATCTCAGATTTCCCACTGTGAAACCTACTCTGCCAAATAGAACATCAGACCTTTTTTTTTTGTTTTCTAGCTATTCGACTCCTTCCTGAGAACCATGAGATATCTGTTCAATTTACCACTCAAGTGTAAAATGAATGTTGCTGCTGAGTTTTAACTGTACAAGTTATTATGTCACCTAGCCTTTTAGATACCATTCAGGGTTTTTTTTAATATATTTTGTCAACTTCAATTCTAGTGGCATTAGGGGTACACTGACAATTCTGGTAAAGGGATTAAGCATTCATCATTCATCATCAATGGTCCCTCACAGATGAGGATGACTCTCTTCCACTCTCTGGGTGAGATCATACGTGGCTGTACAGGCCAGTGCGGCTTCCGCAGACTCTATAACACTTGGGGCAGAAAGTGGTTGTGGGAAGAGCTGGGTGTGGCATTGGTGTGGCAGCACGCTCCCTTCAGTGTTTTCCCCTGGCTTCCAATTTTTTTGACAGCAAGTCTAAAGGTGCTCGACACCTTCCTGGATGCTCCTCCTCCACTTTGGATAATCTTGGGCCAGGGATTCCTGGGTGTCTGTGGGAATGCTGCACTTTGCCAGTGAGGCCTTGAGGGTATCACTGAAGCACTTCCTCTGTCCAGCTGGGCCTTGCCTACCATTTCAAAGCTGCAGGTAGAGCATCTGCTCAGGGTGTCTCATGTTGGTTATGCAAATGATGTGCCCAGCCCTTGGTAGCCAATCAAGGATGGACAATGCTTCGGGTGTTGGCCTGGTTGAGGTGTTGATATGTCTTTCTTCCCAGCAGATTCGCAAGATCTTGCACAGGCAGCGTTAGTGATCCTGCTTCAGTGCCTTGAGGTGTCTGCTGTCGATAGTCCATGTCACAGAATCATAAATGAGGGTTGGAACCACCACAGTTCTGTAAACCATGATCTTCATGTCAGATCTGATGTTGTTATTCTCAAACAGGCAGCTGAAGGCTGTGCTAGTGCACTGGAGGTGGTGTAGGAATTTATCAATATCATCTTTGGTCAACAGGACACTCCCAAGATATTGGAAGTGGTCAATGTTCTCTAAGGCCTCCCCTTGGACGTTGGTGATCGGAAATTCACTCCACAATGCCAGGCCAAGTTGGTGAAAGACATTCAACTTGTAGATGCACAGGATGAGACCCATGCTTTCTGTATGTCTCCGTAAAAGTGCTAACTATAGTCTGGACCACATTCTGAGATTGCACATACTCAAGCATCCTCAGCATACTGCGGCTCGATGACATGGCTGGGGTGAATTTGGTTTTGGCTTGAAGGTGGTGGAGACTGAATAATTTCCCGCTGGTTCTGCAGGCCAGCTCTATTTGAGCAGGGAGCTTGTCGGTGGTGAGGTGAAGCATTGCAGAGAGGTAGATCAAGATCTGTGTTGGGATGATGATGCAGCCCTGATTGCCATTGGCTCAAATGGGAATAGGTCAGGGGTGCAGCCATTTGTCATCACCACAACTTCCACATCATCATGGCGCAACCACAAGGGAAAAGGACGCTCCATAACATTTCCCAGTTGATGGTGTCAGAGGCTTTTGTAAAATTGAAGAAGGTAATGTATAGGTATAGGTTGTCTTTCTATGCATTTCTCCTAGCAGCTGTTGCATGGTGAAAACACTATTGTCCCATTCACAGATTTCTCACATTTTAAGCCACAAACATGTAGATTCAAGTCACACCTGGTCTCACATTATTGCAATGTCTAATGATGGTGCTTTGCTAAAGAAACTGTTTGTCTGTTCAAATAAAACACACATAATCTGATTTCTGTAAATTGTAATTTAATCAAAGCTATTTTTTCTTCAAATAAACCTTCAAAAATATAAATGCCACTAGTAGGATGATGGTACTTACTTGTACCAGTGTTTGGGATGTTGTGGGAAGGAGTGGTTCAGCCCACTTGATGGAGATTCTTTTGCTGATTTACTCAACAGGAATTCCTGAAGTTTCTGCTTGACTTCAGTACTGGCCACAGCACCTGAAAAAAAATGTGCGCTTCAGTAATCGTCACACTTTGGGATCTTTTAATGACTTCCTAACAGAGCATCGTAGGAACAAGAGTGGGTCATTCAGTCCGTCAAGCCTGCCCCATCATTCAATATGATCATGTCTGATCAAAGATTCAGTGCCCTTACTCACCACATTCTCATCAACATTGACCCCACTAGTAATCAGATCTCGATTTTCACCTTATCAATCTCCAATTTAAGCAGATTCAAAGGTTGAGCATCACTATCCCCTCTGCAGTCAAGAATGCTAAAGGTTTACAAACCTCTGAATTAAGTAGCTTCTCATTTCAGATACAAGGGGCATCCTTTGCATTTTTAAATTTTGCCGTCTGGTTCTACACCCTCAACTGGGGACATCTTATCTGCATCTACCTTGCTTATCCTTTGACATGTTTTGTTAGTTTCAATGAGATCACCACTCATTCTTTGAGGCTTTAGTGAATACAAGCCCAGGTTACTCAAACTCTCTCTACAGGTTGGCCCTGCTATGCTGAGAACAATTCTATTTAACCTTTGTTGCACTCCCTTCATGGCACAGGCAGATAAAGATAAGGATTAACAAATTAGAACGGTCTGGCCTTACATGGTGTGATGTAGTATCAGAGCCCATAGTTTTAGACTAAAGGGCAGCAAATTTAAAGCAGATGGGGAGAAATTACTTCTCTCCGGGGGTCATGAATCTACAGAATTTGTTATCCCACACTAACTATAGTGGATGGTGGAAACAGTGAGTAAATTTACGGAGGAGATAGACAGATTTTGAGTTCATAAAGGGTTATGGAGAGCAGGCAAGAAAATGGATTTGAGGCCAAGACGAGATCAGCCATGATCGTATTAAAGGGTGGAGCAGGTTTGAGGGGGTAAATTGCCTATTCCTGCTCCTCCTTTTCATTTTCTTATGTTCTCAGGCGACCACAACTGAACACAGTAGTCTAGATGCAGTCTAACCAGACTATTATACAACTGAAGCAAGCCTTTACTATCCCAATGCTCAAATCCTCTTCTAATAAAGGCTAACATTCCATTAACCTTCTTAATAGTTGGCTGCACCAGCCTGTTGGCCTTTAGTGATTTCTCAACAAGGATACCAAGGTAAATTTACATTTTCCAACTTCTCACTATTTAAGAAATGCACTGCACATCTGGATGTCTTAGTAAAGTGGATAATGTCACATTTTCTTACATTGTATTTCATCTACCACATTCCTGCCCAATCACTAAGCCACAAATCCTCCTGAAGCCACTTTACATCTTCTTCACAGCACAGATTACAACCTAGTTTTACATCATCTGTAAATTTGAAATATTACATTTGATCCATACATCCCAATCATTGGTACATATTGTGCACTGATCCTAGCAGTACCCCTGCATTCACAGCCTGCCAACATGAGAATGAGATAGGAAGACCTGCAGGAATCAGATTCATTACAGTTTGGAGCTGGAGGGACACAGCAGGTCAGGCTGCATCAGAGAAGCAGGAAAGTCAACATTTCGGGCCTAGACCCTTCATTAGGGGTCCTACTCTCCTACTCCTCTGATGCTGTCTGCCCTGTTGTGTCCCTCCAGCTCCAAATTGCATGAGAATTATTCATTTATTCCTACCCTGTTTTCTATCTTCTAGCCAATAATTAATCCATGCCAGCACATTACTGCCTAATACATGTGCTTAAACCTTTCTCACTCACCTCCTGTAAGGGACTTTAGGAAAAGCCTTCTGAAAATATAAATATGCTACTTCTGTTGGCTCTCCTTTATCAATTTTATTAGTAACATCTTCAAAAGTCTTTCACAAGTTTGTCAAACATGATTTTCTATTCACAAATCCATACTGCATGGAAAATGCCCAACCTGATCACTATCGATAAGTTGTCTATTTATCCCATTCTTTATAACAGATTCAAGCATTTCCCTTTTACTGATGAAAGGCCAACACATCCGTCGTTCCTGGTTTCCGCTCTCACTTCTTTCTTGAACACTGGGGAAACATTTGCTACCGCTAAGCAATAGATATCATTCCAGAATCAGAACCAAAATGTGCTGGAAATATTTTTCTGAAAAATGACTTAAAGTGCGTACAGTTCACAGAAGTAGAAGACAATGAATAGTTAAGATACCAATAGTTTCTACTATAGATGTTAAAGAATAAGTAATTTAAGACCATAAAGTCGTAAGAAATAGGAATGGCGTGAACCTTCAACCCCTTGAGACTGCTCCATCTTTCCATAAGTCCAAAAAAAAGTAGAGTGAGGCCATTCAGCCCATCAGGCCTTCCTCTATTGCATCACAATTCATATGGGTTCTCAACACCATTTCCCTGCCTTCTCCCATAACCCTGGATCCCCTTACTAATCAAGAACCTATCTACCTTTGTCTTAACTATAATCAGTAATTTGGTCTCCACAGCTTTTTGCAGCAGAGTTCCACAGATTTAGTAACTTCTGACTGAAGAAACTCCTGTGCATCTCAATTCTAAAGGGTCATCCCTTTATTCTGAAGCTGTGCCCTCAGATACTAGTCTCTCCTATTGGTGAAACAATCTTTTCCAAGTCCACTCTATTCAGACCCCTCGGTATCCAGCACATTTTCTTTAGATACAGAGCCCAAAACTGCTTTTGACATTTGAAATGCAGTCTGACCAGAGCTTTATAAAATCTCACAGTACATCTTGCTTTAGTCCTTTAAAAATGAATGCTGACATTACAGTTGCATTCCCAACTGCCAATGGAACCATCATGTTAACCTTAAGAGAATCCTGAACTAGGACTCTAAAGTCCTTCCCTGTTCAGATTTCTAAAGCCTTTCCCCAATTAGAAAATAGACTATGCCACTATCCTTTTGCAACCTCCCCACTTCCCCAACACTATCTATCCCTCCACCTATCTTTGTGTCATCTACAAACTTAGCAACAATGCCTCAGTTCCTTCATCCAGATCTTTAATGTATAATATGGATACTTGTGGTCCCAACACTGACCACTGCAGAACTCCATGAGTTATCAGCTGCCACTCTGAAAATTAATCCTTTTATTACCTACTCTCTGTTCTGGCACTCAGCCGATCCCCTATCCAAGCCAGTACTGTACCCCTAACATCACGGGCCTTTACCTTATTTAGCAGTCTCTATGTGGTACCTTGTCAAAGTCCTTCTGGAAATCCAAACAGATCATGTCCACTGGCTTTCCCTTGTCTAACTTGCTTCTTATCTCCTCAAATAATTCTAACAGATTTGTCAGGCATGACCTCCCCTTGATGAAGTTGTGCTGACTCAGCCCTGTTTTAGCAGGCACTTCCAAGTATTCTTCAAGTATTTCCAAGGGAAGGCAACAGCCCATCCACCTAGCCTGCACACTTTTGGACTGTGGGAGGAAACAGGAGCAACCAAAGGAAACCAATGCAGACACAGGGAGAATGTGTAAACTCCACAAAGATATTATCCGAGGGTAGAATCAAAGCCGGGTCCCTGCTAACCACTGAGCCACTGTGCTGCCTTAATTCACACTTGCTTGTGCTTTCCAACCCTTTAGCGGAATCTAGAAAGTTAGAGGATCAGAAAAGCTCATTGCAACTCATCCAATTAAATTTCAATGTTCACTTTATTCTCCATCTGGAAATTAATTTTAAGCAGATTACTCAAAAATTATACATAAACGAATAATGATAAAAACTACCGCAAGTCAGTGAGTTTACAACAAGTGCATATCTTCATTCATTCATCAAACCTCAGTCAAGTACTTATAGAGAAGGGTAAAAATAAATTCCAGAACTGATTTTCCCTGCATGTTGGGGGGGTGGTTTGTAACTTAGTTTCTGAATGCATCCAACTGCAATACTGAGACACCGGTAACTCTTATTCCTCATAATATTCTTCAAGATTTGTCAAGAAAGACACACTCATCAAATATTCTTCCTGTCTGGCACAATAATCTCTGTGCTCTTGGACAGTCTATTTCCTAAAGCCACAGTACCAGGAGGGACGTCCATAAGGGATAGAACTTTCAACCAAAACTGTATGGAGGAACTTCAGAGTTGCTGGATCTACTGCACTTAATTTACAAAAGTAATATAACAATATATGTTCCATGGCTACCATATTTCTACACTGTTTTCCCTGGTTCAGCTTGTCATCTGATACCTAGCTAATTGTAGTTTATACCTATTTCAACAGCCACACATGTGGCACAGGGGTTAACACAATGCCAGAGACCTAGGTTCCATTCCAGCCTTGGGTGGCTGTCTGTGTGGAGTTTGAATATTCTCTTCACGTCTGTGGGTTTCTACGGATGCTCTGGTTTCCTCCCACAATCTCAAAGGTGTGCAGGTTAGGTGGATTGGCTATGCTAAATTGCCCCATCATGTTCAGGGATGTGAGGGCTAGGTGGATAGGCCATGGGAAGTGTGGGGTTATGGAGATTTGAGGTGTGTTTGGGCGGGATGGTCTTCGGAGGGTCAATGCAGACTCGATGGGCTGAGTGGTCTGTATCTGCAGTGTAGGGATTCTATGATTCTATCATGAATTGTGAGAAGAACAATGTAATTTACTGAATGTTTCTAAAGTCTATAATGAGTCCTTCTACCTTCTTTATGTTCAGTGTCAGAGAATTATCATCTTAATATTTTCATCAGCTGTATCTTACTTCCTTATTCTCTTTGAGATCCACAAGTACAACATCATGAGCATACTTCAGGGTCATTATGTCAGCAACATCTGAATAGGAGTAGAACAGCAAATGTGAAAGTACACAGCCCCGAGAAGATGCAGCAGCAGTTAACATGGGTGTTGAATGAAGGCTAGAGGCTAACTCCATTTGGACCCTACTGTGAAGGGAATCACTGATCCAAAGCTGGAGAGTAAACTTGACATTAAGGATTTTCAGTTGATTGATAAGCTTAAATGATCACATGGTATGAAAAGCTGAACAGAATTCAATTCAGGTTTTCCAAGCAGTTGTCTAATCTTTCCACGTGTTATTGGACCAGAATGACATCATCAACTGACTTATGAGGTTGATAGGCAAACTATAATTGTTCAATAAATAGAACAACAATGACGTGAAAATCCTTTTTTGAGACTAAGTGCAGGCTTGTTGGTGTCAATTAACTCGCTGCCCTCATCACCAAGAAAATTCATCAGATTATGTGCCAGTGAGCTTGTTATAAACTGCTTATTGAGCTGTGATGCATACCACAGCCTATCACAGACTTTGACAGTGAACACCTTGTGGGTCCATTTCCTTTACGCTCAGTTGATTCCAAACAGCCTGGTTGGCAGATGAGGTAACGGTATCATAGTATTGTCCATTAGTTAGTCATTCAGGCAAGGTTCCGGACAGTGTAGTCTTCAGGCACCTATACTCAAGACATGGAAGAGAGGAAAAGAAAGCTTTCTTTCTGCTTTGCCATCAGGAAACATGTCGGAAAGAAGAGTGAAGAGCATAGCAGTCCTATATCAACTGACGACTTCAGGAGACCATACCACTAGACCTAGTCAGCCGGACAACAATAGCAAACTACATCAGTGCTGTATCCCAGGTTCAAAGGGACACCCAGTAGTGCAAGCAAAAGGTCAATGATCTTTTGTGCTTCACAAGGGTAAGTGTTCCCAACTTTTCTCTAATACCTCGCTTGTGAGAAGTTGTTGGACAATTAGAGGTCCTCAGCCCTAAAAAGCTTTGGGTTGTGGCCTGCCTCTTTCAGGGGGTCCAAAAGCAAAAAACCAGGTGATATTTCACTTTCGTTTCTTGCAAGGTAAGTGTAAAACTGGGACAAATGAAAGTACTGTCCAAACTAAAATGCAGACTGCTCTGGTTAACTAGTACCAAATATTTTTCTAATCAACTGAGAAAGCAAATAGTTGGGGATCTGGTGAGTTGAGGCCTGTAAACAGCTCTAATTTTACACTGAAGTGACTTATTTGGAAGCAAGTTGAGAATGTCCCCATTTGAACTTAAATGGTGAGGTCACACAAAGGAGGTGTCAAGTCGCCCAATTATATTGCCTTTGTGCCTCCCGCAGGGAGTGAAATTTCTTTCCAAGGATCTAAAAGGCACTTTGATTCAATGTGCTTGAAACACACAGAGCTCTTAATGTAAGTCAATAGTCATTCTGCTCAGCAGGCCACAACCTCAGAGCAAGCAATACGATGGTAGTAAATTTCCAATGGGTGAGGAATAGTACCAGTATTAAATAATCTCTGAAATACTGGAAAAAGTGGAACTGCTAACTGATGGATACATTCCTCAATAATTATTCCATTAATCTAATCCAGTTTGCATGGTTTTCCTTTATTCACTTACTTTAATTGCTCCTTTACTTCCCATTTATTGAAGATAATTTATGATTCTCTTTATTTATTCAGGGGATGTGAGCATTGTTGGCTAGGCCAGTGTTTACTGGCCATCCCTAACTGCCCTGGTAAAAGGTGCTAGTGAGCTGCTTTCTTGAACTCCTACCGATGTTGGGTTGTAGGGACACCCACAGTGCTGCTAGAAAGGAAGTTACAGGATTTTGACTAGTGAACCCAGTGAGGGAACGATGACAACAACATAGTTCCAAATCGTGATGCTGTGTGACTTGAACTGTCACGTATTTGCTGCTCTTCTCCTTCCTTGGTGGATGTGATCAAAGTCACGGGTTTAGAAACTGCAGTCGAAGGAGTTTTGGTGAGTGAATGTAGTGATTGATAATTGCAGGTCTGATCACTTGAACCACTTTTTATGTAAAAAGACTGCATTAGATTTAAAGCCACGGACAAAGGAACATTGCTCATTTACATACAATGGCATAGCCAGGATACAGTTGCTTAGGCCATATTTATGGATTCTACACATGAGAGTTCACCATGCTGAGAAACGCTACTGACTAATACAATGGTGTAAGGTATTTTACATGTAATATGACACTTTGATCTTATTTTCAATATATATATTAATTTATTATTTGTGCTCACTATGCAAATTGAGTTGTTCTTGTATTCTAGGACATGCTGGAAGTGCTTGCTCTATTGCTGACCCTCAGCAAAGCAGAAAATTTAAATGAATCAGAAGCGATCTCATGTAAGGAATGAGGGAACTGTAAACTAAATTAAACTGTGCTGATGAAGTACATGCAGGTCTCTGCACTGACCCCTTTCAACAAGTATAGAAACTTGAAAGAACTGTACAGTTCTCAAAACGCTTGCTTTGTATGGGTTCAGTTCCTGCCTCTTTTTCTCTGTTATACAGACCAGTACTAGCAAAGTTAAGGTAGCAAATGCTGACTGAAATCACTGTAGCTCTGACCTAAAGATTTTACTGGCGTCACACAGTTGGTTATTTACAATAGCTTTTGCTGGCATCAGTAGCTGACCTTTTCCTACTGAGTACTCACTGAAAGCATGTACCAGGACAGGGCTTTTGGAACTGATTTATGCTTAAATTGTTTCCTGGCAGCACTGTTTACATATCAGAATCACTGTTTGATGTCTAACATTGAACTGTGGTTTGCTCCATGTTGTGCAACTAATGATGTTTGGTAAAATTCCCTTTGCTGTTCTAGTTGAGCTGGAATTCACATTTGCAGTCAGTTAAGTTACTCTTAGCATGCATGATGATCTATGAATAAATATAATACAGGGGGAAAAAATCCAGGTTGTAGAATTGTGGGCATCTTGATGGGATATGAATCTAGGAAATAGTTGGTCAACCACGGCTGACTGAATCCAAAGAACTATCCCTCAGTACCATATGAAAAAGAGACAAAACTGGGAGGGGGGGGGAGGAAACAGAAAAAGAACTTTAAGTGTTATATTACTTGGTGTATTGAGAGTAGATGTTTTGTTTGAACAGACTCTCAGGTTTTTGGTGTCTATTCACTGAGTGAGCAGTGAGTCTGACCCACCTGTGAGAGATCTGATCCATGTTAGTGATTTGCTTTTGCCAACATGCTTGTCTGAACACTGTTGGCAATTTACCAGTGCCCAAGTGAGCACAAACAGGCAACTAAACAGATTGGAACATTTGGTGGCTTCTTCATGTGGTCAAGCCTCCGAGTCCAAAATACAGCGATAAGAAGGGGAGGGGGATATGCCAAGTGCACAGAAGAGCATTCACACACTTGGTGGTGTCATAAAATATCTCAGGAAAGATATTTTGAATTTCTTTTGGAGAAGATGTGCATTTGTTTGACATTCAATGCTTCGTTCCAGTGGGGAATAATACAAGAGATAGAAGGAACTGCAGATACTGGAGAATCTAAGATAACACGGTGTGGAGCTGGATGAGCACAGCAGGCCAAGCAGCATCAGACAAGCAGGAAAGCTGACGTTTCAGGCCTAGGCCCTTCTTCAGAAAATGGCTGCTTGGTCTGCTGTGTTCATCCAGCTCAACACCTGTTATCTCAGGAATATACAAACTGATTAATCCATACAATGCAAGACCAAATTTATATTCGGGTCCTAAACATTTGGATTGATTGCAATTTTCAATATTATAATGAGGTCTCTGCCTACACAGGGGAGACCATTTACTATCAAATCCAGCTTGTATGAAAATTACATTGGACACTCTTTGACAAAACTTCACCTGTCAATCACAGAAATAGTAAATTACAAAGGGAAGATATTCAGCCCATCATGTCTATACTGGTTTTCCAGCTATCATTATGACTGAGAGCCATTCACTTGCCTTTTGCCCATAATCTTGCCGATTGCTTCTTTTCAAATTATCAGCCAATGCCCTGATGAAGGCCTCAGTTGATTTTTGCCTCCACTACACTTCCAAATAATGCATTCTAGACCTGAAACATTCTTTGTGTAATGATTTTTTTTCACATTTGCTGCATTTGGAAACCATTTTAAACTTTGCCTTCTCGCTCTTGACCATTTACATGCGGAAACAGTTTCTCTCTGTCTACTTCATGATTTCGAAAATTTCTCTCAGATGTCCTGTTAGCCGCCTTCTCTCCAATCTATCCTCAGAACTAGTTTCTTGTCCTTGAAGCCATTTTTGCAAATCTCTTCTTCACCTTCTCCAACATAGTCTGGTATCTGGAACTGTACACAATACTCCAGCTGAGGACTAATAAGTATCTTGTATAGGTTCAGCATCACCTCCTTGTTTTTGTACTTATGCCTCTACGAATAAATTCCAGGATAATTGTATGCTTTATTTGTGACTGTATCCACCTTTCTGACCCTATTAGTGATCTATGCATACATACACACGTACGCTCCTACACCCCCTTCAGTACGGTATCCCCTATTTTATATTGTCCATCCATATCTTTCCTACCAAAGTGCATTGCATAACACCTCTCTACACTGAAATGTATCTGTCACCTATTTGCCCATTCCGCCAACTTGACTACATTCCACACTGTCTTTCTCAGAGTTTACAATGCTTGCAAGTTTTGTATCATGCACAAACTTCCAAACTGAATCATACACGTTAAGGTCTAGATCATTAATATAGGTCAGGAAAAGCAAAGTTCTCAATAATGAAGCCATCAGGAATTCCATGGCAAACCTTCCTCCAGTCTGAAAAATATAAATTAACCACCTCTGTCTGCTTCCTATTACCTAGCCAGTGTTGTATCCATATTTGTTACTGAGCATTTTATATCATCAGCTTTAAGTCTTCTCACAAGGCTATTGTGTGACATTTTATCAAATACCTTTAAAAACTGGATGTATCAACAGCATTTGACCTCATTGGTCCTTTCTGTTACTTCTTCAAAAACTCCAGCGAGTTGTTAAAATATGATCTCACCATTGCAGATCCATGATGCCCCTTCTCAAACAACCCATCCATGTAGCCATTAGTTCTATTCTGAATAATTGTTTCCAGAAGCGTTCTCACCACTGATGTTAAATTTTCTGGGCTTATCCTGACAACGTTTTTTGAACAAGACTGTATGGTCTGCAATTCTGTAGCCCTTTGACAAGTCCAGGGAAGACAGGCTGATTATGGCCATTATCCCTGCAAATTCCACTCTAACTTCATTCAGTATCTTTGAATACATCTCAGGGTCCTGATGCCTTGTCAACATTATGTATTGATAATCTATTCAACACTTCCTCCAAATTAATCTTGATTCATACTAATGACAGCGCCTCTTCTGCAGTCACCATAGTCCAGGTAAAGACAGATGCAACAAATTCATTTAACACCTCAGCAGTGTCTCTTGTATCCAAGTGTAAATTCCCTTTACAAGCTCTATTCCACCTTACTCCTTCCCTTATCACCTTTTTACTATTGCTCTATCTATGGAAGACTTTGGGCTTCCCATTACAATGAGACCCAGTCTTTTACTCATAATTCCTCTTGCATCTCTAATGACTTTACCCTCTACTCTGAATCTGATTATTTGTGTTTTAAAACTGTTATTTTCTAACTGATATCCATTGTAAGTGCAGCATTTCTATTTCTGTTTTCATCCAGGAAGCTCTGGATGTGTTCGCTCCCTTTTTCCCTTTTGTAGAAATAGATTTTGACTGTACCTGAACTACCTCTTTGAAGGTTGTCAATTATTCAGCTATGGGTTTCCAATTAAACTTTTGCTCCACTCAGTCTGGCCTGGTTCTGCTCTCGTTACTTGAGGTCAACTGTCCCCCATTTAATTATTCTTATTTGGATTGTACACCATCCTTTTCCATCATCATCCTAAACTTACCAACTCACTAAAAATAACCCTAAATGTTCTCCACACTGAGATTTGGTCTACTCGGCCCAGCTCATTTTGAAAAAAATCCAGTGAATTTTTTAAGCTTCTTTCATTCTGAAAATAGTAATGATAGTGAGTTGGAAATTCCAGCAACAGTGTCATTATCCTCTTTCACAGCAAATAATTATGGCTTCTTTTTAGGTCTACAGAACTGACACCTCAATAGCTTTCTTAAATGAATATTTCCTTCTCTGAAATCTACAGACATTTCGCAATATCTGTAAGTTAAAGTAACAGCAACATATTATCCACCATACATTTAAGTAATGCGTGAATGTTGAAAAAATTATTTACTTAAATCCACAATCCATCAGATAAGGGTATCAATGAATGCTACACAATTTGCTTTCAGCAAATATGGTATCCAGAATGTTAATAAGGATGGTAGTGCACGAAAGCTATGTTTTTGCCCAAAACCTGTACTTTTCTCTTTGGTTTGGTTGAAATTGAGAAACAAATACATCCACAATGTAGGAAGAGCAGTTTCCACAAGTCAGATAGAAAGTTCATCATTCAACCCATTATAATGCCAGAAATTATAGCTAGTGTAAATATGCTTATGGCATTATTCTCTCAGACATGTTAATAAATTATTTTTAAAACCCACAAAGTATTAAGATTATCATTTCACCCCAAGTTGATTTTGCAGAAGAAGAATTTGAATGTGTTTATTTTGTTCCTCACCACCACCTCATTTAAATTCTTGATGTTGCTGACAATGATGTTGTGTGGCTTCACAATCATAAACAGCAATCTAGTATCTTGCCAAGATGACATTCTTAATATAAGCTTGCATTATTCAATGTTAGAGGACGTCATAGCTAAGGCTGATCTAATCTTCAGCTGCTGCATTCAAAGATAGAGAGTTGGGATTTCCATAGGGCTTTCCAAACAGTCTGTTGAGATTTGGATGGAGAAGGTGTGAAAATTCTGGGGAAACCACTTAAATAATTGAGATTACACTAAAGCCAACAGAAGTGTCTGCTCATAAGCTTCTAGCAGATCAATGGAAGGGCACTAGAACCATGAACTCTGATGTGACTTTCCCCTACTGAGGCAATGATACTGCTAAAGCCTGGATCTTCTTCACTAATTATGATCATGGATCATATTGGATGCATTTATCAACTGAGATATCAGGACGTTTGTTAAATTTGTCATTTACCAACCAATAAAATGGTTATGTACGCTTTTGTTTTTGGTTTGCAAATTCTGTGCTAAATTAACAAGGGTAAGAAAGAAAAATGAAAACCAAAAAACAAAACTGTTTTTTCTCCCTAAAATAGCGACATCAATAAAGATAAAACCACAAACAGATCATTAACATTCAAATTTAGTGTCACTCATATTCCATGATATTAGTACCATTACAGGCCCATTACAAACAGCACTTGTCAGTAAGATTTTGGTGGATTTTCTGCTCGAGCACAAATAAGATCACAGTAAATGACTGAGTAGTACATACTTTCTCTGCTTCTTTCCTTATTTCGAAGAAACAAAAGATGCTGTTCCTGTAGTTGTCGTCCAAACTCTTGTTCCTGGCGCTTCTTGTCCAGTTTGCGTTCCTGCTCCAGAAGCTCCTGCTGGTGTTGCATAGCTAGTAGTTCCTGTTGTTGCTTTCAAACAAATGCAATTCTTAGGACAAAAATATTGCACGGTTTCACAACTTGTCTCATGATTGACTATGCAATGAGATGGTGTAAACTGCTGAGTTTCTAAACTCAGCTAGAAGCTGCTAAGTTCGGGTGCAAGGCTGCCACTCACCGAGACTCCGTTTGCCTTGGCATGTCAAACTTTACTGTTTGGCCACAAGATGGAGCACAAACAACTGTTCCATGCTGGAATGCAAGGATAAAGACCACTGAAATGCATTTGCTGCTATTACAAAAAGCCCACAGCCAATTGCCTCACCTTCCCAGATTGACTAGATGTAGAGGCCTGGATATCCATTGAATCATGAAGACTCCAGGAGTATCTCAAAATGACAGGTGAGACCTCCTTCTGGAAGACCTGCACCTGGTTTCTGCTAGATCCTACTTTCATTGGGTGGGATGATGAGAATGAAAACGGAATGTGAATCCCAGGTGCGGAAATCCCAACAAGCTCATAAAATCTTTTGCTATTTTTGCTGGAACATTGCCTTATCATTGAGGGTGTTATCTCTGAAGGAGTCTTGAATACTCTTCAAAGGTGAATAAGGACTGGGGAACTGTCAAGCTGTCAAGTCATTACAACAATCAGCCCTTTGAAAATTGAAAAAAATCCGTCTACTGCCTTTGAGAGTTTAATGCAAAACTGTTCCAGTACTTTCAATAGCTATTTGTTCACATAACCTTAAGTGTTATCATTAAGGCATTATCAATGCATGGCTGCTAGGGGTCATTAGTAGGTACCACATTGGCATAGTGCCAACAGGGAGCCATTTGAGATGGGTGGAGGCCATGTGTTGGCATAGAACATTTGAGGCGTCATTGGAGGTGGGTGGGGGAACCATGTGTTGGCATGAATTTGCAATTGGTGTTAACAGAATGATGATGGTATGAGACGAGCGAGAAATAGTGGGTTCAACACTTAACATAGTGACTGAGACAAAGTCCTGGAGTAACAAGTTATATCATTTAACCTGTCCACCAAAGTACTGGGCAGCCCTGTGGCTGCCTCTGATATATGTCCAGCGGCAATGGGCCTGCACTTGCCCTCCAGACTGAAGGCTCTCCTACTGAAGGCACATTTTCACTACATGGGTGCGCAGACATGGGAAATTTCCTGAATCAGGCAGTTTGACTTGGGAGCAAATATCTAGACCAAAGTCTTTTGCTTTAAAGCAGAGGGACAAAATGCGAGAAAGTCATATACCAGTTAAACTTTAATCATAAACTACCTTGATTGTTCTATATCACAGTTCTTTGGTTTTAATTCAATATTAAGATAAGTGAACAAGACCGAAAGAATAAAAACTGAAAGAACCATAAATCAGAAACCAATCTAGAAAATGCTGGAAAAGCTCAGCAGGTCTCGCAGCATCTGTGGAGAAAAATCAGAGTTAATGAATCAGGTTGAACGACCCTTCCTTAGAACTGAAACGAAATGACCGCATGAGATACTTCCTCTAGTGCCACGCAGGAGTTCTGAAACAGTGCATTTTCTGACAATGAGTCCTTATATGCATTCATTCTGCTGTAGACTCCTCCAACAGGAGAGTTCTGTAGAAACCTGTCTATTTCATTGATTCTGCAAACTGGCACATAAATGATGCAAAATAGGGAATTATAGATGAAGATACGCAAGTTGGTATTCTTTGCTTTGAACTCAAAAATAAATATTGGTCAATTTTAAATAGGGAATCAGAAAATATTGTTTTACCATTGGATGTCAAGTTAAAATCTACCTTAACACATCATACTGTAAAAATGATCAGTTGGAGAACTCACATTTTTGACCATTGTGTTGAATTCATTCCCTGATTAATCTCCCTTGTATCCTGTCAGTTAGAAGCTTTAGATAAGGGCTGCAGTGTTAAATTGTTATCGTAGAGCATCCTAGTACCAACATACTGAAGTATGAGGAAAGGATGTTGCAATAATAAGGTAAGTCTGGCCTTAAATAATAATGGAAACAACTGAACTTCTCTACAATGCTGTCAGCCTGCAGTTATGTCAGAGATTTTAATATGATTGCTTCAATGGTGACGTTGCTGACCACAAAAGACAGTAGCTGTAGTGAAATAGCAATGAACAGTGAAGATTCATCAATTGGGATGGAGCACACAATGAGTTTTTCAGCAAAGTTTATCTCAGCGCCTGGGTTGAGAATAGTTCATTCAAAATAAATCACGTATCACTAATGGCAGGCACACACAGTCATGAGCTTTCATTTTTCCACTCAGGAATGTCAATGCAAACCCATGGCTGTCTCCACAGTTACTTGAGGTCTTTTTTGGTCAGGGCTGCTTAGGCAGCATGTGCTCTTTATATAGAATCATCAGCAAAAAGGTGGAAGACTGTTACAGACAACTTGGAAAATTGGGCAGTGTTACTGAAGTTCCTGAAGAGGGAGATATCAGCTTAAAATAGACAAAGCCCAGAATAACTGTAATCACAGGTAGGTTGTGGAGCAGGACTGCTTTGCCTTTCAAAGCAAGTATCATTTGGTCAGCCACTTTTAGCCCACAAGCTTCAGTGTTCCCCTCCTATCAATTCAAGGGAGTGGCAAGAACAAGAGGGAAAAGTGATAGCAGTAGTCATCAAACTCCTGTTGTGCCACTATGCTGCCTGGTTTGAAACGGAATATCGCAGAGAAATCAAAGCCATGGTCTACTTGTTCTGATTAAGAATTCAACAATGTCATGACACAAAGCACAGCCAAAGGATCTTCTGACTATGGTGTTTTGTGTTGATACATTAAAGAATTAAAATATGAAAGTCTGACACAATGGAATTTTACTCAGCTATTTAGATGATTAAGCTTTCTCATTTAGATACACATATGTAACAAGATATATTGATTCACCTCAGACAGCATTAAAGATTTAAAGTATGGTGGTGCTTATCATTCCATTTACGTGCAGTGCACATTGCTTGGGTTTGATGTGTTTTAAGCTGTGGTACCTTGAGATGTTCCTGAAGCTGGACTTGGTGCTGTCTCATGAGGGTTTCATGTTGTTTCTGGAACTCAGCAAAGAGAAGCTGTTTCTGAATCTGCTGTTGCTGCTGCAGCAGGAGGAGCTCTTGCTGTAACTGGTGTTCTCTTGTGACGGGGTCCACAACTGGCATGGTGATCCGCAGGTCTGTTCGTAAGTCTATCGGAGCAGTTGGTTGAAGTGCCATGGGGAGCGTCGAACTGACTTCAACTATTCAATTAAAAAGAGAATCAACTTTCATTTCTTTCACTGCCTTTAGAAATCTATTATTTTTCTATTCATCAATTTCCATTTGTTTCCAATGCCCTTTCCCTTCATGCCATCTGTCAAGGTGAAGTTGCCATGCCCAACTTTAATGCCATTGTCAGATCAACAGGAAGGAGGCAGCCCATTGGGCACTTTAAATGGCACAGTTTGATTCGTATTTATATAGTGCTTGTTATGGCTTCCAGATATATCAACATGCATTACAAGCTCCAAGTTATTTTTCTAGTGAAATAAGATAAATTTAACAGCCAATTTGAGCATGGCAAACTCCCACAAATCACCAAATAACGTTTTTCCGTGATGTTGCTTGAAGAATAAATATTGGCCAAGTCACCAAAAATAACTCCCTTGTTCCTCAAAATATGAGATCTTTTACATCCTCTGAATTAGGTATCTGGGGTTTTGATTTCACATTATGCCCTAAAGATGGGCCGTACAGAATATTTAAAGACTCGCATTTGGGTAGTTAGTTCTTTTTGCAAAATCAGGTTATCCAAAGTGCTTTTCATAGCCAGTGAAATAGCTTTGCAGTCACTGATATGATGGAGTAAAATGGAATCACCAATTCACACACAGCAAGGCTCTACCAACAGCACTGTAATAACAACCAGATTTTAATTATGCTGATTGTGAAATTGGCCAAGACAATGGAAAGCATTTCTGTGCAAGTCAATGGAAGTAAAAACCAGAAGAGATATAAAATGGGCTGCTGCTTTTCATTATCAGACAAAGTCAAGATCTGTCCCATTAACTTTTTTTAATGCATTCATGGGAATTGCCCAGAGGTTGGTTAAGAGTCAACCATATTGCTGAAAGTCTGAAAAAAACAATATTTTTAAAAGCAAAATATTTTCCTATTGGGTTTACTGGGGCAGATTTGTAACTTCACCATCTGGAAGGGAGGTAGGACAGAGGGGATATGTCAGAGTGAATTGTGCACATACTAAACCGCGTGGGCAATTTTTATTCCATTGTTTTCAATAACAGGCCATTGAAGCCACCATTCGAGCCCCATCAATGAAAGAGCAACACTCAGCAACTTATCTACCAGTCATACCACCACCGCCAAAATACCACTTACAAAGCAGCTTCCATTTGGTTCACTGGGAGAAAATAATTAAACAATGGAATTGTTCTAGCGCTTATGACAAAACTGAAGTTTCAAAATAGAACTATGCATTAAAGAAAACCGCTGAGTCCAGGATTGTGACCCTTATGAGGAATGGTTGAGTCTTAACGTTTTCTGTGCAACTAGAAATATGCAATAAATGCTGGCTTAACCAACAATGCCCACATCCCTTGAACAAAGATTTTAAAAAGTATACTTTATTGGAGATAGTTGGATGTGGGGCTATTTTAACCACTGGGGGTCACAAACATGTTCTACTTGGTGGGTGGCTGTCAGCTTAGTTAAGTCTATTGAAGGAACTCTCACAAATGGTTAGGATGGGGAGGACAGCATGAAAAATGTCCAGGGCAAAAGTGGCCTAAATTTTTCTCTATGGTTCCCAAAATAGTAGTCTTATTCTTGGTTCAGCAGAAGACAATGTAAGCCTTATTTTAGAGGCATTTTCTTCTTCTTGGTTGGCCCTGACTCTATTTCCTGCACAGGCTGAGGTTAATATTACAGGCAGCTTCACACAAATCAATTGATCCCAATCTGCATGTTTAGAGAAGGACCGTCCTGACTTCAGGCAGTCAATTTAGCTGGTCATCTGACGATTCAGGATCTCAGTAACCTTAGATGTTTAAAACATGCATCTACCCAGTCCCAACTGAACAAGGCAAGTTAAAATTGCCCTAAGAGAATAAAAAACACAAAGAATTTGCCTTTGATCTGGACAAGATAGGTCTTTCAATCAACATCAAGAAATGAGATTTACTGTTTTGCAGAATTGTTGTAACATTCTGTGAAAATTGGGTGAGGCTAATAGATGAAAAAGCAGGAATTTTCGAACAGAGAATACAAAAATAGAAGAGATACTTCACAAGCATTTTGTCCTGTTTACACGGTAGCCTCAGAGGACAGAAGGAAAACAATTTTAAAAACATTAAAAGCGGAACATTATTTAAAGGACCAATGGCACTTAACTTTGCTAGGCCACCAATTAAATAAAGTACTATGGGATACTATTAATTAAATTGCAAACATTATTGGGGAAAAAGGAAGGCATTAACTATCATAACAATAGTCACTTATCTTCAAACGGAAATTATTTGTGTGTGTAGTTCCAAGTGGTATTTTTAATTGACCTGTACAATATGCAGTCCTTTCATTCTATTGCTCAGAAATCTACGGGGTTGCATTTCCTGTCAGGTTCCAAGTGATCCCACAGTTCAGGAAAAGTAAAGTGCCAAAGTGCATCAGTGAATTTTCGACAGTGACTGTGAATATTTGGTCACCTGCATTATATTCCACCATACTGTACGGGCTTTCAAGGTAAATTTCTGGACTCCATTGTACTGTTTTAGCCAAGGCATTGGTGGGGTCAATGAAATTAGGTTGTGCTACAAAGGGGAGTAATTGTTCCAACATATGAAAGATGGTTAGTTAAATAAGGCATAGGAAAGTTAGGGAGTCATGCAGCACAACGGTAATGTCCCTACCTCCAGGCCAGAAGCTCCACGTTTGAGTCCTATACCAGGGCTTTCTGGTCAAAAAACGTGCATTCTTAACATTCAAAATGGTGGATTTTCAAACTCCCTTCCAATATGTCTGATGGCAGGTGGTATGAACAGGAGAATCTCCTGGTCAAGCCAACTGCAAAACACAGTGGCTAACTACTGAAGTACTTAGTCTGTAAAACTAGATCAATCCAATGAGAGTCTGTGGTTCAACCATTGGGGAACAAGGACAAGAGAAACAACAGACAGGAATGTTTCTGGAATGCAGGGAAACTGTACCTCAGAAATAATCACCACTTTCCTGAGAGCTGGGGGGAAAAAATGACCCAAAATAAGAAGATAGTGGAGTACAAATCAAGAGCAACAATTAATATTTTCCATTGCAGCAAAATATTAATTTGAACATTGGAACAGTGCATGAGACATAGAAGCTAGGAGCAGGAGTAAGATATTTGATCCATCAAGCTTGTTCCACAATACTACATGATCATGGACGACATCCAACTCTTACCTCTGCTCCTACTTTCTTCCAGTCCCTTAGGTCCCTTTATCCCTAAAAAATAAATAGAACACCTTCTTGAAAACATTCAATGTTTTGGCCTCAACCATTTTCTGTGGCATAGAAACCAAAGCTCACCACTCTCTGATAAAGAAATTTCTCATCATCTCAGTCTAAAAATGGCCTGACATATATCCATAGATTGTGCCCCCTGGTTCTAGGCTTCCTGGTCATCAGGAACATCCTTTCTGCATTGACCCTGTCTGGTCCTGTTTGAATTGTATAGGTTTCAATGAAATTTCCCTCTCATTCTTCTCATCTCCAGTGAATATAAACTTAAGCATCTCTCTTCAAATGCCAGTTCTGCCATCTCAGGAATCCATAAGGCAAATCTTTGTCGCACTCACTCCATAGCAAGAACGCCTTTCCTTGGATAAGGAGACCAGAACTGAACACAATACTCCAGGTGTGGTCTCACCAAGACCCTGTACAGTTACAGCAAGACATCCCTGCTCCTGTACTTGAATCCTCTTGCTATGAAAGTCAACATACTACTTGCCTTTTTTTTCCATCTGCTGCATGTACCTGCTTAAAAGTGCAATTTCCAGCTAATCATGAAAAGTGATTAATTCTGTTAACAAGATTTTGTGATAAATAGCTTACTTAATTACCAGGAACTGCCTGTACTCTAATGAATACAAATCCTGTTTTAAAAGGAAAGGAAAATGGGTGATCAAACTCCTCTGTTTGTACATAAGAAGCAGCCAATTGTCAAATTGTTATGCAGTTGTTGTGCCTAACTAATTCAATAATACTTTGAATACTGTTTTATTTTCAGTAATGGCATTGTGTTTGCAAACACTATTAAACATGATTTGCAGACATTTTTTGAACATTGTTTTTCTCAAGTTAGCTTTTAAAACAAATTTGTGCCTTGTCATTCAACATTGAATTTTATTGTTTGGACACTGTACTGATGGCTTTTGGAAGCACACAGCAAGCATATCCTGAAGGCTAGTTATCCCACAGGTCTGTAGACCACACAGATCAGTGAAAATGAGTCGAGATATTAAACCTTTTGAGTACTGGATTCCCTTTTGCAGCTTTCCAAGTTTGCACCTGTTTTCAGCTACACCACATCTGCATTTTTTTTGCTGTAAATCTGCAATAATGAACAAGGCCTCATTCTGCCTGGCCTGTGGCAGTGATCCTGCTCTCCTATGGGATCACATTAAGGTTAGTTTGACAGTTTTTGGATCACCATTAATCTCTACTGTAATGTGGGATTAAGATATCTAATTTGAACATCCCACTGACAAAAGAAATATTGTATCATCACACAGATGGAATATCATCAATGTTGTGATCCTGTACTATTAACGTTATTGATGCCATGACCTTATGAAATGTGACCACTGTGTTGAAAAAAATCATTTTAATTCTCCTCAATATGTTTCACTTTTATAGGAATGTAATTGGGAAAAGCAACACTTTAGTGAGCAAGCCTCAGCCTAGGGCAAGTCTGTGCGCAGAATTTGTCTTGAGATTTAGCAGTCTCTTGAGTAATACAGGACTCCAAAAAAACTGCAAATCTCTTAGAATGCTTCCTTCAAGAAGTGCTAGTAAAAAAAAAGTCCTCAAGGATTTCATTAGACAACAAGAATTTTAATTTTGCCCTTAAAAGAAGTGAATATATAAGAAAAACCACACTTAGTAATGTCCAGAAAATGCGCATTCAAGATCACTTTGTACCAGGTCTTAAATAAAATTCATTTTAATCGACTGTCAGATATAACAATGAAACCTTTGTACTCACAGAACATATTCAGTGGGCAGTAAACCTGCTGATGACTCCTTAACTTCTACATCTTGATTGCAGTTATGAGAAAACCAAAACAAATCATGAAAAAGAAACAGCTTTCCACAAAGCTTTAGGCATCAAACCAAAAATCCAATTTATTGGACTGTAATCTATATTCCAACCTTTGGGACTAAATATAACCCAGTTTACAGGAAAAAAATCAATAGGGCATGGTAGGTGCAGGACAGCACATAAATGTTTCATTGCACGGGGAGATGGCAATCAGCAAAGTGATAGTTCTGAGTGGGCAGGCTATGGCCCAAAGGATGAGTCACAATTACTCAATGCAGCATTAAAACATTGCTTGTCCTTTGCATGCCATAAGTGCCACCCACTCACTGCAATCCTAGGTTACGTACGATTAAAAAAATGCTTGAGTACAAGTAAAACACTTCATCACAGCTCAGGAAGGATTTACAATTTTAATTGCTCAGCTAACTCGGAATTTGCATGATTTACCAATGCCAGATTTACATATTGTTTAATTTTTATATTTTTCTTATGAAGCTTTTTTTAATAATATTAAGAAACTATCTAAATTTACACTTTAAGCAAACTTAATATGCATTGTTTCTGTTCTATTAAAATCAATTTACTTATTATTGTGAATTATTCATCAGAAACTTTTGTTTGTGCATTTTATCTCCAATCCCCCAGCCTTCCCTAAAATTAGAACAAATGCACTGAGGAAAGCAAAAGTGATTTGTTTGCCAACTTCTGCCATGACAGCTCAAGATATGGAAATTTTTGAACCTCCTGGATGGAGCAGATGAGCACTCTGGATTAATTTATGAATGTGCTCTCAGAATGTGAGCAACGCTGGTCAAAGCAGCATTTATTACCCATCCCAAATTGTCCTTTAGAAGATTGTATTGAGCTGCCACCTCAAACCACCACAATCCATTTGTATATGTACATCCATAGTGCTCTTTGGAAGAGAGTTCCAGGATTTTGATCCAGTGACAGAGAAGTGTTGCTAACAGTTCCAAGCCAGGAAGGTGAGTAGCTTGGAGGATACTTGCTGATCCTGGCATTTCATTGCATCTGACGTCCCTTGACCATTGAGTTGGTAGAGATGATGGGTTTGGAAAGTGCTGCCAGGGTAACTTCAGTGAGCAACTCCCGCCCATCCTGTTGCCACTATGTCACTTTATGTCATTTCCTTTCTTTCTCAGTGGAAGCAGTGAACATTGAAGGTGAAGAATGGGATGCCAATCAAATGCAATTTTGTCCTTCATGATATTAAGCTTCTTGAGTTTAGCTGGATCTGTACTCATCCAGCCAACTATGAGCACAGTAGCTCAGTGGTTAACACTGTTGCCTCACAGCACCAGGGACCCGGGTTTGTTTCCACCCTTGGGTGACTGTCTGTGTGGAGTTTGCATATTCCCCCAGTGTCTGTGTGGGTTTCCTCCAGGTGCTCTGGTTTCCTCCCACAGTCCAAAGATGTGCCAGTTGGATAGATTGGCCATGCTAAATTGTCTGTAGTGTTCTGGGCTTTGTAGATTAGATGTATTGGCTCTTGGAAATGCAGGGTTACAGGGGAAGTGTAGGGGGATGGGTCTGGGTGAGATGTTCTTCGGAGGTTCAGTGTGGACTTGTTGGGTGAAGGGCCTGTTTCCACACTGTAAGGATTCTATGAGTATTCCATCACAATCCTGATTTGTACTGTGCAGATGGTGGACAAGCTTTGGACAGACAGAGGCTGAGTTATTCACTGCAGAATTCCTAGCCTCTGTCGTGGTTTCATCAGCCCAGTATTTATACGGCTCATCCATTTCATCTTCTGATCAATAGTAACTCCTAGGATGTTACGAGTAGCTAAATTCAGCAATGTTAATCTCATTAAATGTTAAGATTCTCTTTTGTTGGAGATGATCATTCCCTAACATTTCTATATCATGAATGTTACTTTCGACTTTTCAGTCTAAGGCTGAATGTTGTCCAGGTCTTGCTGCAACTGAACGCAGACTACTCCAGTCTGTGATATTGTGAATGGAGCTAAACGTTGTGCAATTATCAGAAAACATTCCCAGATATTTTCCTCATCAACCTATTCAGAGATGTTAATATACAACTCTACAGCAGGTGGGTCTTGAACCCATGTCTTCTGGTCCATAAGTAGGGACACTACCATTGTGCCACTAGAGCCCCCGGCAAATATTGCCACATGTAACCTTATGGTTGAGGATAACACAATCTTATGGTTAAGCCTAGAAAGCTACCCTGATGTATTCTTAGTGAGTTTCCTAGCCTGTAGGAACCCCATGCAGGAACCATCAGTTTCAAATTGGACTCTCACTGAGAAGCCTAACATAAAGGAAAGGCATCCAGGTTTTCCTTGGTGGAACAGTAAGATGTATAATATTATAGCAAAAATGAGTTAGGTTGAGGACATGATCTACGTATTTCACTTTTTAACCCTCTCCTGCTGGTCAGTGGAGAGATAAAATTGAGATCTACATTACTGTAACAGGGTATATTAAACAGGGTATGTTGTTCCTTCAGGTGGCTCCCGTAAATTTCGTAAATAAATTTCTCTTTCACAAAGCTATGCTGACTTTTCACAATTACCTTGAGTTTTCCTGAGTTATAGCTTTCTTAATGATAGGTTCTAACATCTTTCTAACACAGACATCAAGCTAATTGGCCTCAGAGATAATGGGAACTGCTGATGCTGGAGAATCCAAGATAACAAAGTGTGAAGCTGAATGAACACAGCAGGCCAAGCAGCATTTTAGGAGCACAAAAGCTGACGTTTCGGGCCTAGACCCCTCATCAGACAGGCCCAAAACATCAGCTTTTGTGCTCCTAAGATGCTGCTTGGTCTGCTGTGTGCATCCAGCTTCACACTTTGTTAAGCTAATTGGCCTGTTGTTTTGTGACTTCTGCCCTGCTCATTTCTAGAATAGCAAAATATCGACTAGTTAAATCTACTTTCCAATCTGATGCTATCTTTCCAGAATCTGGCATATTTTGGAAAAATATCATGAAAGAACTCACTACCTCAGGAGCCATCACTTTTGAGATCATAGGATGGTTCATCTTCACCAAGTGACTTGTCAACTCACAACTTGGTTTGCTGAGTATTACTTCTGTGGTGATTATAATTTCAGCAATATACTCTCTCCCTTCCATCTCCTAATTTTTAGCTTTATTGGAATTGTTGTATCCTCAATAATGAAGACAAAAGTGAAATAATTCCTAATTTTATCCATTTCCCTATTTGATGTAATTAACACCCCACTCTCATACTCGAGAAGACTAACACTCGTTTTACTTACTTTCTTACTTTTTAAATAGCTGTAGAAACTCCTGCTACCTGTCTTTTTTTTTTATTTCCTGCATCCTCGAATTCTCTAATTTCTTTCACCTGATTGATCTTTCCTTATAGCCAATAGAAAGTTGGAAAATGCAAAGAGTTAAACACAAATAGGAAATAAGTCATTTAACCGATTGTTGATCTATACAGCAAATGCAGATGTTCAATAGACACAAGGTACCTGACAGATTTTTACATGCTTGGTAGTTAAAAGATGCATGTTGTTTTTCTCTGTTGAAAAGTTGGGCTACTTGCAGTGTTGATATTTTTTCTTCCAAGTTTGTTGAATGTGGTGTTTACCACAAGAAACAAAATGTTGGGCTTTCAATGGTTCTCATCTATACCGAGCAAAAGAAGGTACATTGTCTGACAAATGAATGATGTCCTTGACAGGATTGCAGCAAATAGTTATGAAATTCAAAGGTGAACCATCCTGTTTAGTGCAGACGATAAGACTTTCCAAAAATGATGGCCTCAAAATTCTAAGAATTTGAAAGCTGCAACAGAGGAATCTGTCCTTTTGTTGCCATAAGTAATTTTTGTATTTTCTTCTTTGGCTGTATGTTGATTTATTTTTCAGGGACCAGTATCTCAAAGGAAAGATTTAGATTGAAAAGATAATTTCAAAATTTGTCACTTTTGACTGAGTTTAAGCATGTTTTGGGGAAGCTATGAAAAGATGGCTACTTCATGGGAGTCATCAATAAGTATCCATTTTAGGAAAACAAACCACTTGATATAATCATCTCCAGAATTCCAAGATGTTAACTATCATTTTTGGATGCCTTATTAGTTACTATTGTCGAACAAATGACACCATGATAGGATAAGGTACAAATTATAGAGTAATCTCAAATATTTAGAGAAAGAACACTTTTTTTCCCTATCAAAATAGGTGGTCCTAAAGAAAATTGTATGGTAACAGAAAGAAAACAAGAAAGACATATATTTACATCAGATCTTTCAGAAACATAGCATTTCTACACTGAAATACTTTTGAAGTGCAATCACTGTTGCAGTGTGATATCTCCTAATTAGTGATGTATTTGTATTAAATTTTGTTTGTAATGCTCGATACAGCAGCTAATACATCAGTATGCAGCAATATGATATTGCTGATATCTACCAGATGTTCTACATTTTTGTGGTGTTGATAGAAATATTAGCTTTGGACCCTTGCTCTGTTTTGAAATACTGTCGTGGGATCTTATGCATCCACCTGAGAGAGAAAAATGGACATTAGTTCAACATCTTAGCTGAAAGATGACACCTCTGCGAGTGTAGCACTTCCTCAATGATGCTGGAATATCAGCCAAAATAATTCTGTTGAAATACTGGAGTGGATTTTTAACCCAAAGTCTTATAATTTGGAAGCCATGGCTATGGAAAAATAATGTCCAAAAATTTGCTCTTTTTTCCTACCATAATAATTTTATAACTTGAAGAGGAAAAGTACCCTTTAACTGGCTGTCATGTGCAATCTTCCTACCCCAACTATTCAGTGCCACTGGACTTACAAAAGAATCAAAAAAGCTCTGATACTCTGCAGACATGGGGATGTAACTGAAGGGAATTCTAGGTGGGTGGGTCAGAGTTTGAGGTGAGGCCCAAAAATGTTGTTTTACAGTACCATCGACGACACCTTCCATCACCTTTGACTGATGAGCAGGAATAGATTTGGTTGGCATGTTCTGCTTTTTCAGGGCATTATAAAACTGGGCAATTTCCCACATTGCCAGGTAGATATTATACCTGCAGTGGTACAGCTTGTCTTGGAGTGAAACTAGTTCAGAGGCACAAATTATCAGTACCACTGCTGGAATCATGTCAACTGTGATCTTCAAACAGGACAAACTACAGAAAGAAAGAACTTGTATTTATATTATTGGTCTCACAAACTCAAGATGACCCAAAGCATTTTGTAACATTTGAAATGGATTTGAAATGTGATCAATGTCGAAGGAAATCAAGTAATAATTTCGTAAACACAATTTGCAAAAAGCAATGTGTTTATGAACACTTAATCTACTTTTGTTTGTTTTTTACGGTATAAGTATTAGGTAGAAGTCCCTGCTCTTCTTCAAATTCGTGCCATTGGTTTTTCACTTCAGAAGGCAGATGTTTAACGGCTTTTCCAAAAGACAAAGTTCCTAAAAGTGCAACACTACCTCTGCAGTGGAGAGAGATAATGGGAACTGCAGATGCTGGAGAATCCAAGATAACAAAATGTGAGGCTGGATGAACACAGCAGGCCCAGCAGCATCTCAGGAGCACAAAAGCTGACGTTTCAGGCCTAGACCCTTCATCAGAGAGGGGAATGGGTTGAGGGTTCTGGAATAAATAGGGAGAGAGGGGGAGGCGGACCGAAGATGGAGAGAAAAGAAGATTGGAAGAGAGGAGAGTATAGGTGGGGAGGTAGGGAGGGAATAGGTCAGTCCAGGGAAGACGGACAGGTCAAGGAGGTGGGATGAGGTTAGTAGGTAGGAGATGGGGGTGCGGCTTGGGGTGGGAGGAAGGGATGGGTGAGAGGAAGAACAGGCCAGGGAGGCAGAGGCAGGTTGGACTAGTTTTGGGATGCAGTGGGTGGAGGGGAAGAGCTGGGCTGGTTGTGTGGTGCAGTGGGGGGAGGAGACAAACTGGGCTGGTTTAGGGATGCGGTGGGGGAAGGGGAGATTTTGAAGCTGGTGAAGTCCACATTGATACCATTAGGCTGCAGGGTTCTCAAGCAGAATATGAGTTGCTGTTCCTGCAACCTACAACGCATCATCCTCCGACACTTCCGCCATCTACAATCCGACCGCACCACCCAAGACATTTTTCCATCCCCTCCCCTGTCTGCTTTCCGGAGAGACTACTCTCTCCGTGACTCCCTTGTTCGCTCCACACTGCCCTCCAACCCCACCACACCCGGCACCTTCCCCTGCAACCGCAGGAAATGCGACACTTGCCCCCACACCTCCTCCCTCACCCCTATTCCTGGCCCCAAGATGACATTCCACATTAAGCAGAGGTTCACCTGCACATCTGCCAATGTGGTATACTGCATCCACTGTACCCGGTGTGGCTTCCTCTACATTGGGGAAACCAAGCGGAGGCTTGGGGACCGCTTTGCAGAACACCTCCGCTCGGTTCGCAATAAACAACTGCACTTCCCAGTCGCAAACCATTTCCACTCCCCCTCCCATTCTTTAGATGACATGTCCATCATGGGCCTCCTGCAGTGCCACAATGATGCCACCCGAAGGTTGCAGGAACAGCAACTCATATTCCGCTTGGGAACCCTGCAGCCTAATGGTATCAATGTGGACTTCACCAGCTTCAAAATCTCCCCTTCCCCTACTGCATCCCTAAACCAGCCCAGTTCATCCCCTCCCCCCACTGCACCACACAACCAGCCCAGCTCTTCCCCCCCACCCACTGCATCCCAAAACCAGTCCAACCTGTCTCTGCCTCCCTAACCTGTTCTTCCTCTCACCTATCCCTTCCTCCCACCGCAAGCCGCATCCCCATCTCCTACCTACTAACCTTATCCCACCTCCTTGACCTGTCCGTCTTCCCTGGACTGACCTATCCCCTCCCTACCTCCCCACCTATACTCTCTCCACCTATCTTCTTTTCTCTCCATCTTCGGTCTGCCTCCCCCTCTCTCCCTATTTATTCCAGAACCCTCACCCCATCCGCCTGTCTGATGAAGGGTCTAGGCCCGAAACGTCAGCTTTTGTGCTCCTGAGATGCTGCTTGGCCTGATGTGTTCATCCAGCCTCACATTTTGTTATCTCTGCAGTGGAGAGCCTTTTACAGCTTTCATGTCTGTCTCAGACTGGCATCTGATTTTTAAAGAAAGGCGCTTCCAACAGTGTGGCACTCCTTAGTACTGTGCTGGAAATTCAGCCTGGGTATTCTCAGGTGTAAAACATAAACACAACCTTCTAATTCACAGAATGTGATCATACATTCCTCAAGGGCTGTCAATTTTTTTACAATTTATATCACCGACATAGATGAGGAGGTAGAACGCATGATAGCTGATATGTTGTGAAGAGATAAAGGATGTAGGCAGATATAGTTAGGTTGAACGAGTGGCCAAAAATACAGCAGATTAAGTATAATGTGGGAAAAGGTGAAGGTCACTCTGGGCAGAAGAATAAAATGCAGAGTATAATTTAAAGGGAGAAGGACTACAGAATTCCAAGGTACTGAGAGATTGAGGTGTTCTCGTCCATGAATCACAAAGGTTATAATTTTGATAAAGCAAGCAATTAAAGTGGCTTAATTGAATGCTAATATTTAATACAGAGGAATTGAACAAAAATATAAGAATGCTATCCTTTGGTTATAAAAGGCAGTGGTGAAACCACATCTTCAGTATTGCATGCAGTTTTGATCTCTTTGTATAATAAGAATGCACTGGAGGCAGTTCAGAAAGGGTTTGCAGAATAAGCTGGTTTTCATTGAGGCAAGGTTCTGCAAACCTGGCTTGTTTGTACTGGGGTTTATTGAGGCATAAAACATCCTGAATGGCCTTGATAATTTGGACATTGAACGCATATTTCAAGAACTAGGGGGTTCACCTTAATTTTAGGATATAGACGAGGATGCTTTCTCCTATCTGAGGGGGATGTGTGACTTTTAAAATCCCTGCCTTGGAATGTGGACGAAGCGGGGTCAATGAACATTTTAAGGTGGGCGTAGACAGATTTTCGTTTAACAAGGGATCTAAAGGTGATCAGGGTAGTTGGCAATGTGGAATTTCAAATACTAACATGATTTTTATAGAATGACAGAGCAGGTTCAAAGAGCTATCTCTTCTCTTAAATCATACGTTCGTATTTACTTCTACTTTAGTTATTGACAATGCATATATAAAACCTTTTGTCCCATTTCAAGTCCATGATATGAAATGCAAAATTCTATGTAAAGATTAAAAGAAAAGCCAAATTCTCTGAAAGATACCCAAGATAGCAGTTCCTCACCCAATGATCAAATGCCACTAAAAGTAACATTAATCTGATAAATCTTTTTTAAAAAATGACCATTTTACCCCAAAACATCCAATAATGCATCTGTTTCCTCCACAAAAATCACAATATCTTTTCACTGATTGTTGTCTTCCTTTCCCCTATTACAAACATTCCTCACACAGTAGGTGGAATTTAATGGAGCTGAGATAATGGGAACTGCAGATGCTGGAGAATCCGAGATAACAAAGTGTGAAGCTGGATGAACACAGCAGGCCAAGTAGCATCAGGGGAGCACAAAAGCTGGTGCTTCAGGCCTAGACCCTTCATCAGAAAAGGGGATAGGGAGAGGGTTCTGAAATAAGTAGGGAGGGGGGATGTGGATCGAAAGTGAATAGAGGAGAAGATAGGTGGAGGGGAGACATGTTCTTCCTCTCACCCATCCCCTCCCCCCACCTCAAGCCGCACCTCCATTTCCTACCTACTAACCTCGTCCCGCCCCCTTTACCTATCCCCTCCCTACGTCCCCACCTATACTCACATCTACAGGCTCCATCCCCACCTCTTTAACTTGTATGTCTCCTCTCCACCTATCTTCTCCTCTATCCATCTTTAATCCACCTTCCCTCTCCCTAACCCCCTCTTCTGATACAGGGTCTAGGCTCGAAACATCAGCTTTTGTGCCCCAAAGATGCTGCTTGGCCTGTGTTCGCCCAGCCCCACACTTTGTTATCTCTTTAATGCAGCTGACCTGGGGACAGAAGACCCGCTCACTGAAAGCAGAAAGCCAATCAGATCCTCTCTTTCGCCTTCTTTCCTGATTCTGGGTCCCTTATAAGGCCACGAGTGTTTTGTTCACATGTGGAACATATTTGGATCCTGAAGGAAATCCATGTGGGGTTTGCTCTTATGGTGACGCAGCCACTGGTGAC
The DNA here is from genome assembly GCF_030684315.1 of Stegostoma tigrinum. Classification (NCBI taxonomy): domain Eukaryota; kingdom Metazoa; phylum Chordata; class Chondrichthyes; order Orectolobiformes; family Stegostomatidae; genus Stegostoma; species Stegostoma tigrinum. Next base: position 72,081,470 of record NC_081355.1, on the reverse strand, counting down.
AGGGTGATACCCCTAATTGGGCATTAAGTGGCCATTTCCGGGTCTCAACTGCTTTTAGGGCTGAAAGGCTACTCACTACTTTCCACCATGGACTTATTCAGGTGGATGTCAGAAGATGGCAGGGTCCCCATACCCTTATGCCGAAGTAAATGCCCCATCATCAAATTCTTCACAGGACAGGGTAGTAAATTCTCCCAAGTAAACCTAATCTCTTCAAAGACCTTTTAACATGCTTCTAGAATGACACAAAAATTCCTAGACTTCATTGAACAGTTGAGATTTGCTGGCATACACAATTTGCTAAGATGAGCACAATTTCAGACAGGACCAGAATTCCCATTTGCAATGTTCAGATGGGGACAACCTGCATACATTAACTGTGGCTAAGGAAAACAAATTGAAGCCAAGGAGGATAGTAATTAGCCCAAAGTAGTAGAACATACAGCTTAAAAGAAAGCTTGTATTTATATAATTCTAGTCCCATCCTCAAGATATTGAAATTGCTTCAGGGGGTCATTGAATTACACTCAAAATGGAATCTATCAAGGGGAAATTGAAGAATAAATTTGTACATGATAGTGAGAGAATAACTGCACTTTTTCCTTTGGGATTTCATAGCACATCAATCTAACAGAAAAAAAAGTTACCAAAGAAAGAGAGGGAAGGGAAAGAGAATTCAGAGGAAGAAACATTCAGATGAAGAGGAAGTATATTGGGAAGACAACAAGGGCTCCAACTCTAACCAAAGTATTTGGATTACTGTCCAATATCAATAATGGGAGCAATAAGAGCTCAGTAAGTCCATTAATTATGCAACACTTAACTATTCAGTGTGTTTGATTTTTGTTTTCTTTCCCTATTTTTGTGATACTCTAATGTTGTTCTCTTCTGCTTTCCATACCCATTAATTTTAAACTGCCAAAGTCGTAGGCATCCAATCATAACTCCAAAGTTAACCAACCTTTGGATAAAATGTCAAAGCATGAACTTTGCCTGGTCTAATCAAATGAACATTAAAGCTCTGAAATAGCAGATTCATTTTCTGGAAGGGTGGGATCATTTTGATGAAGGCTGTCTTCAATGGAACTCATCTCAAAAAGGTCTTAAAATCTATTATTTATTTCACAGCCTAGTTCCTTTAGTTCTGATCTTCCAACCTATCATTCCGTTATGATCCACACTTAGTGCTTGCTTAAGTGCGTGTTTGAGAAAGGAAACACACACAACCTTATAGCACTGGGCTTAAAACCAATTCTCACCAACATGTATTCTCATCCCCTCAAAGACTGTTACTACCACGACATTCTGATAAACTGCTACTTCATATTTCAGTAATTGTTAAAAGCAATTTATGTCTAGGTCCACGTAGAGAATGGCATGACTCTAAATCATCAAACACTTGAGAAGAAGCATAATAGAGCAGAATGAAAAACAAGCCTTTCCATGTAATCTTTGTTCTAATAACTAAAAGTGAAGATTGGGAGGCCATGAGAATTTTCTATGGTAAGACAGCTGTGCACAGATCAAGCTGGAATTGAAAGTTATATTCCATTATTATTTCTAGCATTATTGACATATGTTGTTAAACTTGGAGGTACATCAGGACTCTGGAAGAGAACATATCTGGAAGAAGTATTAACAGCAATTACAGCATAAGTTGAATATACTGCTACAATAGTATTTGAGATAAATTTAAACTCAACACAACCAGACTTTCATTTGGCAGCAGTAGGAATGGGCAACACAAATAATTTAAACTTGACTTCCAAAGTAAACATGATCGAGCTGTCACCAGTCATCACAGATGTTACATCATTTTTTTTCTGAAAGTAATCATCAAATTCACACACAGGCATTTGGGCAAAGTATCTCATAAACTTTGTTGAAGGAAATCTAATAAGTTTGGCTTTAGTTATTAGTTGTTGCCACTTTTCATACACTACACAAGGATACATTGCTTTCATTTAAAATTGAACAACAGTTTTCGGGGAAAATATTTCAACAGTGCTTGAAACATTAATGTCAAGGAACTTTTGTCAGTTCTTAAACAACTTGGAGACAGGTTATGCATAACAGTCAATGACAAAAGTTCCTAGCTGACTGAACAACAATGAAGCAGCTGATATTACATTTGAAATAATGCTTAAATAATGTTTCTTGCCTGATAAGTACACATGCAGATTTTTACTTGGAAAGTTGAGTTATGTTAAATGTTATTTTAAACAGCAAAATTACTTATTACTTTTAAGTTTGTTTATTCAATTCCCTTCTCTCCAACTCACATGGATCTGTATGTGTACAGTCAAATACACAAATCCACTTGATTGGTGCCCCCCTTCAATTAAATTTTCACTGACGGATCAGTACAATGAACTGTTTATCCCATTGAGTTTCAACTCGAAAGGTGGTCCACAAATTAAACATTGACAATAGGAACCATATATTAGCCAAAGGATTTAAATACTTCCCTGCGTGTGTGCTCTCAGATTCAATACTTCGCTAAATGCATTGGCAAGTTAACAATGCTTCTTGAATAAATTTTTCCCTTTTTCCTCTCCCTACCAACATCTGGTCTATGATTGGTCCAACTCAATGCCATCAGAAGCACAGCGCACACATCACAGCATTTCCTAATATGCTGATATTTCTGACCTTGGCCTGTTGCAATTTTCCAGTGCAAACAGGAGCAACACAACCTCATTTTTCACTTTGGTACTTTACAACCCTTAGGACTCAGCATTGAATTCAACAATTTCAGATCATTCATGTTGTCCTCAATTTTGATCCCACACCTTTGTCCCACTGCCCCATACCTCCAGCAGTGTCTTGTTAGCATAGGTTCAATCTTAGCAGATCTAACTTATTTTCTGTTATTAATATCGACTGTTGACACCAATTTTTCATCCATATCCCTCATCTGTTACCATTAGAAATGCCTTTGCTTTTGCTCTGGCTGTCTCCACCTCCTGTTTCACTTGTTTGCTCCTTTGCTTTGTCAACAGCATAAAAGCCTTAATTTTCTAGCTTCATCAATTCTGAGGAGGAGACATACCCAACTCAAAACATTGACTCTCTTTCTCTTTTTACAAATGCTGTCAGACCTGCAGAGTTCCTTGAGCAATTCCAGTGTTTCCTGCTTCTTATTCTTTGGATCAAGCAAATAAAACAAAATAAGACAAAAGCAAAGGATCGTCCAAATATTTACTTTGAAAATAACACAAAATACATTTTTGTGCAGTTGCCTACTTTCTGTCCACTTTCCTATTATCATGATACACATGAAGCTGTAAGTCTCCTGACTGTGAGCTTACAGTCTAAGTCAAGCTGTCTGATAGAAGCCTCAGAGAAGGCAAATTGAATACCACATTATTTCAGGATTTGTTCTTTTCCTCATTGTTAGTTTTAATGAAGTCAGAAGTCACTTGACACCAGGTTATAGTCCGACAGGTTTATTTGTAATCACAAGCTTGTAATCTCAAACAAACCTGTCGGACTCTCGCCTGGTGTTGTGTGATTTCTGAACTTGTCCACCCCAGTCCAACACTGACACCTCCACATTATAGTTTTGATGGCACTGACTTAAAGAGGTAGCTGATACTTAAAAAAAAGACAGGCTACAAAAATGACTAAACCTGTACTGTAAACCATCTTGAAAAGACGACAACGAAAGTTCCCCATAGAGTAGGCCAGAAAAAATAAATAAGAAAACGCAAGATTGAAACAAGAGCATCTCCAGCTTCAATCAAGTCAATTTACACAAACCTATCATAAATCAGGAAAAGGCAGATGACGAAGCGGGGGGGGGGGGGGTGTGGTTGTGGAGGAAGTCGGGGTGTGGGGTGTGATGGGGAGGAGATGATTGTGATAGGAACTAGAGAGAGACAGTTATCAGCAGGGGAAGGCTGAAGCCTTCTGTGAAAGGCCTGTGGTCATCTCTTTTGCTTGGCCCCCAGGGAGTGCTGGGAAATGGGTTGAACATCTGAAGCTGGCAGTTCATAGCTTCAGGGAACTGCCAGAGTTTCTACACTCTGAGAAACACGATCCGTAGCAATTACATTTCAATCAGCTTCTCAATTGCCTGATTCAAATCTGTTAATGAGGTTTCCCACTTCGCAAGAGGGCACGCTTGTGCACCTCACAACCTCCTGATATAAAATTACCAATGGATGAATTCTTGATAGTTGTTTAAACAACAACATTCCACAACTCCACACCTCAATCTCGTCTCATCTTTTATGAGGGTGCTTAGTATTGAGGCCCAGATATTAAAACTAGAAACTGCTTTGTACTTCAGATACCAGTGATTGTTACCTCCTTATTTTCTCCCCTTTGCTTTGTTAAGAATTGACACATGATACACTGTACCTGATGAATCCTAGATCTACTTACTCATATCTCCTCTGCAGTAATTCTGTGACCAGCTGTATAAGATGCCTGGATGATATTTCCTTTGTTACTCATTCTTTCCCTGATGGAGTACCACCCAGCACTAGCTTCTCACAGTTGACACTGGGAACATGGCCAAGAAGCTGTTACACAACTTGTCACAGAGCCAATGCCAAGATACCATTCTCACTGAAATATATTTCATGTTGTTTTGACTCATCTAACAATTTTTCTTTCAAGCACAGTAAAATAAAATGTATTTCATTACTTTCCAGGAAACAAAAACAAGTGTGAGCTTTATTTAGGCTTTAAGTTAAAGAAAAGGATTAGAATTAATGGCGTTAGTCACAACAGTAAAATATGATTCTTGAGACACACTTATAAATAGAACTCCAGAACCAATTTTTTTGTACGATCAAAGGCCAGACCCACCCACCTTCACCTTATCACCAGTTTTGCCATTGCAACATACTTGACAGAGCAACATTAAAAGACTTGACAACTTATGCAACTGAGGTTTTCAAATCAATAATTCAACACAAATGATAATATTCTCTTCCCCTTGGCTGGTTGTGATGCTTTGCTGCAGGTGACATCCGTATTTAGCTTTTGTCACACATGCCAGCAGAATGTACAATGAAAAGTAAGTCCTCAGCACTGAAGTTGAATCTACAGGTGAATGTTTCTGTGTTGTTTCACTGAAATGTCAATCTACCAGACTCCTTACATATTATGCCTTTGAACAATGCCCAGCAAGACTTACAAATGAGACTATTCCAGCCTGATAAAAGCGTGCTTTCCAATGAGTGTGGCTTCCCAGAAACTTGCCCCAAAGTTATGAGACATATGCCAAAACTCTGGTGGTAGTTTGAAGGCATCCTGCATTGCTGGAGTCCTGTGGTGGGGCTCTGGTCAATTGTGCAAAATGAGAATCTTGCAGACTTCCTCCAAGTTACAATACAAACCAAATCCAAGAGTAGCTACAAGATAATAAAATGTGAGGCTGGATGAACACAGCAGGCCAAGCAGCATCTCAGGAGCACAAAAGCTGACGTTTCAGGCCTAGACCCTTCATCAGAGAGGGGGATGGGGTGAGGGTTCTGGAATAAATAGGGAGAGAGGGGGAGGCGGACCGAAGATGGAGAGAAAAGAAGATAGGTGGAGAGGAGAGTATAGGTGGGGAGGTAGGGAGGGGATAGGTCAGTCCAGGGAAGACGGACAGGTCAAGGAGGTGGGATGAGGTTGGTAGGTAGGAGGTGGAGGTGCGGCTTGGGGTGGGAGGAAGGGATGGGTGGAGAGGAAGAACAGGTTAGGGAGGCAGAGACAGGTTGGACTGGTTTTGGGATGCAGTGGGTGGAGGGGAAGAGCTGGGCTGGTTGTGTGGTGCAGTGGGGGGAGGGGATGAACTGGGCTGGTTTAGGGATGCGGTGGGGGAAGGGGAGATTTTGAAGCTGGTGAAGTCCACATTGATACCATTATGCTGCAGGGTTCCCAAGAGGAATATGAGTTGCTGTTCCTGCAACCTTTGGGTGGCATCATTGTGGCACTGCAGGAGGCCCATGATGGACATGTCATCTAAAGAATGTGAGGGGGAGTGGAAATGGTTTGCGACTGGGAGGTGCAGTTGTTTATTGCGAACCGAGCGGAGGTGTTCTGCAAAGCGGTCCCCAAGCCTCCACTTGGTTTCCACAATGTAGAGGAAGCCACACCGGGTACAGTGGATGCAGTAGAGTAGCTACAAGTCATTGAGTATTCTAACAGTATATTTTATGTTGAAATAAACCAATTTTTAAAAAAAGTAACACAATATAGCATCAAGTTGACATATCAGAGGAAAATAAATTATTTGCAGTGAGGACCACAAAGCTGAGCTAGTTTTAGCAAGGTTACGCAGACAAAATAAACACTGCAGTGTAAATTTATTTATCTGTATGTCTTGAACTGCGCTATTAATTCCAGGCATTATCTTCAAAGCCAGTTTTGAAATATTTTCTCAGAAAATAGATAGCAACAACTATTGTTAGCCACAAAACCCAGGATAAAGTTCCTCCCTTTGCATTTCATCCCAGTCTGCCCAGAAGCCTTAGAATTTTCCCAAAAAGACAGAGGTGAGTTCAGAGCTGGGATGGCTGCCGAATAGACACATTTTCTAGGGGATTCTGGCACAGGAGTTAGCTTTACAGAGGCATGTCGCCAATTAAGGAATTGTTTAGAGGCTATTTTTAAAATTCTTCAGACTTTTCCTCACATTCGATTCCACTCATTTACGGAGTCCAGAAGCCAGTAACTCTGGTGAGAGAATCTCCTCTTACTAGCCAAACCATCCTCGTTGAGGGATCTAACATCTAGATGGTTCTTTAAGTTAATGCCTCAGCATCACCCACCTTTCCTGGTGATGGAGAATATGGAAGTATTAATAGATGCCCACTCCATAAGATGTTGCATTAGTGGGTGCCTTAATGATACATATAGGCTCATGACCCGCATCTGGTCAGATTTCCAAAGTCCATGTAAAAACCCAGCCTAAATAAATCCTACAAAGTGTGCTGCTCCTGTCCAATGCCAAGGCAGAAGCTGAGAGGACTCAAGTCTCCAGTATTCTTGTCAGCATTCCATTATTTTAATCTTCTGCCCATGTTTGTTTTTGACACATGTATTTAGAATCATCAAATCCCCACAATGTGGAATCAGGCCACTCGGCCCATCGTGTCCACACCACCCCTCCAAACAGCATCCCAGCCAGATCCACCCCCTACTCTATCCCTGTAATCCTGCATTTCACAAAATCCCTACAGTGTGGGAACAGGCCCTTTGGCCCAACAAGTTTCTCACAAACCCTCAGAGCATCCCACTCAAACCCATCCCAAATAACCCCCCAATCTACACATTCCTGAACACTATAGGCAATTTTTAGCATGGCCAATCCACCTAGCCTGCACACCTTTGGACTGTGGGCGGAAACCAGAGCACCCAAAGGAAACCCACACAGATACAGGGAGAATTTGCAAACTCCACACAGACAGTGGCCCGGAGGTAGAATCGAACCACTGAGCCACTGTGCTGCCCATAACACATGGCTAATCCAACTAACCTGCACATCCCTGGGCGCGATGGGCAATTTAGTATGGCCAATCAGCTCATCTGCATATATTTGGATTGTGGGTAGAAACTAGAGAACCCAGACAAAGCCCATCCAGACAGAGGGAGAATGTGCAAACTCCACGCAGATGGTCGCCTGAGGGTGCAATATTGGATCTTGAATTATATGGATTTCTGTAAGGTCCCATGGCACATTGACAAAGAAGGCAAATGGATATGGGGTCCAGGGTAATGTAGCAAGTTGGATCCAAAAATTGGCTTAAAAGCATTTGGCGGAAGAAGGCTGTTTGTGTGAGTGGGGATCAATGTCCAGCAGTGTACAACAGGGATCAGTGCTGGGTCCCGAATTGTTTATGATATCTATACACAATACAGAAGAAAATGTTGGGGCACGGATAAGTAAGTTTGTGGATGACAAATTAGATTGACTGCATGGTTAACAGCGATGACGAAAGCCTCAGGTTGCAGCGTTATAAACGGATTGGCCAGACGGGCAGATTAGTGACAGATGGAATTAACCCTGCTAAGTGCGAGGTGATGTACTTTGGCAGAAATAGCAAGGCAAATGAATATTCAATGAAATGCAGGAAACTACGAATCTTAGGGGAACAGAGAGATCTTGGGGTACTTATCCATAAGTCCCTGACGCAGCAATGTAGTCAAGGGTAGTTGACAGGGTCGTTAAGATATGAGACACTAGGCTTTATCAGTCATGGCATAGATCTTCGAGCAGGGAGGTCATGTCGGAGCTGCTGCAAACTTTATTAGGCCACAGATGTAGTATTGTGTACAGTTCTGGTCACTGCACTGTAGTAGGGAACTGATTGCACAGGAGAGGTTGCAGAGGAGATTAACCAGGATGCTTCCTGGCTGGAACAGCTGGCTGGAGCTCTGAAGAGAGGCTGGATAAGCTTGAGGGCTATGGAGCAGAGAAGGCTGATTGGGGACCACAGTAAGATGTTTAAGATTATGAGGAGCTTGGACAGATGGTCCTGGACAGGATAGACAGAAAACAACCGTTCCTGTGAGTTGAATGGTCAATAATGAGGGGGTATAATGTTAAGATAAAAAGTGGGATGTTTAGAGGGGATTAAATGACAAATTGCTTCATCCAGAAGGTGGTGGGAGTACTTGGATAAGCATTGTGGACTAAGGGCAGGGAAGTAAGACAAGTATAGATATAGTGTAGTTTTTCATCAGTGCACCTCATTGGGTTCAACGGCCCTTCTATAATATATGTTTTTATGATATATAATGGCATAATCCTGCTGACATCTATATATTTGTGGAATATATGGGCAGTGCCTTAGCTTGTACTGTTAACTTACTTCAAAGTCATTTGTAGACTCTTTGGAAATGACAGTGTTGTGTTTCTGAAGGTATTCCTGTGGTGGGATTAGAATTTAATCTGGAAAATCATGTAGGGAACCTACTGTACACTGCCTCCTTTTTGTGGGACCAACAAGTTGGTACCTTCAAGCATGGGCCCTAAGCCACTCTTACTCTCCGGAAATGCTAAATGCTACAACAATATAAAAGTGTAAGGCTGGTTCCTATTCCTTTTCCCTGACTTTTGTCCCAGGCAAAGCCATGCATATGTCCTCTAGGGAATGGTCAGGACAATAATCCCCAATATTTATAGGGTGAGTGCTTAAGACCTATTGGTGGTGTTCAGAAAGTTAGAGGTCTGTAAATGCCTCAAATAATGTTTGAAGTAAGACAGCAGAAGCTGGATTGTCCTATGAATTTCCATTACTTTATGTGTCAGCTCAGATATGTAGGAATGAACAGCAATAACGCATACCCCCCACGCAGATGACCTTAGAGCCCTCCGCTTCTTCCTCGCCTGCAGGCCCAATCAGACCCACCCCCACCCCCCACCGACATCCCTTTCCGCTTAACCAAACTCATCCTCACCCTTATCAATTTCTCCTTGAACTCGTCCCACTTCCTACAGACTAAGGGGGGTGGCCACGGGAACCCGCACGGGCTCAAGATTTGCCTGCCCATTCATAGGATAAGTGGAACATTCCCTATTCTGCTGCTACACTGGCACTATCCTCCACCTATTCCTCTGTTACATTGATAACTGTATCGGTGCTGCCTTGTGCTCCCACAAGGAGCTTGAACAGTTCATCAACTTTACCACCACCTTTCATTCCAACCTCAAATTCACCTGGACCATCTCAAATTCCTCCCTCCCATTGTTGGATCTTTCTGGTGACCACCTTGAAGCCAACATCTATTTCAAGCCCACTGATTCCCACAGCTACCAGGACTACACCTCCTCTCACCTATTTTTCTGAAAGAATGCAATCCCATACTCTCAATTCCTCCACCGCATCTGCACCCAAGATGGGGCATTCCACTCCTGAACATCCCAGATGTCCTCTTATTTCAAGGATCGCAGCTTCCCCACTTCGGTGGTTGAAAATGCTCTCAACTGCAACTGTTGCCTTTCCCACACCTCTGCCTTCACATCCCCTCCCCTCAACAAAAACAAAGACAGAATCCCCCTTGTCCTCACGTATCACCCCATTAACCTCCGGCTTCAACGCATTATTCTCCATCACTTCCGCCACCTACAATCTGATCCTACAACAAAGATATATTTCCTCCCCACCTCTATCCGACTTTCGTAGGGTCTACTCTCTCCGCAACTCCCTCGTCTGCTTCAAACTTCCCACTAGCCCCACTACCCTTGGCATCATTCACTGCAACCGCAGGAAGTGCTACACCTGCCCCTACACCTCTCCCCTCACCTCCATTCAAGGTACCAAGCAAGCCTTTCACAATAGACAGATTCATCTTCACATGTGTCAATGTGGTCTACTGCATTCGTCGTTCCCGATGTGGCCTCCTCTACATCAGTGAGACCAAGCAGAGGCTCAGCGAAAGCTCTGTACAGCAGTTGTGCTCTGCTGGCAAATGATAACACCTTCCGGTTGCGAACCATTTCAACTCCCCCTGCCATGCTCTGGGTGATATGTCCATCCTGGGCATCCTCCAGGATCACAATGCTTCAGCCCAATGGCCTAAATATGGATTTTACTAGTTTCAAAATCTTCCCACCCCCCAGCCACATCCCATGACCAACCCTCCCTCTTATCCCCACCTCCTTGACCTGACACAACCTGTCCATCTTCATAGAATCCCTACAGTGTGGAAACAGGCCCTTCACGCCAACAAGTCCACTCAGAGCATCTCACCCAGATCCATCCCTATAATCCACATAATCTACAGATCCCTGAACACTACGGGCAATTTAGCATGGCTAATCCACCTAGCCTGCGCATCTTTAGACTACGGGAGGAATTCGGAACTCCCAGAGGAAACCACGCAGACATGGGGAGAATGTGCAAACTCCACACATACAGTCGCCCGAGGGTGGAATCAAACCCGGGTTCCTGGTGTTGTGGGCAGCAGTGCTAACCACTGAGCCACTGTGTCGCCCCCTCTCACCTCATTGATCAATCCCCACCACTCCCTACATGTACTCAGCCATCACATCCTACCTACTTGCCCCAGACCCATGCCGCTCTCTCTATTTATTTCTGAGCTCCATTCTTCTCCCCCATTTCTGAAGAAGGGTCCTGACCCGAAACGTCAGCTTTCCTGCTCCTCTCATGCCGCCTGGCCTGCTGTGTTCATCCAGTTCCAAACCTTGTTATCTCTGACTCCAGCATCGACAGTTCTTACTATCTCAATGTTTACGCATATAGTGTGTTTAAGATAACAAAACATCTTAAAAACATAACAATATGAGGTCAGATGACCAAAAATGTAGTCTAAGAGGTAGGTTTTTAGCAGTGGTTTAGAAGAACACAAGGTACAGAGCTGGAGAAGTGTAGTGGACTAGAGTAACATGGTAGTATTCCAGAGCCCAAAACCTAGGTAACTCAAACCACAACAACCAATGCTGGAGCAGTCTCGTGGGCAAATATCCCACTAAAAATAACAGCATAAAAGTAAGACACACATCCATATTTTAGCAAATGGGTATGTTCAAATGCTAATGGAAATATGGCATCCAACTTATTTCCTATCATTAGTAACTCTACAATGCTAAATAATACTCATGTCATGCCGAAGGTATTGGAGAAGGGATCAACTATTAAAAGTATGGCAATCAAAATAATGGACTACATTAAGTAACTCATATCTTTCGGAAACTGAACTGAGGACTTTTTTTTAAAATGCTCTGTAAGCCCAGAAGTTTCCTACCTGCAACATCCTGGGCCTGAGATGGGTAACTCAGAGACACTGGAAATACTGCTACCAGCCTGCCGGCAAAATGTACATCAAATTACCCTGAGGAAGGGGAAAGAGAAAGCAGTAAAACTTGGACAAGGCTGGTGCTGCTTCAACGTGGTTTTGTAAAGCTGAAAATGAAACTCGAGTGTTTCTAATGTCAGCAGGATTGATTTTTTACAGTCTTGAACTGGCTTTTTCTCATGTTGTTATGACGATGTATCAGAAACCCCGAAGTATTTATAGATATTCTTTACTTTCATTTCCAAAATGTGTTGTTTTTTAAAAGGAGTTCTGCTACATTAAAAAAAAATACAGATTTGAATTCAGTGACTGTCTGGCAAAATTCTGTTTGAAGCCCATGGAATATGATGTCTGTAAATTGCTGGGAAAATTTCAAACCACGAGAGACTTAACAAGAAGAGATAATGAGAGAGGCTGATTACCCACCTCCTTTCAGCAGAAAGCCACCTCTTGCAGATATGACTGCTTTACCCATCAGGAACATACATAGAAAAGGTTAAAAAAAAACAGTTTTGATTCTTCTGAAGTGGACTAGTACGTCTAAAAATAGGGGGAAAAGAAAGTAGGCCTAAATGCTGTTGTAAGATAACAAGGTGTGGAGCTGGATGAACACAGTAGGCCAAGCAGCATCATAGGAGCAGGAAGGCTGATGTTTTGGGCCGAGACCCTTGATCAGAAGCTGTGTTCATCCAGATCTACTCTTTGTTATCTCGGATTCTCCAGCATCTGCAGTTCCTATTATTTTTGATCAGAAGTCAGCTAAGAGTAAGTTTTGGAAAGTTTCATGGAGCATTTCTTTCTGCAAGCTCTAACAATTTTTCTCACGCTATTATCCAAACTCACCTCATACCCACACATTGCGCCCCTATGGTACTCCACTCATTTGATTCTCCCAATCTCCTCCCGGGATTCCTGGCACTGGAAGAGCCAGACCATGCACCTGGTTACCAGTCTGCAGCTACCCTTCACTATTCCTGTCAATTGCCTCAAATACATCAGACATAGGGCATCTGGCACCTTATTTTGACACTTTGGAAATGGTGGCACTGGTTAATAGCACTGAGAGTGGGGTAGCGGTCATAGGATTGCATGCAGTTACTGCCTGGGTAATGAGTTCAGAAATGTTAGTGACTGGAGATCTAGAGGAACACGTGGCAGGCTGAAATCACTAGGCAACTATTTGGACTTCCATGTCACAACCTTCTACTGCTTAGTTTCTACGTGGCAGCTGGGAGAATTGGAAACTACATATCAATTAAGATTTAATTATGAGCATGTTAAAGATTAGCCTTTTGCCACCAAACTAGCAAGAAGCTCACCTTGCTCTTGAACGTGTTGTTAGGAAATAGAAAATGTACTCTCAACATCAGGAATCAAGTGCTGATCTCATGCAAATCTTCCAACCTTCTCACCAATCCCCATGTTGCTGTAAGATTCTACCCAGCATTTTCTAAACAAACACTGGTGTCAAAGATAATAGCAGCTGACCATAACAAACAACACCCCACTGCCTGTTTGTTCTTATGTGAACATAAGAAAAGATTGGGTCACTAGAAAGTCAGTTGGCTCATCGAACATGTCCCCTACATTTATGACTTCCCTCACTCACCAACAGTAACAGGAATTCCGGGAGGAGATTGGGAGAATCAAACAAGTGGAGTACCGTAGAGGCGCAATATATGGGTATGAGGTGAGTTTGGGTCATAGCGTGAGAAAAATTGTTAGGGCTTGCAGAGAGAAATGCTCCATTTACTTTTGTCAAAGATAAAAGTAAACCAAATAAACTGACAGATAAAAGGCCATACAGTCCGTATGAGAATTGACTAGGGCTAACATGAAAGGAAATAGGAAAACCTTTTCTTAAATTCATTCATGGGATGTGGCTTTAACTGGCTCAGCTAGCATTCATTGTTCATCCTTAGTTGCTCTTGAGAAAGTTCTGGTCCGTTGATTTCTTGAACTGTTCCAATTCATGTGGTGTTGTACACTAATGGTGAGGGAGAAAGCTCCTGCATCATGATCCACTAACTGAAGAAATGGTGATACATTTTCAATCACTGTGGTGATTTTCTCTTGGTGGGGAATTTGATGGTGGTAGTTTTCCCATGTACCTGCTGTCTTTGTCCATCTAGGTGAAAGTGGATGTGAATTTGTAAGGCTATGTCTTGGTGAAATTCAGTAATGTGTAATGCAGGTAGTACACACTTCTGTTACTGTGTGTTAATGGTGGAGGCAGTAGACATTTATGGGTGTGGCATCATTTAAGGATGGCATCAGTCTTCATCACTGTTGTTGGATACGTGCTCCTCCAGGCAAGTGGGGAGTATTCCATTACACTCTCGGCTTGTGTGTTGTAGATTGTGGACAGTCTTTGAGGGGCCAGGAGGTGAGCTACTTGCTGCAGTATTCTTAGCCTCTGGCCTGCTCATGTAACCTTTGTATTTATATGGTGAATCCAGTTCAGTTTTTGATCAACAGGACAAATACTTAGATACTTTAAAAAATGCCACTTGATTTAGAAGTGATGCACTTTTTTGTTACTTATGGAAGTAAGGGGAAAGGCCATGGAAGAACAGGCCAACATCTTCCAGTTCCCTTTAGATATGTGAATGGTATCAGAGGATTGGAAGTCTACAAATGTTATGCTCCATTTCCAAAAATAGAATTGACAAAACTACCATTGTCTATTTATTCATTGGGGTGCTGGTATTGCTGGCAAGGCTAAAATGCTTAACTGTCTGTTCTTGACATGCTGATGGTGAGCTGCCTTTATTGAAGTCTGGGTGGTGGAAAATGCTCTCAGTGTCATTAGGGAGGCAGTTCTAAGATTTTGATCCAGTGATGGTGACGGAATGGCAATGTAGATCCAAGTTGGAATGGTGGGCTGGATTTAAAGTAGTAAGAGGTGATGAGAAACATGGTAGCCAGGCCTACTTAATTCTGGGAGAGGTCCCTAGTCCATCTCGTGGTGATGGCAAAACCTCGTCCACAAAAGATAGAGGAGATATAGGATTTTCAGCCAGGGGCAGCAGGATAGTAATGAGGCTCAATAATGTGTCAATCAACACCCATGATTCCTGAGCACACCACCAGGTTCAATATGAGGAAGCCCAGGGTCAGGTGGCTTCCACCTCCTGCCAAGGTCTGTGCCAATCTAGCATCAAGGCAATTTTCCTCCAAGAACTTCTAACCAATTGGGAAGCTGACAACCTCTTGAGATGCAGCAGCACTAGTAGAGTGGTGGTCACTACTAGAAGTGCATCCTGTAATGCGACATAATGATAGATGCCAGACTAAAAACAAAGAGACAGCGATTGTTGGAGCCAGTCAGTCAGAGGGAAATTTTGTTGGGTGAGGAGGGAGCTCCTTCAAAATAGTCTGTTGCCCGCAGTACCCTTTCCATGGGACACAGGATGCTTGACTGGGAGGTTTCTGTCCCTGAGCCCACTGCAAATTTGCCAGAGCTCACTTGGCAGTCTCGGCACATGTGGAGGGCTTACCTCTCATTGGTAAGGGACCAGCCACTAGGAGTGGAAAGAGGGCCTTAAATGGCCACTTAAGAGACGTAAGCGACCTATGGATAGAAGGTCTTTCACCTTCCCCATTACTGACACAATTCTATGGCAGCAGGAAGGCAAAGGCAGTACTGTACAACTCTTGCCTTCTCAAACTTCTCACCCTGCTATCCCCTATGTAGCTCCTGCAGGCTCTATCAAATGTAAAACAATGTTTCCAGTGGAAACAAACACGGTCATGCAGTTAACATCATGAAGCATAGAAACACACTTGAGGATGGCATAGTTGGCCTTTAGAAATAGGCAGCCAGGGTTGATGACAGTTAACAGAGAAATGTATGAAATCATACTTGTTGTAAATTAAATGGTTCAATTTTAAAAGGGGATTTGGGGACAGAAAGATGCAGGGAGATATGTGCACAAATCTTCCAAGGCAACAGGCCAAGTTAATAAAGCTGTTGAAAGCAATAAGACATTTTAATCTTTGGAAAAAGGGGAGAAGTAAACACTTCAAAAACAAGTAAGTTATACTCCGCATTTACAATACACTGGATAAACATAGGCTGGAGAATTGTGTTCAATTCTAGGCACTATAGTTGTTAGAGAGAATGTCAAGGGATTAGCTGGGGTATCAGGAAGAGGAATTTCATTTACGTAGAGGGACTAGGGCAGCTGGGAATGTTCTTCTTAAAGCAGAGAAGGTTATAGACTGATGTTATAGAGGCATTCAAAATCATTATTGGCTTTGAAAGAGAAAATAAAGGGAAACTGTTTACTGTGGCTTATGTGTCAGACACCAGATAACAAGGGTCTGAAGTGTGATTGGCGAGTGAACTAGAGGCTACGTGAGGAAACATTTTTCTTAAAGTGTGATGCTGTGATTTGGAAACTACAACCTCATAGGGTAGAGAAAGCAAACTTAGCAATAACGTTCAAGACAGATTTGGACAAATATTTGAAGGAAAACATTTACAAAAAATTGGCAATGGGAAAATCACAAGTCTATCTCAGTAATTGAGCAACGATAAAGGAACTGCACATAGATAATGGGATGAATAGTCTGCTTCTGTGCTGTAATTATCCGTGGTGCTATGGTCTACATATCTATTACAGTGGGTTACATAGATGGGGCGCTGGGGGAGAACGTGGTGAGGTTTTCACGGAAAACCCTCAAATTTGATGATAAGCCTGGCTTCCAGTCAAACGTGATGATCCTGGAGCAAGCTGCAGCATATAGGATCGGCTAAATCTGATCCATTGTTCGGGTGCAGGAGCATGGTAATCTGAATATAGGCCTCAGGGCTGTTTGTACTTGTGGGGTTCAGGGGTGATGGATGCTGGTGCATGGGGAGTTTGAGGGGGCTGGGGGTAGCACTCCTGCTCCCCCTGGCTCAAAAGCAGTGCCGAAATGGCACCTGTCATCTTCCTGCTTTTGCTATAGCTGTCAGGTTCCTTAATGTGGAGAATACTGACTGGCTCCACAAAGCTCAAACATTGGCAGGTTGGAGCTGCCTTCCCAACACATCAAGGACTTTATCTCCATGTAAGTTACATCAGCATCTAATCCCACTCACTTGTCCACATTTAAACTCCCTCCTATGATTCAACGATGTTCGAAATTAGGTCCAGGATACCACAGTGGCCATGAACCATGAAGTCCAAATGTTTATTCCACTTCCATATGTTGTAAAAAATAGCTTTGGCTCAACACCCAATATTCCTTTACATTTTGTGAAGCACTGATATAGGCTTTTCTTGTTAAATGCATTTTTCTTCCGTACGAAAGACAATTTGAGAAAGGATTTAGATATGTACTTGAAGAGGAAATTTGACATCTAGCTAAGACACAATGGATGAAATAGCCTTCTTCTGTGGTGCATGACTCTGAGACTAAAAAATAATTACACAAAAGATGAAAGCTTTTCCTTTTGTTCTATTGAAGGACAGCTTACTCTGACACATCTGATGCTGTTAATTACAAGGAGTATATTTTAATATTCATCCAAAGAATATAACAGTGAAAACTAAACAGCTAACCATTTGCTTTTAAAGTGCATAAAAAGGACTCATATCAAATGTTCTTCCAGGAACAAAGCTCATAAGACACATAAATAACTTGGAGATAGGAAGAACTGCAGATGCTGGAGAAAGAGTCAATACAGTGTGGGGCTGGAGGAGCACATCAGGTCAGGCAGCATCAGAGGAGCAGGAAAGTCATCACTTCGGGTTTACACCCTTTATCATTCCTGACGAAGGGTGTAAACCCACACCATCAAATTTCCTGCTCCTCTGATGCTGCCTGACCTGCTGTGTTCCTCTATATAAATAACTTAGCATGTTATGAAAATATCTCTCTGGGATAATTAGCCTTTTTTGAAACATTTAACATGCAAATTCAGAAAAATCCGGAAAATAAGAAAACACTCTGTATGCTTCATCTAATTTTCTCTTACTTATATTCAAAATAAAAATGTAAAACCTTGATAAAATTAAAAAGAAATAATAAAAAGAAAATAATCTTGCAAAAGCCAATATTTTAATTATGCAAAAACATAATACATGTCACTAGTTGATACTGTTACTGCTTTAATCATTAAAATTTGTATTAAAATGTAAATGAAGTAAAGCTCTCTACTGTGACAGCCTGTCTCAATAAGTATCTAGGTTTCTATATATAACACTGGCGAAGGTCACTTTTATAATCCTGGGGGAATATTAAACACAAGTAAAACTGCAATTGCTATTTGTTCTATGTTGCTGTTGGGCTACAGGTTTTTATCAGTATGTTTACAAGCTAATAATGTTAGCCAGGTCTAGAACAATGACCGCAGGCAAATGGCCGTTTGTTGCACTCTTTTCCTGCTACTGAAAGCTGTTTTATTTGATGATGTGATAACAGAAAAGATGAAAATGAATCTACTCTTTCTTCATAAGTTAACAGCAATTGAACCACTTCATTTGCATGGCATTACTGGTAGAACCTTGTTTTGTCTGCCAACTATTCTCTCCTTGTCCAGTCCAATGCGTTGACAACATCTCCCTCCATCTTCTTTCGCTGTGCCTGGTTATCTCTCACATACGTATGCTTACTGAACTGCAGTGCTAAAACTATATTTGATACCACATACTGTCCAGTTGATATGCATTGGCCAAAGCACAGAGAGCTCAGGGGACCTGCTTTGTTGAATATGCTTTTATGTATTCCAGACTACATAGCTGGTAATTATTAATGAGAAATTCTTAGGCCGTCAATAAACAAATTCATTTCAGAGCTCAAGTTGAGAAGTGCACCTTCAATATTGGAGGAAGAAGTTATTTTTTGGCTTCAAAGCAAATTTAAAGTTACAAAAGAAAAAATCTCTCTTTCCAATATGTGAAACAAAGGGATAAAATTTTACCAGGAATTGATTAAGCATCAATTTTGGGAAGTTTCATGGCAGAGTTCTCTACACAGACTGTAGCAGTTTTCTTATGCTATTCTCCACACCTCACTTTATTAGCCGTGCACATGACCAACTTGCACTGATGATTTTCCAGGCCTCAAACTGATCTCTGTGTAGCTGATTTGCTGAGGGTCCCTAGACTGGTTACATTGGATCTATACAAATGAAAGGGGCCCATTCTCTGGACTGTATTGATACAGAATGCTTGACCCTGACTAAATTGTCTGACTAACATCAGACAATGCCCTTCGCTTACTTTGCCTATCGCCCTTGACTTGACCTTTAGACTTTGAGACATGGCTATTTTGTTGAAGCCCTGTACAATGAGTTTGCCATCTACACTGCTGACAAATAATGGAGATGTTTAATTAATATAGCAAATTTCTGTACAGCAACATGTCAACTCCAATGACTGTACACTGCTGGCAACTGTGCAAGCTCCTGGTCTTCTGTGTATGACAAACAGCAAGGCAACACAGGTGTTCTGTGAGCCTCTATGTTTGAATAAGGAAGCAGAGCATAAAAGGGCAAGGCAAGATAGAGAGGCCATGAGCATTCAAGTAAGCGCAAAGTGAGCGAGCATAATAGAGCAAGTGAGGGACCATGGGACTATGCTGGTTGAATCCATGAGATGGATGCCCATCCCTACACAGTGTCCCAGTAAACTCATTATAATAAAAGGTGTCAGTTCACTCAAAAGTATAGCATTGATTGGTAAACTGTATCATAAACATAGATGAGATCTGCTATGAAAATGCAAAAGAGACTTGTCTGATATCAACACACATGGAGCTTGCCTGTTGTGCTTATTGTTCAAAATGGAGGATCAAACAGTGAACTTGAATCGCCAGGCACCCATAATGATTTTTGTGACAGGAATCGTCACTGTCTAGTTTCTCCTTGGCATGTGGAAGAAGAGGAAATGTATATCAACATGGCAAGATTAGGCACCAATACTATGCCAGTGCATACAAATTAGTCTCTTGCCACTCATTCATAGGATTCTTGTCACCTTTTTCAAAACCTCATTGCAGAATCCAGCTTTTTATCATGACATCGAGAATCTCATTTCTACTAACCACCCTATATTAACTCTATTGACTCATCATTGCCTACATCATTAAAGGGCTGGGAAATTTCTGCCCAAAGAATCTCTGCATTAGTAATTAATATAATGCTAATAAACTCATTTAAAAACAGGAAGTGGATGTTTTTTTGGAATAATAAAAATTAATTGGACAACATTTCTGTCAGTTATTCAGGTTATAGAACCATGAGTAAAATGTCAATGTTTGTGGATGAAAGTGAACAAGTCGGCTGTGAGGTGAACCAAAAAATGCTGCAAAAAGGATTTACGCAGGTTGAAAGGTTGGGCAAGAATGAGACAGATGTAAAATACTTTAGCAAAATGTAAAGTTTATTTAACTGGAGTGTGGAAAATAGAAAAGCAGAATCATTTTAAATGGTGAGATATTGGGAATAGTGGGCATTCAGAGGGAACTGCGCGTACCTGTATACAAAATACAGAAAGCCAGCATGCGGGGATTTTAAAAAACTCTGTCTTGGAATTGAAGAAGACTTGTTTTCAACCACTTTGCTGGGTTTTGAAATGGTGGATAACAGCAGCCTGCAGACAATGCCACATCCAGGGTAAGGACTGCTTCAAGATTCAGGCAGGTGAGTTGTACACTTTCTCCAGTGCCTTGAATTCACTTCTGCATGTTCCTGCCAAAACTTCAATGCATTTTTTGTGTTCCTGGGATGTGCGTGTTGCTGGGTAGGCCAGCATTTACTGTCCATTCCTTTTTACCCTTGAGAAGGTGGTAGTGAGCTGTCCTCCTGAGCTGCTGAGTCCTTTTGTGTAGGTAGCCCAACAGTGCTGTTAAAGGGGAATTCCTAGATTTTGACCTAACCGCACCTAAGGAAAAGTAATGTTTTTCTAAGAATGGCGAGTGGCTGAGGGGAATGTGAAGCATTAATGTTCGCATGTATCTCTTGCCCTTGTCCTTCTGGATGGTACTGGTGAGGAATTTGAAAGGTGGCTTCCTAAGGAAGCATGGTGAATTTCTGCAGGATAAACACTGCTGCTGTCATGTCAAACTGGACATGGCACATGGCATTCTGTCAAATGTTGGAAATGGTCATTGCCTGTTACAAGAGCAAATGTAACCATCTTCTCTTGACATTCAGAGGTCTCACCATCACTGAGTCGTCTACCATTGACATCCAGGGGTTACAATTAACCAGTAACTTTTCGGCTCTGGCCATATAATTACTGTGACTACAGAGGGCCAGAGATTCCAACATAACTTCCAGAGATTTTTTTTTGAATTAATTGAATTTTAAATTCTACCACCTACTGCAGTGGGATTTGAACCCCTGTCACAAGGGCATTCTTTTAGATCCCCAGGCAGTGGCATTACCATTATGCTACCATTGCCCTTACTATAAATAACTATAAATACACCCAAGTGGACAGGGTTGTTAAGAAAGCATATGGTGTTTTGGCTTTCATTAACAGGGGGATTGAGTTTAAGAGTCGTGAGATCTTGTTGCAGCTCTATAAAACTTTGGTTAGACCGCACTTGGAATACTGCGTCCAGTTCTGGGCGCCCTATTATAGGAAAGATGTGGATGCTTTGGAGAGGGTTCAGAGGAGGTTTACCAGGATGCTGCCTGGACTGGAGGGCTTATCTTATGAAGAGAGGTTGACTGAGCTCGGTCTCTTTTCATTGGAGAAAAGGAGGAGGAGAGGGGACCTAATTGAGGTATACAAGATAATGAGAGGCATAGATAGAGTCGATAGCCAGAGACTATTTCCCAGGGCAGAAATGGCTAGCACGAGGGGTCATAGTTTTAAGCTGGTTGGTGGAAAGTATAGAGGGGATGTCAGAGGCAGGTTCTTTACGCAGAGAGTTGTGAGAGCATGGAATGCGTTGCCAGCAGCAGTTGTGGAAGCAAGGTCATTGGGGTCATTTAAGAGACTGCTGGACATGCATATGGTCACAGAAATTTGAGGGTGCATCCATGAGGATCAATGGTCGGCACAACATTGTGGGCTGAAGGGCCTGTTCTGTGCTGTACTGTTCTATCTATCTAACTCTATTTGAGTCAAGCTGTACTTTGATTCAAAGAAATAAGAAACTCATGTCTTAATTTTGGATCCATGCTCTTTCTGTTCAATTTTTGATATCTTAGTGCCTGTCACTGTGGTTTCCTCTTACTGTGGTTTCAATAGAAATAGCTATTTCTTGAGACATTGCTATCAACTGCTAAATAAAGAACTGAAGCTGTATTTTAAGAAGAGGGTATTCATACTTTTAAAACAAATTCAAAACTATTTTTGTGGCAAAAAGGCATCACAGTTAAAGGGAATGGACAAGAAATCGGTGTAGAACTCTTTTCTAGTTTTGTGAACTCTTTTCATTTATTCAGAAGGAATTATTATGGGAAGAGTGAGGCTTAGGGTCTTACGTACATGTTCTCTCTCTTTCAATGTAACATTTTGGTAAAGGCTGAACATATCTCATCAGTTTTGCTTGGTGTTCAGAAAATACGACCATATTTAAGTGGCTTGCTGTACAGTCATGTGTGGGATCTAAAGCATTCAGTAGGTAATCTAGAAAGTATATCTGTATCCTTTGGATCATTTACCATTTCAGCCTGTGCACTCTGTCCTAACCATCTCCACTTCCCATTCTTCCTCTAACTGTTTTCTTTAAAACTTAGCACTTTTACCAAATGTTTAGTTGTCGTTACTTTTCTTCAAATCAGTGACCAAAGATTTTTCAGCAGATCTGTAGATTTGTTATGCCTTCGTGAAACATCTTGCAATCTATACTTGGATACAGCAAGGACTGCAAGATGCTGGAAGTTAGCGTCAATAAATATAGAGCTAGAAAAGCACAGCAATTCAGACAGCATCCGGGGAGCAGGGAAGTCAATGTTTCGGGCTGAAATCCCTCATCAGGACATTTTATAGATTGTCTCAGGTTAACAAGAAAGAAACGTGATTCACAAACAAGATTCCAAGATGGTGATTGTTACAGAAACCCATCTGGTTAATTAATGCTCTGTAAGATCCTTAGTTTCATTATCTGGATGGTTGGCTTGGGATACAGAATATGGGACCAACAGAGGCCATCAGGAAGGCCCTACTATCTCAAACTTCACCCTCATTTTGGGTATGGTGGTCATCAGGTTAAACATTCCTCCAATTTTCTCTCCTTCTCATTATTGAGAGAGCAGCCAATGGGGCTATGATAACCTTCACTTTCTGGCCTGCACATGGTCCACATAGATCCATACAGCATGGAAACAGACTGTTTAGTCCAACCAGTCCGCGTTGAGCATAATCCCAAAATAAAGTAGTCTTCCTTGCTTGCTCCTGCTCCATATCCTTTCAAACCTTTCCTATTCATGAACTTATTCAAGTGTCTTTTAAAAATTGTAATTGTGCCCATGTCTACCACTTCCTGGATGTTCATTCCATAAATGAACCACTGACCCTCTATGTAAAAAAATTGCCCCTCATGTCTTTTATCAAATCTCTTCTCCTCTCATCTTAAAATTTTCACCCTTGTCTTGAAATCCCCCACCCTCAGGAAAAGGCACATGCCATGAACTCTACCTATATCCTCATGATTTTATAAACCTCTACAGGATCACCTCTCAATCTCATACAACTCCCGTGAAAACAAAAATCTAGCCTACCCAGCCTTTCTTTATAACTCAAACATGTTGAGACTTGGCTGTTAGCTGCCCTCAGAAATGGCCTGAACAAGCCATGTATTTGCTCCAAACCATGACAGAAAAGTCAGAAAGCTATAAAACTTTACGGACTATCTGGCACCAAAAATGGCAATAGCACACCCAGTCCTGACAACCCTGTAATTCCCTCCCATGAAATTCTGAGGGCTGCATTACAAGTCAAGCAATAGCTTGACACAGTCATATTGATTGAACCAAATTTCACAGTCAATGTTCCAGACACAACCATCACTTCCCTGTGTTCTATCCCACCAGCAGGGCAGATCCACCAGAGTTTCGCAGCACTGTGGTATACTGTGTGGGGATGGAAATGTCATGGGAGTCCTCAAATTTGACTCTGCACCCCATGAAATCTCAAGATAAGAAAAATGCCTACTGATTACCACATATTGTACCTTCATCAAGCTTTAAGTCAGTATTCCTTCATGGTCAAATCCAGTCAGGAGCAGTGAAGATGAAAAATGGAATAGTATGCATTCTGGGTTGGAGACATCAGTTGCATCACAAAGCACAGTTCAATTGTATCATTAATACTGAGCCAGCTGAGTCCTAAAGAACATAATCGGTTTGAGTGGGTTTACAGCAAGCAGTGAAAAAAAAACCAATGATGTGGAAAAAACTACTTGATCTCATTGATATTAGTCTACTATGCATTCAGCCATGGCAGTATTAGAAGTAGTGACCAGCGCACAGTGCTGTGGAGAAAAAGTATGGTTTTCACACATAGAACACCATCCACAATGTGTGGCATTGCAAAATGGTACAGATTCAGAATAGATCTAGCAATTGAAAACTGGGCATTCACAAGATGCTGTCGGCCATTGGCAGCAGTAGAATTATATTCAACTACAACCTACAACCTCATGGACAAACATATCCTCCATGTCACACTACCAACAAGCCAGGGGATACAGACTTGTTCAGGGAAGAATGTCGATGAACATATCAGAAGCAGCATAAGGCACATCTGAAACTGAGATATCAACCCATACAGGCTACAACATAGGACTACTTCCATTCCTAGCAGTGTAAGCCACATGCAAGAGACAAAGCTAAGTAAACACACAACAGAATCCCTACAACGTGAAAACAGGCCTTTAGGCCCAATAAGTCCACACCTCTCCTCTGAACAGCATCCCACCGAGACCCATTCCCCTAGTCTAA
This sequence comes from Stegostoma tigrinum, assembly GCF_030684315.1. Lineage (NCBI taxonomy): Eukaryota > Metazoa > Chordata > Chondrichthyes > Orectolobiformes > Stegostomatidae > Stegostoma > Stegostoma tigrinum. The sequence goes on along the minus strand of NC_081355.1, from coordinate 72,056,818 downwards.
TCCACCTAACCTAAACATCCCTGGGCACCATGGACAATTTAGCATGGCCAATCCACCTACCCTGCACATCTTTGGACAGTGGGAGGAATTCGGAGCTCCCACAGGAAACCCACACAGACATGGGGAGAATGTGCATACTCCACACAGACAGTCGCCTAAGGCTGGAATCAACCCAATTCCCCGGCGCTGTGAGGCAGCAGTGCTAACCAATGAGCCACCATGCCGCCCCTGACAGACCATATCAAAGCTGTGCAGTCCTGTCAAACTGAAACACAAACAGCGTGAACAATTCAAAACAAAAACAGTCAATGTGGGCTCTGTCAACATTCCCATTTTCAGTGAGGAGGGCCAACTCATCATTACAAAAAACAAGGTTGAAGCATTTGGCCAGGATTTCCAGGTGATTGATTGATCACAAGCTCCTGAGGTTCCCAGCATTATAGCCGTCAGGTAATTCAATTCAAACCATGTAATGTTAAGAAATGACTGAAGGCCTTAGATTCTGCAAAAAAGAGTTTGTTGTCAAAGACAATTTAGATCTGAAAGGCTGAAAAGACAACAAGAGATAAGCTCCACCAATCACACTGCAAGAGACTGCTTCTGGGAAGAGCTAACCAGAGTTTCTAAGGAGTAACCAGTGTGTGGCACTAACAGCAAGAAGAGGCTTTCTTTTCATAGTCTGATATCAGTGAGCTGAAAATCATCTATAGCGGTTCCTCCCATGCAAAGTAAACATTTTCAATCTACACTGTAAGCAAATAATGACTATTAATGATTAGTTAATGAATTTGAGTGAGTTTGTCAAACAAATTCGTCCCTAAGCACCAATATGAAGATACACTCATGGAACAGCAATAGACAGTGAGAACATCTCCGACCCCCTCCCCCTCCCCATCCCTCATTAAATCTGAGCAATTTTTTTTAGTGAGGATAGCATTAACAAACATACACACATGCACACACACATAGACACCCACACACACACAGACACACACATAGACACACGCGCGCGCACACACAGACACTTTATAAAGCAACCGGAATCCCTCTGTGAGATTAATTCTAAGCAATCACTCCCAGTTATCAACTATTTTCAATTTATTTCATTTTTTTCTCACCAAGTTATTTACTAAGTTGGATTTTTCATATCGGTTAAAATAAACACAAATGTAACTTTAGCCCTAAAAATATCTTTTCCTGATCTGTATATTCACCAAAGCAGACTCCATATATAATGCATAAGCATGGAATAGAGGAAAACTCATGGGGTGAAAGACCATTTCTTACTCATGCTTCCTTCTATGTGTAAAACTAAATTTTGCAGATAAATATGAGTAACTTACAAAAAGTGATACTATCTCCAGCTGAGACCACAATCCTAATGCTGAGCAATAATTGAGAAGTTAAATTGCATAAGATGGAATTCTCCAGCATAAAAGTGACTTGTAATTCTGAGCTTGGTTGAAGTCTTTGCTGTCTTAGATTAGCTGTAATAATACAAACTGAGAGGTGCTAGGCCTACACTGAAGGTTTTGACTTATTTGACTGCCAAGTTGAACAATTCTAGTATGTTAAAAAAAACTGAAGTACTAATTTAACACTGTTAGACCATTAACAAACCAACACCTTTCAACAATTCTGTAAATATACCCTTATCTCTAGCCAGAAAAAGGAAAACCTAATAAAGCAATATACAAAAATAGATGGCAAATAAGCAATGCCATTTACAATAGCAAGGTCAAAAAATGCTAGAAATACTCAGCAGGTCAAGCAGCAACTGAGAAGCGAAAAGCAGAGCTTATGTTTCAAATTGATGATCTTTCATCAGAACTGGGAGAAAAGTCATTGAAATTCCAAGTCTAAAGATCATTTTGACTCTCAAAAACAAGTAGGTTGCTTTTATGAGGAAGTTAAAATGTTAAAAATCTGAAATAGAAGCCCAACCTGCCTCGAGCCTGCCCACTTGTGTTTTTAATGGAGCTTGGGTAAGTGACTGCTAACCAACTTGTTTCAGGAGACGGTTAGTTATTAAAACATTTTAAGGAGTTGTATCCGAGAAAGAAAAAAAACAATAAACTGGGAAATGGGAAGAACCAGTTCAACTTGACTTACAGATTTCAAAACGGAGCTTTCGTATGTGGAAGTACAATCATTTCTGAGTTTAATATCTTTCCACATTGAAATATAAGAACTTAGAAAAAAAGAGCAGGAGGAGGTTATTTTGACATTGCAGACTAGAATTCAATATGATTATGGATAACATCCAAAGAAACTTTTACTGTTTTTTTCTCTCGAGGTTTGTTTTTATCCATGTTAGCCCAGATTTGGGAACCTCGATAGGTAGAAAGTGTGAAGCGCTGCACCACCAAGTAAATCTCTTTACAGAAGAGTCTGGATGGGGCACTCTTTGGAGGAGCAGTGTGGACTCAATGGACTCATTGACCTGCTTCCACAATGTAGGGATTCTATGTTTCTATGAAAAACAGAGTTATGTTTAAAGTCAAATGAAACTCTTGCCCTGGTCCACCTGCACCCTTCTTTCTCTCCGGCCTTGTAAGTACATTGATGTTTTCAGTGAGAATGGTTGTACAATTCCAGCTATGAAGAAGTCACATCAAACTACAAGCACTAACACTTTCTCTCTCCACAGATGTTACCCTCCGTTCCATCCTCTGCATGATACAACTCCCCCGACACCACCCAGAAGTGACCCATCCTGCAATCTCATTTGTGATTACCAGCATCCATATCATCAGCCCTGCACCCATTTCCTTCCACCACCCCCAAGATCTCAAACTTAATACTGACTTCCCCATTCTGTTACCAACCTCCAAACTCTCCCTGACCTACTGCGATCACTCCATTCAACCCGCTTAACCATGCTATCTCCATCCCTGTACCCCCACTCACTCCCATTTCTACTACCAACATCTAGTCAGTCTAACTGTTCCTGAATATTGCACTTGTATAAATATTTCCCACTCAACAGTTGAGTCTTTCGACCAGATTGGCTTCTGGGTGAGATACTTGTTCAGATTAAACTTTATGGTGCTGGGTTCTGATCAACCTTCTTTCCAAATACTCTTCTCTAAATTCTTGTCCTAATAAATATTGGGCCCATTAATTTTGTTACTCTTATCACAGTTGCTTGACCAAAAATTTCTGCTGTTAATTTAGAATTCCAGCATCTGCAATATTTTAGCCATTTTGACTAAGTGTGGTGAGATTTGTTGCACTAATGGATGTGGTATCTTTCTAGGTACCAAAAGAATTACAATGTAGCACCTCTTCACATTATATGTGATATTAAGTCTTTCCTGAGCAGCTAATAATGACAAAATGTATCTTCTGCAGTCAACGCTGGATTCTTCCAGATTAACATCTTCTAGTTTCTTGATAAGATTGCTTCACATACAAGCTCTTCTACTTAAAAGAGAGCATTCCTAATTCTATAAAACATAAAATGCTTTCAATACTTGTTTTCCCTTTGTACTGCAATATTCCTTTTAACATTCCCTTGACTTCCTTCAGTCTGTCTTGGACTGTGCAACTGGGTTTCCTTTGGCTGCAGGTAGTGCATTGATAAATGCTATTTATTATTGAATTAAACCTTCATATACATTCAAGTGTCTGACTCAAAGTTGGCATGCAGACATCCCAGACATTAACTGTTACAAACCCAAACACCACAGTATGTTTTTGTTGAGGATTTCAGGTGCAGCTTAAAGGGTATCACTTTTTGTTTATTTAGTGCTAGACGGTTACTGACACCTTCAGGCATCTATCAGAAAACTTTTTGAGACACTTTGTCATGTTTTCATAACATTCTTAACCAATTTTTATTCAGTAAGTTCTCTGACGTCATCAGCAAAAAATGTATTGGTAGTGCTGTGTTATTGTATTTAATAGACACCAAGTAGGAACCACCAGAAGAAAGAAGTCTTTCGCCAAGTGCATCTTCTTACTAGTACCAAAGGTCTGTAGCAAAAATGAAAGCAAGGCAGAAGATCAAGTGGAATAGCACCAATATTGTAGGAGAGATCATGAGCTCATTCTCCATTCCAGATACGATATCATTCCTGCTTTGGACCTCCTCTGTCAAGACTCCCAAAACTGTGCACCCTGAGCCATCCTGAAATTGTGTTTCAGTGAACTTGCTCCACAAATTCAATTGGAACATTTGAGTGGAGCCCAAAGGTGCGATTCATGAAAATTAGATCCAATCAACAATTAAGTTCTAAATCTGCAGGAGACTTGGTTTTTGAACTTCCAGGCAAGTTCAAGTTATGATAACCAGTAGTTCATACTAAAGTAATATGATAAAGACAGATATTCAATTCAATTCAGCCTGCCTTATTCATAAACATCTGGTATCACCCTTTCACCAAAGTAATACCCTTTTTTTTAAAGTTAATGGCTCTTCTGTTGATCAGTTACTAACCAGGAGGCAGTTAGATAGCTAAAACAATGAACTGCAGATGCTGAAGATCCAAAATAGAAATTGTTAGGGAAACTCATTCTGAAGAATGAAATGTTAACTTGAAATATTACTCTACTTTCTCTCCACTGATGCTACTAGATATGTTGAGTTTCTCCAGCAGTTAGATAAAATCAGTTTCATTACAATATTTTGGACAACAAAATGGGTCAATTCAAGCTAGTGGCAAATAAATTGATAAATATTGGAAATGCATTTGGTTTTAATGTTTTAAATATTTGCTTAGCAATTAAAGGGGAAGAAATACCCACCAGAATCTGTAGCTGACTTTTGTGTCAACAGGAAGCTAAAACATATGGCCCAGATCTTCATATTGGAAGATAATCAATTTGTGAAAAAGGCAGCCTGCAGCCCAAACTTTGAGATGCTCTCTGGGCAGCCACTGCTACATTAGAATGCAGAAGTCATGCAGAGATCCTGATACTGCTAACTCCACAAGTACTGCCCCAGAAATCCAACTTTTCCATGTCCAATTGTACCATGTCTAGAGTTTTCCAAAAGTAGTCCCAACTCAGAGTTACTGACAGAGGCTTTAGGTGCTTCTGATCAACTTGCCTGAATAGTGAACTGAAGAAAGCTAAAGGAAATAAAATCTGCTCTAACTACTGGGTAACTAACTCTCCTGACTTACCATTGTCCATACCCCACTTCTCTCTTGATTCCTCATGGACATCCAACAACAGATCATCCTACCACAGCCCAAACCAATACCAGCAACCACTGAGTTGCTACACTGTGTCCAGTTGCAACAATTTCTCTTCCAACGAAATGCGAAGAAATGACAATGTAACAACAGCTGTAGAGGAAAACAGGATGCTGCTTTTCAATGCACACATCTCTGCAACATTTCTGCAGAATTTTCTGCAAATACAGTCAATTAGATAACGAGGTTATGATGAACGAGCCATGATATAGAACAGAATTCTCAACATGAATTAGTAAGCTAATCAACTGATAGCAGAGTTCTAGATATTCAAAAATATGATTATCCCTATTGCATTAAGCAACAAATATTTTATTAAGAAAAGGAAGCAATTGAAATCCTCTTTGCTCTTGGAAATGAAAGCTTAAGAAGAGCTAACTCCTTAGTACTGCAACCCATTGACAGAAAGACCCTGAAGACTTATCTTAAACTCAAAAAGGATCATGTCAAGATCTCCTGATCTCTGCTGAATTCACAGGCTGAATTTATATCCTATAGACAGCAACCAAGGGAAACAATTGACCATTTTGTTGGCAAAATGAGTGACTTCATCAAAGAAAATCTTATTGAAAGACTAACAGAATTAGTAATAACTTCAACACCAATGAAATTATTCCAAAACAACACTCTTAGAAGAAGTTAAGGACACACTGTTGAAGTACTATTGGAAGATAGAAATTTAGATGCAGATTGCAACACGTTTAATCTCATGAATCAGCAACTACAGTAGCAACAGTAAACAAAGATATTAAACCACACAAGTCATACATGAGTTTTGGTTCATCCCAATTACCAAAGCAATTTTCCACTTTCTATAACTTGTACCACAAGTAGTATACCACAAATGGCACAGGAGAAAGACATGTAGGAATTCTAATCACCAGATGCAACATAATTGAACAGGATTTTGACAGTGAGAGTGAGAGTGTGAGACAATAACACTAAGACTTGGATAGATAGAAGAGTACCAAGAAAGTATGCTCAACCCAAATCGTACATCATTGTTTATGCGTAACAGTCATGTTCTAAGATAAAACAGAAGATGCATTCAAATTGCACACGATAATCCAAAGAAAATTAAAGATAATAATTCATACACTGATAGCATTGTGTTGATACTAGATAAGAACATGTCCACAGTGAATATTCCACACTGTTCTATGGTCAAAGACAACGGACAACCATATGAAATGGTGCAACCACATCCTGGAACTGCACAAGAACTCTATCCAGTCACACTGTACATTAATCAAAATGCTTTCTCAATGTGTAAAAATAATGTTTGCCAATGCATCACCGTTATTTTGATCTGTATCTGTATACATGCTTCTCATGGGAGGAAGTAGATTCCTCAGATAAAAAAAGGGGGATGTTGTGATATTATGTATCAATGCTCAGCTAAGCATGAATACTTAAGTGACATCTGACTCGCATCATATATTCTTGTATAATGGTACTAGACCCATTTTGAAAACTTGGTGCTGTCCTTTGTAATCTACTAAGTTATGCAACCAGACTATACCACTGTCTCTGTTGGAATTATTATTCATTTAGTTGGAACAAATAACAGTACAGCACAGGAACAGGTTTGTTGCCCCATTAAGCCTGTGCTGGCACATGATGCCTTTCTAAACTAAAAAAAATCATGAATAAATCTTCTCATTCACAGTACAGTCTCAGTGTAGATCAAGAACATATCACTGCCCAATTAACAAAATAAAGCAGATGGGTAGGCAGATAAAGATAAGGCTACTCAGCCATTCAGATCCCAACCATTTGCAAAGTTAATATGGAAAACAACTGACGCTGATGGCTAAAGCCACCACTCCGCACCATAATGCTCCCATTCAAGACCAGAAGTGGATTAGAATCACTTAAATAAGATCAGCAGTTAAATGGACATGGCTTCGTGCTGCCCGTGCTGGAGATGGTTCATGCTAGACATCAACTCCAAACAACCCATTCCTATGTTCTAACAAAAACACATTTTAGTGTTGTAGATGCACTGGAATATAATATGGGTTTTCAAACTGTAGAGAAAAGCTGGCTATCCCTTTTTATGTAAAAGGCATTACACTCCTATATCTATATCCTAGCTATTTGCAAAGAGCGCAAGACAAGATATCAATTCTAATCATTAAAATTCTCATTGCTCCCAGAAAGGATCAGCCAGGATCATAGATACCGTAAGAATACAGATGCTGAACTTTTAACTACTGTTTTTTTTATATCCCCAATGTTTTATTGTTATAAGCAAGAAATCCAATTATTTCAAGCTGAATAATTTTAAACAGACTGGTGGAATAGGCCAAGTGCTTAAAATTAGAAAAATTAATGATTGCAAAGTAGGTCTGGTGAAATATTTATTGTGATAGCGTTGGACATTTCTCCACTTCAATATTGTGCAGGACAGGTTTAAATATTTAGGTATGTCAGTAGACAGTGAAGTTCTATTGTTAAATTGAATATTGATGTGCTCAGACAAAATCTAAATCACTTCAAGAGCAGATCTTCATGCTACAATGAGACTAAGCAGAGAAGATGAAATGTTAACATTGTAATTGTCATATAATACAGAGAATGGATTTCATACAAATCTTTTGTCATACTCGATAGTGGAGCTGCAGAGACATTGTGCGGAGTGTATTTATTTTGACTTTGCTGATTTACACCAGGTTTTTTTGAATGGTTTCTCATTGAAGCCAAGTGAGTTCCATTTTAGTATTTTACCAAACATACCTCATTAATTAGCCACCATGAAGCCACCGTGTCTTATGCAGACAATTTTTGCCCCATTTCATCTTTCCCAGAACAATCCACCCCTGAGCTGACATGTAGAATTCACCTTGGTTTTTCAGTACCTCCTACCTCTCTATATATCCTTGACGTGTTGCAAAACGTTCTCCAGTACATGAGTAGCAGGGACATACAATCTGACCATGGCAGGTCTGATACTGAAAAAAACTCTGAAACAAAGGCCATCCTCAAATTTGGGCTTTGTTCTTTATCAGTTACACTTTAATGGTATAACAAGGTATAGAGCTGGATGAACACTGCAGGCCAAGCAGCATCAGAGGAGCAGGAAAGCTGATGTTTCAGGCCTAGACCCTTCTTCAGAAATGGGGGAGGGGAAGGGGATTCTGAAATAAATAGGGAGAGAGGGGGAGGCAGATAGAAGATGGAGAGAGGAGAAGATAGGTGGAGAGGAGACAGACAGGTCAAAGAGGCAGGGATAGAGCCAGTAAAGGTGAATGTAGGTGGGGAGTTAGGGATGGGATACGTTAGTCCAGGGAGGATGGACAGGTCAAGGGGGCTAGTAGGTAGAAGATGGGGTGGGGTTTGGGGTGGGAGGAGGGGATAGGTGGGAGGAAGGACAGGCTAGGGAGGCAGGGACAAGCTGGGCTGGTTTTGTGATGCTCCCCCTGCCGCATCCGAAAACCAGCCCAGCTTGTCCCCACCTCCCTAACCTGTCCTTCCTCCCACCTATCCGCTCCTCCCACCTCAAGCCCCAAACCCATCTCCTACCTACTAACCTCATCCCGCCCCCTTGACCTGAATTATCCCCTCCCTAACTCCCCACCTACACTCACCTTTACTGGCTCCACCCCCATTCTTTGACCTGTCGCCAGCTATCTTCTCCTTCATCCATCTTCTGTCCAGCTCCCCCTCTCTCCCTATTTATTTCAGAACTCCCTTTCCCTCCTCCGTTTCTGAAGAAGTGTCTAGGCCCAAAACATAAGTTTTCCTGCTCCTCCAATACTGCTTGGCCTGCTGTGTTCATCCAGCTCTACACCTTGTTATCTCAGATTCTCCAGCACCTGCAGTTCCTACTACCTCTGAAACACTTTAATGGTATAATGGTAATGGCTCAGATGGCCATTAACTCTGCTTCCAGGTATAAAGACATTCAACTGGGTGAACTTCCCGCAGGTCAAATATTTCATGACAACTCCTGGAAATGCTGCAAAATTGGTTTGTGGTTGCACACAAAATGTGTATTGAATGAGCAGAGGTCCTTGAGGTTCTTGAACACTCCTGGATGATCCAGTGGTGTTTGTATTGCTCCTTGATAATAATACCATACACCAATGGGCAGACAGCCAGAGGCCACTAGACTGAATGGCTGCTCACTAGGAGTGACATCAACACAAGCAAAGTTGATATAGCTGGCAGCCTTCACATATTTGTGTTCCATCAAATTTGAGATCCAGCTAATGTCTCCAGCAGCATCACAAAAGGATCTGGAGGTAAGAAAATTGACGATAGTGGTATCTTTAGACTCTATTTATGGTTATGACCTGGTACGGGCTACTCCTCTCCACTGCTCTGCTCTCTCCTATGAAGTTACATCTGCTGCTGGTGGTGCCTTACCCCCATGGAATGCACAACCTAAAGCATCCATGCTGATCTGATAGATTAGGAAAAAGATGGAAATGTATATAAAATCATGGAATTCCTACAGTGCAGATGGAGGTCATTCGCCCCATCGATGCATTGATCCTCCAAAGAGCATCCCACCACTCCTACCCAAACATAAAACTCCCCTATTTCTCATGGTCAATCCACCTAGCCTGCACACCTTTGGACTATGGGTGGAAACCAGAGTGCAGACATGGGGAGAATGTGCAAACTCCTCATAGACAGTCACACGAGGCTGGAATCAAATCTAGGTTCCTGCGCTGAGGCAGCCGTGCTACCACTGAGATGCTGTGCTGCCTCTCGCATATTACGCCACCGAACAGTTTAAGTGTGCATGATATCTTTCAGCACATCAACTGTAACCAAATCCTTCACCAATTGCTGTTCAGAAAGTAGAAAACAATGTACTTCTGTGAAATAAAAGAATGTGGAGCTGGAGGAACACAGCAGGCCAGGCAGCATCAGAGGAGCAGGCAAGTTGACTTCTTCAGAAGGGTCCCAAAACATCAACTTTCCTGCTCCTCAGATGCTGCCTGGCCTACTGTGTTCATCCAGTCCACACTGTGTTACCTCTGACTCCAGCATTGGCAGTTCTTACTATCTCTGAATACTTCTGTGAAATAATTGTAGACCCCTCAAGAGGTATTGCATAAGGCATGGTCTGAATCTTGAGTTTTATTGGCTTAGACTGAGTTATGTTGAACTTATTGGAGAGATTTCTGCCATAAGGCCTAATGAGTCTATTTGTTGTATCTTAACAAACTCATCTCATTAATTACCAATCTTCACCTCTATTGAAATGCCCATCTTTAATCTGTAAGCACCAATGATAAGGTGCAAGTTGCCTCTGCCCAGCAGTGACCTCGAAGCACCCACACTCTGTAGCCATAGCCAGTGGGCGATGAAATGATTGGAAATTAAACATAGCTTTAGTTTGCAAACAGCTGCTTCATGTACTTGTTCCTTCAATCTCCTGTCTCCAGCAAACGCGGATTCCCGCACTTCACCTATCAAACTGTTACTGACTCTACCCACTCTGGCATTGTCCAGCCATTTATGAGTAACATTTTGCATCTAGAGAATAGAAAGTGATGGATACAATTAGCACCAGGCCCTCCCTCATTATCAGCTGAAGTAGGGGTCAATGCCACGACCAGGATGCTGATCGCCGTGCATGCACATCAGAGTAGCTGCTCACGGCTTCGATAGAAAAGAGTACAGCAGTAATGGTAGCTTCCAGTTGTGGCTAACAACACATTCAGAAGTATGGCTTGCCAAAGGCAAGGCTTGGATGCTGGGAGGCAATAAGTGAATGTGAGCAGCCCCAATATGCATCAGTGATAATGGGAACTGCAGATGCGGGAGAATCCAAGATAACAAAGTGTGGAGTTGGATGAACACAGCAGGCCGAGCAGCATCTCAGGAGCACAAAAGCTGACGTTTCAGGCCTAGGCCCTTCATCAGCACCCTCTGATGAAGGGTCTAGGCCCAAAACGTCAGCTTTTGTGCTCCTGAGATGCTGCTTGGCCTGCTGTGTTCATCCAGCTCAACAGTTTGTTACCTTAGCCCCAATATGCAGCCTGGTTCAGTCCATGAGCTGGGTGCCCTGTTTGGACACACAAAGTGTCTCTACTGCAGTTTTTCATTTGCTAGTTGCTGTTGCATCCTGCAACAGTCTGTTCTTCCTAAACATTGACCAGTGTATCAGAGAAGGGTCACGATGGTCATGAGAGATTGGCAAACATGAGATATCAATTTCCATTGATGAGGGCTGTGTGCAGCTGGTGTCCAGAGATCACGCCCTGAGATGCAGTTTGACTGTATGTAACATACAAGTTTTTTCAAAGCAAGCAGTGTGCTGAATCCACCTGGTGTCTATGTTGGGTTGATCTCAAGTTTTCTTGACATCTAGCTTGCATGACATGTTTGGCAAGAAAGCGTAATATTAATGATGTAATTTGGATCTTTAATAAAACAGTTAACATGCTCTAATCCCCCTTAACTAATAACTTGCTGCTTCCCAGTGAGAAATTCGCTTTGCTGCTTATCAAATGTGTGAAAAATAGAATGAGTGATCCCAACATCATGAATAGCCTCACCGAACTTCATCTGATTTTGCCACAAATCTTGTTGCAAACCATGTCGCTCGGGCACCTGGAAGATTCCACCCAATAATGCTAAAATTTTAATGCTCATGTTCCCCTGGGTCTACCCATTCCACTATGTCACACACAGTCTGTGCACAGAGATGAAGAGTTCTGTTTTAGTTTTTAGTGCAGCAAATGAATCAGCTTTCTCAGGTCTGAAACATTATGTCTTACTAAATGCAATTGTACCAATTGCTATCATGTAATCCACCTTCTTATTATCGAAGAAGCAATACATTTTCTATAGAGACGCTTCTGTATCCTTTACCATTAATCACTAGACAAGCCCATGAAAGCAAACACAAAGGATGGCATGTAGCAGCAAACTATCTCAAAGAATTTTTATCCTGTACCACATACTGCTAGAGGTGGACAATGTCATAAGATGCAAGTGGTCAACATCTGGAAAAGCCTTGTCTCAACAGGCAAATTCCAGGAAATCCAGAGACATAAAGTTAGACTGAGAAATTCCTGTGAAACTGCTGTTCTAATGAGGTGCTTACTTGTATGCATACAATCTTGCTGTTTTGAAACTCAGAAGTCAATGGCTAGATGACAGTTTCTTGTAGAATTGGTCATTCTTCTGGGTTTAAACATCTGCATTCTCCAAAACTGTGTAGTTTTCACTTAGATGCTCCCTAAGCTTCTCTTAAAACTTGTACTGGAAGAGGTCCTTTTATCATGTGACCTCCATATTTTCACCTGCTTCTCTCCCACCAAAGTCCAAGTGTTTGTATTTCAGTAAAATTTCCACTGAATTAAGAGTGAATTCATTAAACATTATGACAGCATTAAAATTGTACTTGGAAATATGCTCAGAACAAAACATACAAACATTTAAATAAAGAACAAATTGGGCTACTTGGCTCATCATGCCTACTCTGCTGTGCAATACGATCATGGCTGGTCTGAATTTAACTTCAATTCAGGGACATTTCTGCATATCACTGATAATATTTCATCCCCTTGGCAATCAGGAATCATGTTTTGTAGGAGAGTCTAGGAGCCGTGGGCATACTCTCAGAGTAAGGGTTACCCACTTAAGACAGAGATGAGAAAGAGTCTTTTCTCTCAGAGGATAGTGAACCTGTGGAATTCATTAACACAGATGTTGAGGCTGTATCGTTAAGAATATTCAAGGCTCAGGTGGACAGACTTTTAGGCAGTAGGGGAATGACGGGGAATGGGGAAAAAGGCAAGAAAGTGGAGTTGAGGATTACCAGAAAACCAAAGAATGGAAGAGCTGCGGATTCAAAAAATCAGAAACAAGAACAGAAATTGCTAGAAAAGTTCAGGAGGTCTGGTAGATTCTCTGGAGATAACGCAGAGTTAATGTTTCGGGTCCAGTGAGTTCTGAACAAGGATCACTGGACCCAAAATGTTAACTGCAATTTCTCGACACAGATGCTGCCAGGCCAGCTGTGTTTTTCCAGCTCTATCTGTTTTTGTTGTTAAGGCTTATTAGAATAACTATGATTTCAACAAATGGCAGAGCAGAATCAATGAGCTGAATTGTCAACTTACACAGTTATGTCTAATAGTCTCATGGTCTTATTGCTTGGTATCCAACCTCCCTTTTATACGTCACAGAATTTTGGAGCTTTTAATTTGAGAGACAGATATTTGCGCACGAAGAGCATGCAAGTCTCTGATTTCCATTTCCAGAGATGAGGGACCCATTAATGGTGCAAAGCTTTGAAATTGCCACTTATATTTTAAATTTATGCAAAGGATAGAAAGCGATTGGCCATAAAATTCCACAATGGGCGGATTAAGTAAAAAATAAATAGATCTATGATATATCTCTCAATTTCTATTATGTTGTTACATTAAATTAATCAGTAAAGTTGATTGGAAAAACTACCCTCTTGTTGTACAGTTAGAATCTTTATACCGTATCTGTGAAACAAATAGGCATTGGATTGAATGTGCTCGGACTGGTATATGATTCCCCAGGAAGTGTGTTGGGTCTGAGGGTCACTGAAGGGCTTCTTCTTCCTGACATTGGTGTATTACCAGCAATGGATGGGCACTTAGTTATGTAGAGAGAGATGTCACGGCAGACTTGCTGCGCAGTTAGGTGGAATCTGCTGATTGGCCATCCTATGGCCCAATGAGAGCCTCATTGGTGACAATGAGCAGCTCTGCTGAAAGAATGACTATAAGACCCACACAGATGATCATTATGCCCTTTGTATGACTGGTCCTAGGAAGCACCACGAACTTCACTCCAACCCAAGGCCTCCTCCTTGCTGGATCGTCTGTTGTCTGTTGCAGTCTCAGCAGTGGCCCAATGACAGCCTCATGGCACTACTGGGATTGAACAATTTCCAGCCATCAGATTGGCCAACATCTCCTGAGAGTGACATTTCCTTCCTTAAAGAAGAGGGAGCCCCACTTGCAAGCAATCTATTGTGCTAGGACCAGCGAAGCTAGTCAGGGCTTCAATGACCAGCTGAAGAAAGGTTGCTCCAGACTTTGTCTGGTGGCTGGGTCAACCACTGTCCTGAAATTCTAGTAATAGAAATGAACAACAGTGTTTGGAAACAGAAAGGCCAGTGAATATTTATGCGTACAAAATCATCAAAAGCTCTCACTAAAAATATGAACCTTTCCTTCCGTTCTTGGATATTGGACTTGTGAAGTTGTCATGAAATTCGAACATTTTCTGTTTTTATTTGAAACCCATGACATCTTTTTCTCTGTTATTGCGAGAAATCAAGTTAAACACTACAATGGTTATATTTCAGCCCCATAACCATGTGTAACAAACCAACTTAGTCTAAATATGTAAGTTTGCTTCAATTTAGCATTAATACCATAGTATTATCCATGTACAGCCAAGCAAGACAGCCAATTGCTATTCATTTAACATTTTGAAGAATTTGGGTTTTATTGTGCCCAAAGTTCATTCTCCTGCATTGATACCTTTCTCCATTACTTGATAATCATCAATTGTCAGCAGTAATGAATTGGAATTGTGTGAAATTACTAAGACTAAGAGGCTTCTTTTGTCCTAAAGACAGAGTGTATTTGTATATCGATTGGATCATATGCAGTCTATTGTTTGCATACAAGGTGAACAATTATTTTTTGTGATAACAAGGCGTCGAGCTGGATGAACACTGCAGGCCGAGAGCATCATAGGAGCAGGAAGGTTGACGTTTCGCGCCTAGACACTTCTTCAGAAATGGGGGAGGGGAAGAGGGTTCGGAAATAAATAGGGAGAGACGAGGAAGCAGATAGAAGATGGATAGAGGAGGAGATAGGTGGAGAGGAGACAGACCGGTCAAAGAAGCGGGGATGGAGCCAGTAAAGGTGAGTGTAGGTGGGGAGGTAGGGAGGAGGTAGGTCAGTCCAGGGAAGACGGACAGGTCAAGGGAGCAGGATGAGGCTAGTAGGGAGGAAATGGGGGTGGGGCTTGAGGTGGGAGGAGGGGATAGGTGGGAGGAAGAACAGGTTAGGGAGGCGGGGACGAGCTGGGCTGGTTTTGGGATGCGGTGGGGGCGGAGATTTTGAAGCTTGTGAAGTTGAGGTGGGAGGAGGGGATAGGTGGGAGGAAGGACAGGTTAGGGAGGTGGGGATGAGCTGGGCTGGGTTTGGAATGCAGAAGGTCCAGCCCAGCTCGTCCCCCCCTCCCTAACCTGTCCTTCCTCCCACCTATCCCCTCCTCCCATCTCAAGCCCCACCCCCATCTCCAACCTACTAACCTCATCCCGCCTCCTTGACCTGTCCATCTTCCCTGGACTGACCTATCTCCTACCTACCTCCCCACCTACACTCAACTTTAGTGGCTCCACCCCTGCCTCTTTGACCGGTCTATCGCCTCTCCAACTATCTCCTCCTCTATCCATCTTTGATCTGCCTCCCCCTCTCTCCTTATTTATTAGTAGTGAATGTTCCGAGATACATCCACTTGAATAGAAGGGTCAACTTCACATTAATATTGCTATCAAAAGTTGGCTTGTCTGATAATGCAGCATTCCTTCAAAACTGCAAGAAGTATCAGGTTGGATTGCATGCTCAAGTGGTAGAGTGGGCTCAGAATTAAGAGCATATCTCTTGCTAGCTGTCTACCATGTAAAATTCTGAAAGACCATGTTTACAAGATCTTTTCAATTGTTTAAACCATGTAGATAAATCATAAAATGTTCACAAGATCTACAAACAAATAGTTAAGTTTGAGAAGTCTGAGTTATCTAGTTATTACTTTATTAGGAGAATATTCTAAACTCTGTGCTTCATGCGTAATCAGAACTATAAATTTCTATGGGCTATTTTAAACAGTAACCACGTGCTAAAGCAGGAAATAAGTTTTTATTTTAAACCCAAGACATGTTAATGCAGCAACTTAGCCCTCCAAAAGAGGAAGACTTACATAAAACAATTCCTTTCATAGGAGCCTCAAATCATTGGCAGGGCACGTTGGACTGGACAGTATCACCAAGCTTTCTTTCTTCATACTGAGCTCTGCACAAGTAATGTACAACTATTATTAATTCTGTTCTGCTTACATTCCCAGCAAAGTATCTCAAGTGAGTTCTATCAGACTGACCTGGGGAGATTAGCCATTGCAATTGAAGAACACTGCTCTAGCTCCAGCCCAAGTACATGATGGACTCAGGAAGAACTGAAAGCTCGGGCTTTTCCGGTTATAAAGGTTACTTTTATGTTAGATCTGATTACATAGTTTGAAGAAATGCTTCAAAAATTAGTCATGCAGTTTATAAATAACTGATAGTTATTTTACATTTACTCTTTTAAAAGCTTTTGGTGATCATCAGAAAGGTAAATGAGTTGGGGATCGGAATAAAATCTCTTCTACAGCATCCAGTCAGTGTATAGTATTTCTGCCAGGAATGTTCAGTGGTGAATTTAAGTGGAAACCAATACTCCCCTAGACCAAGTACAATGTAAATTAGGAAAAAGGCATTAAGTGAGATTAAGTCTTAATGAAGCAGCAATAGATTTAATCATAGGTAGAATTTTTGAATTATTCTGATTAATGTTTTGATTTATTGATTTAACATGTCAAATTCCATTTATATTATATGAGATTAAGGTTTTTTAACCAGAGTTTTAGGATCACATTTTAAAGTCATATTGCTTTCCTGTGAGAAATATAAATCAGTGGCTTTGAGCAGAGATTCTGGTGCTCCATCGCTAGACAGGAAAAATTCAGTAAGGTATTTTTTCTAACCTATGATTACAATCCAGTGCCTCAGACTAGAATATGTATCTGCATACAAGATGAAAGAGAAGAGGATTTATTTTGTGTGGCATTATGCAAATACCCAGGTCAGGGAGGCAGCTGGCCATTTAAATTGTCAATAGCCAAAACTAAAGTTAGATCTTGATAACCCAAATTTATTAATCCTGAAGTGGTACAGCATTACCATGCTAAGAACAAGACTGAACTTGCATTTCTATGAACAGGCAGAGTACTTTTTTGGAATATGGTCAAAAATCACCTGACACCAAGTTATAGTCCAACAGCTGTACTTGAAAACACAAGAGACTCGCACCTTCTTCAGGTGTTAGTGAGAGAGCTGTCATCAGACACAGAATTTATAAGTAAAAGATCAAAGGGTCATGGAATTGATGCAAATGTATTGAACAAATCTAGTATCAAGGAATTTAAAAGTCCTGCCCTTTAAATAATTGAACAAAAATTGTTTGGTAGGTTAAAAAGAAACATTGCAGCTGTTTCAGCCTAAATAAACCTGAAGGCCTCCATTACTATATTTCTAGTACATTGGTATTTTCATAGCCACCAAACAACACATTAGGTTGCCTGCCATTTCGCAGTTTAATTGACAGCTGCAAGTAAGTATAGACTCTTTGAAGTAGAACTATGAATTCCAATGCTTATTCCACGTGGAATTATGCAAATGATTCTTTTTCATTATAAGATGTTATATAGTTGAAAGAATGGAAATGTGGTAAATGGGATTTTATTAATCAGACGAATTCTTCACAGAGTAAATTCTGCAACAGTAATTTTGAAGGTAATAAAATGTGATGCTGGATGAACACAGCAGGCCCAGCAGCATCTCAAGAGCACAAAAGCTGACGTTTCGGGCCTAGACCCTTCATCAGAGAGGGGGATGGGGTGAAGGTTCTGGAATAAATAGGGAGAGAGGGGGAGGCGGACCGAAGATGGAGAGAAAAGAAGATAGGTGGAGAGAGTATAGGTGGGGAGGTAGGGAGGGGATAGGTCAGTCCAGGGAAGATGGACAGGTCAAGGAGGTGGGATGAGGTTAGTAGGTAGGAGATGGAGGTGCAGCTTGGGGTGGGAGGAAGGGATGGGTGAGAGGATAAACAGGTTAGGGGGGCAGAGACAGGTTGGGTTAAACATTAACCGCCTCAACCTCTCGACCCCTCTCACCCTCTCCAACCTCTCCCCCGCAGAACGGGCAGCCCTCCGCTCCCTCCACTTCAACCCCAACCTCACCATCAAACCCACAGACAAGGGTGGAGCAGTGGTAGTATGGCGCACTGACCTCTACATCGCCGAGGCCAGACGCCAACTCTCCGACACCACCTCCTACCGCCTCCTCGATCATGACCCCACACCCGAGCACCAAACCATCATCTCCAACACCATTCACGACCTCATCACCTCAGGGGACCTCCCACCCACAGCCTCCAACCTTATTGTTCCCCAACCCCGCACGGCCCGTTTCTATCTCCTTCCCAAAATCCACAAACCTGCCTGCCCTGGTCGACCCATTGTCTCAGCCTGCTCCTGCCCCACCGAACTCATCTCCACCTATCTGGACTCCATTTTCTCCCCTTTGGTCCAGGAACTCCCCACCTACGTCCGTGACACCACCCACGCCCTCCACCTCCTCCAGGACTTCCAATTCCCTGGCCCCCAACACCTCATATTCACCATGGACGTCCAGTCCCTGTACACCTGCATTCCGCATGGAGATGGCCTCAAGGCCCTCCGCTTCTTCCTGTCCCACAGGTCCGACCAGTCCCCCTCCACCGACACTCTCATCCGCCTAGCTGAACTCGTCCTCACACTCCACAACTTCTCTTTTGACTCCTCCCACTTCCTACAGACTTAGGGGGTGGCCATGGGAACCCGCATGGGCCCCAGCTATGCCTGCCTCTTTGTAGGTTACGTGGAACAGTCCCTCTTCCGCACCTACACAGGCCCCAAACCCCACCTCTTCCTCCGGTACATTGATGACTGTATCGGCGCCGCCTCTTGCTCCCCAGAGGAGCACGAACAGTTCATCCACTTCACCAACACCTTCCACCCCAACCTTCAGTTCACCTGGGCCATCTCCAGCACATCCCTCACGTTCCTGGGCCTCTCAGTCTCCATCTCAGGCAACCAGCTTGTAACTGATGTCCATTTCAAGCCTACCGACTCCCACAGCTACCTAGAATACACCTCCTCCCACCCACCCTCCTGCAAAAATTCCATCCCCAATTCCCAATTCCTCCGCCTCCGCCGCATCTCCTCCCACGATAAGACATTCCACTCCCGCACATCCCAGATGTCCAAGTTCTTTAAGGACCGCAACTTTCCCCCCACAGTGATCGAGAACGCCCTTGACCGCGTCTCCCGTATTTCCCGCAACACATCCCTCACACCCCGCCCCCGCCACAACCGCCCAAAGAGGATACCCCTCGTTCTCACACACCACCCTACCAACCTCCGGATACAACGCATCATCCTCCGACACACTAGGCCCGAAACGTCAGCTTTTGTTACAATCCGACCCCACCACCCAAGACATTTTTCCATCCCCTCCCCCGTCTGCTTTCCGGAGAGACCACTCTCTCCGTGACTCCCTTGTTCGCTCCACACTGCCCTCCAACCCCACCACACCCGGCACCTTCCCCTGCAACCGCAGGAAATGCTACACTTGTCCCCACACCTCCTCCCTCACCCCTATCCCAGGCCTCAAGATGACATTCCACATTAAGCAGAGGTTCACCTGCACATCTGCCAATGTGGTATACTGCATCCACTGTACCCGGTGCGGCTTCCTCTACATTGGGGAAACCAAGCGGAGGCTTGGCGACCGCTTTGCAGAACACCTCCGCTCAGTTCGCAACAAACAACTGCACCTCCCAGTTGCAAACCATTTCCACTCCCCCTCCCATTCACTAGATGACATGTCCATCATGGGCCTCCTGCAGTGCCACAATGATGCCACCCGAAGGTTGCAGGAACAGCAACACATATTCCGCCTGCGAACCCTGCAGCCATATGGTATCAATGTGGACTTCACCAGTTTCAAAATCTCCCCTTCCCCTACTGCATCCCTAAACCAGCCTAGTTCGTCCCTCCCCCCACTGCACCACACAACCAGCCCAGCTCTTCCCCTCCACCCACTGCTTCCCAAAACCAGTCCAACCTGTCTCTGCCTCCCTAACCGGCTCTTCCTCTCACCCATCCCTTCCTCCCACCCCAAGCCGCACCCCCAGCTACCTACTAACCTCATCCCACCTCCTTGACCTGTCCATCTTCCCTGGGCTGACCTATCCCCTCCCTACCTCCCCACCTATACTCTCTCCACCTATCTTCTTTACTCTCCATCTTCAGTCCGCCTCCCCCTCTCTCCCTATTTATTCCAGTTCCCTCTCCCCATCCCCTTCTCTGATGAAGGGTCTAGGCCCGAAACGTCAGCTTTTGTGCTCCTGAGATGCTGCTTGGCCTGCTGTGTTCATCCAGCCTCACATTTTATTACCAGAGACAGGTTGAACTGGTTTTGGGATGCAGTGGGTGGAGGGGAAGAGCTGGGCTGGTTGTGTGGTGCAGTGGGGGGAGGGGACGAACTGGGCTGGTTTTGGGATGCGGTGGGGTTAGGGGAGATTTTGAAGCTGGCGAAGTCCACATTGATACCATTAGGCTGCAGGGTTCCCAAGAGGAATATGAGTTGCTGTTCCTGCAACCTTCTGTTGGCATCATTGTGGCACTGCAGGAGGCCCATGATGGACATGTCATCTAAAGAATGGGAGGGGGAGTGGAAATGATTTCCGACTGGGAGGTGCAGTTGTTTATTGCGAACCAAGCGGAGGTGTTCTGCAAAGCAGTCCCCAAGCCTCTGCTTGGTTTCCCCAATGTAGAGGAAGCCACACCGGGTACAGTGGATGCAGTATACCACATTGGCAGATGTGCAGTTGAACCTCTGCTTAATGTGGAATGTCATCTTGGGGCCAGGAATAGGGGTGAGGGAGGAGGTGTGGGGGCAAGTGTAGCATTTCCTGCAGTTGCAGGGGAAGGTGCCGGGTGTGGTGGGGTTGGAGGGCAGTGTGGAGCGAACAAGGGAGTCACGGAGAGAGTGGTCTTCAACCGGGAGCCTAACCCTCCCTCCACTGACCCCTTCACCCGCTTCCAACACAAGTCCTCCTCCTGGACACCACCGCCAGGCCTCCTACCTTCCCTCGACCTCTTCATCTCTAACTGCCGTCGAGACATTAACTGCCTCAACCTCTCCAGCCCTCTCACCCACTCCAACCTCTCCCCTGCAGAACGGGCAGCCCTCCGCTCCCTCCACTCCAACCCCAACCTCACCATCAAACCCGCAGACAAGGGTGGCACAGTGGTAGTATGGCGCACTGACCTCTACATCGCCGAGGCCAGACGCCAACTCTCCGACACCACCTCCTACCGCCCCCTCGATCATGACCCCACACCCGAGCACCAAACCATCATCTCCAACACCATTCATGACCTCATCACCTCAGGGGACCTCCCACCCACAGCCTCCAACCTCATTGTTCCCCAACCCCGCACGGCCCGTTTCTATCTCCTTCCCAAAATCCACAAACCTGCCTGCCCTGGTCGACCCATCGTCTCAGCCTGCTCCTGCCCCACCGAACTCATCTCCACCTATCTGGACTCCATTTTCTCCCCTTTGGTCCAGGAACTCCCTACCTACGTCCACGACACCACCCACACCCTCCACCTCCTCCAGGACTTCCAATTCCCTGGCCCCCAACACCTCATATTCACCATGGACGTCCAGTCCCTATACACCTGCATTCCACATGCAGATGGCCTCAAGGCCCTCCGCTTCTTTCTGTCCCGCAGGCCCGACCAGTCCCCCTCCACTGACACCCTCATCCGCCGAGCCGAACTCGTCCTCACCCTCAACAGCTTCTCTTTCGACTCCTGCCACTTCCTACAGACTAAGGGGTTGGCCATGGGCACCCGCATGGGACCCAGCTATGCCTGCCTCTTTGTAGGTTAAGTGGAACAGTCCCTCTTCCGCACCTACACAGGCCCCAAACCCCACCTCTTCCTCCGGTACATTGATGACTGTATCGGCACCGCCTCTTGCTCCCCAGTTCATCCACTTCACCAACACCTTCCACCCCAACCTTCAGTTCACCTGGGCCACCTCCAGCACATCCCTCGCCTTCCTGGATCTCTCAGTCTCCATCTCAGGCAACCAGCTTGTAACTGATGTCCATTTCAAGCCCACCGACTCCCTCAGCTAACTAGAATACACCTCCTCCCACCCACCCTCCTGCAAAAATTCCATCCCCTATTCCCAATTCCTCCGCCTCCGCCGCATCTGCTCCCAAGATGAGGCATTCCACTCCCATACATCCCAGATGTCCAAGTTCTTCAAGGACCGCAACTTTCCCCCCACAGTGGTCAAGAACGCCCTTGACCGCGTCTCCCGTATTTCCCGCAACACATCCCTCACATCCCGCCTCCGCCACAACCGCCCAAAGAGGATCCCCCTCGTTCTCACACACCACCCTACCAACCTCCGGATACAACGCATCATCCTCCGACACTTCAGCCATCTACAATCCGACCCCACCACCCAAGACATTTTTCCATCCCCACCCCTGTCTGTTTTCCGGAGAGACCACTCTCTCCGTGACTCCCTTGTTCACTCCACACTGCCCTCCAACCCCACCACACCTGGCACCTTCCCCTGCAACCGCAGGAAATGCTACACTTGCCCTCACCCCTCCTCCCTCACCCCTATCCCAGGCCCCAAGATGACTTTCCATATTAAGCAGAGGTTCACCTGCACATCTGCCAATGTGGTATACTGCATCGACTGTACCCGGTGTGGCTTCCTCTACATTGGGGAAACCAAGCAGAGGCTTGGGGACCGCTTTGCAGAACACCTCCGCTCAGTTCGCAACAAACAACTGCACCTCCCAGTCGCAAACCATTTCCACTCCCCCTCCCATTCTTTAGATGAAATGTCCATCATTGGCCTCCTGCAGTGCCACAATGATGCCACCCGAAGGTTGCAGGAACAGCAACTCATATTCCGCTTGGGAACCCTGCAGCCCAATGGTATCAATGTGGACTTCACCAGCTTCAAAGTCTCCCCTTCCCCCACCGCATCCCAAAACCAGCCCAGTTCGTCCCCTCCCCCCACTGCACCACACAACCAGCCCAGCTCTTCCCCTCCACCCACTGCATCCCAAAACCAGTCGAACCTGTCTCTGCCTCCCTAACCTGTTCTTCCTCTCACCCATCCCTTCCTCCCACCCCAAGCCGCACCTCCATCTCCTTCCTACTAACCTCATCCCACCTCCTTGACCTGTCTGTCTTCCCTGGACTGACCTATCTCCTCCCTACCACCCCACCTATACTCTCTCCACCTATCTTCTTTTCTCTCCATCTTCGGTCCGCCTCCCCCTCTCTCCCTATTTATTCCAGAACCCTCACCCCATCCCCCTCTCTGATGAAGGGTCTAGGCCCGAAACGTCAGCTTTTGTGCTCCTGAGATGCTGCTGGGCCTGCTGTGTTCATCCAGCCTCACATTTTATTATCTTGGATTCTCCAGCATCTGCAGTTCCCATTATCACAGTAATTTTGAACTTTATTTTATAAATCTTTATTTTATCTCAGCAGTGTATAGGTTCTGAGGTGTGCCCATAATGGATACTGGGGAAGTTGACATGGTATCAGGGCAAAGAGTTTTGACTGGTTGGCAGGAAATGACATGAATTGGAAATAAGTTGCCACAGGGTCTATACAGATCCATGAGTGATGGGAACAGAGGTTTAAGTTGGCATGGAGCACATAAGAGGTAATGGAAGTGGTTACAGGGCATGAGGCATTCCCTGTAACCATCTTCATTTCTGAGGGATGTAGACAGGTCTGACTGTTTCCTTCCCCGACAGCACATCCCGCCATTACAGAATGAAGATTACACCAATTTAAGGAGACTGTGCCTCAGCTGATGTCGTGAGCCAGGAAATTTCTCATCTCACATCTCCAGCCTCATGAGCAAATTTCTACACCGTATTGCTTATGGCAAAACTGATTAATAGAGGCAAAAACATTACTTCTTCTCATCTTCAGTGAAGGTAGTAAAAATAAGGATATTTCCTTAAAATTAATGATAGGCTTGAGCTAAAGCATTCTTGCCAAAATTCACATTCACAGCTATACTAAGCATAAGTTTGTTACAACAGCTTAATATAAACAGTAAAGATACAACACAAAAGCAGATGCAAATGTAATAATTTTCAATCAGTACTTATAATGACTTGACTTCAGGCTACACCAAACCTCAAAATCTCATTTTATTCAGGTCTGGAATTGACAATTTTGTCATCGAAGTGAAAATGGAAAGAAAGCTCAACTTTAACTGACAAACTCCAAAATATAAATGCATTCTTTTCAAAATAAGTGCTGTTGAATGTTTGTGAAAATAACAGAATTGCTTCATTTTTTATAGTCAGAATAATAATTCTGAACCACTCTGTGAAGCAACTGATGAGTAAAGTCCATGTAATAACATTGCTATCAGTCTTTGTCACCCAGAAAACAGAAAGCCAACACTTAATATAATTTCCAATGATGCAGAACATGACATTGATGGTTGTATGCTATAGTCATGGTTACCTTAGGCATTTTGCAATGTATTGCTTCAGCTAAAAACAAACAGCTGCATTTTGTGCACTGACGTAAATTGTGAGATTAAATGCACCCCACAATCAATTTATCTGTTTTTAATTTATAGGACAATTTCTTGTTAAAATAAATCAATTAGATGAAAGCTGAGAAAAACAAAATCCATGGCAAAATGAAAATGAATACAAAGAGAAGCTACGCAATTAGAACAGATTATGTTATGCAAATATAAATGAATAAAATGAATAAAATGTCAGAGTTTCTTTGCAAGCAGAATTTAAAATACTCAGTCAGATATATTTCCAACAAAGCTTACTTTTACACAAGTTTTAACTAACTCATGTCCAGTCCAATGGCTGCAGTCTATTCTCTTTTCCTTGGACAAGGTCTTCTCTATGAATCTGATCTAATAGAGAAGGTATCAGTTTAGATTTTGTGGCCCACACTTGGTGCATTTTCATCTAAAGACATCTAAAATATGGTGGGCGGCTAGTCTTCTCTTCCTGGTCATCCCTGACCTGGTCCCCATAATACAACATTTGATTATGATACCTACTAACCTATCTAGCCAGTCTTAGGCCAATTGAGAGCCAAACATTTTCTAGTTAAGTTCTCAATTTGTCTCCACTGCCATAAAACTCCTGGCAATGTCAGGTGAGAGAGGGTAATACTGCTTTGTTTAAACAAATTTGCCAAAAGGACAGTAAGGGAGTACTTCATTCGGGGGTGCCCTGTGCCCATGTGATACATCCCCCTGCAAGATGTCACCCACTTTGTTCTCCTCCACCTGGCCCACAAACCACACCCACAACCCTGCACTGTTTGGGTCTCTCTCTAGGCCGTCTGATCATTTCCCATTGAGAAGCCCAAAGTTACCTCCTTGCAGTGGCCATGTCTCCCTCATCGTGGGATCTCTTGCAGCCTGCTCTGCTCAGTTATGGTTTTTCTGAGAAGGTAGAGCAGCAGGAAATCTGCAGGTGGGTTGGAGGGGGAGGGAGTGGAACCTGAGCAATAGGCCCACCTCCCACTTCTCATAAAATCCATTTTTTTCAACCTGTTCCTGCCCTGTTGAACTGATTCATCCTATCCTGGCTCAATTTTTTTTATCCCTCTGTCAAACCTCTTCCACCACCCATCAGTGACAATTTTGATGCTCTTTAGTTTCTAGTCTCCTGGCCCTAACCACCTTCACATGACCATTTTAAATCTGCTGTACTCCCAACTCCACCAGAGATGCCACACTCCCTTGTGTTTAAATTAGTCCCATTCATCCCCAAATTCTTCCATTTGACTAAACCTTTTCTTTTCGCATTGAATACCTTCTCTTTTAACTTTATTTCCTTTAAATATGGGTGTCACTTTAGATACTCTTCTGATTCCTAGCTATACTTACCTGTTGATGGGATATGTGGAACAAATCTACTCCACTGTTCTGCCATTTATTGTGACGCTATTATACCCACAAGCTACCCCATCACCTTCCCTTGTTTCTCCCTCCAGACAGGACATAATGTTGAATGGAAGATGAGGGAAAAAAACCTATATTGGGCTGGGTGGTAGAAGTTAGACAACAAGCTACAGTGACTGCCTCTGAGATATGTTACTGTCCTACCAGTATGCTCCCCTTAAAGAATACAGGTAGGCATTCCTAATGAAGACAAGGCACAGAAACTGTCTTTACAAGCTACAAAATAAATGTGTTGTGTTGAAGGCGCATTCATGCCGCTGTGACATAGCACACCGTTTCTTGGCAACCTTATCTGCCCTACATAAAATCTTTTTTATCAACGATATAATCTAATCCATAGCACCTTAACGTGCTTTGTAAATCACAGATCACATTCATTTCACAAGAAAACAAATTGATAGCAGTTTAGCTCAGTTTTAAGGTAATTAGTCAAAAGTATAACAAAAGCATAAAACCAACTGAACTGTGTAAACTCTGAAATGTACAGCAGGATCCTTTAGATGCTAGATGTTAGTTATAGTTTGTATAATTTGGTAATAGTTTGCAACAATTGACATAGTACCCATTGAAAAGGTATTCATCCCATTAATCAACAAGCAAACTTTGAGAAGCTTAATCTGATTTATGAATATACTACTATTTTACTCAGTCAAAATGTTGGCAGGCTGGTTTACTTATGATCTGCTATGCATTAAAAAAAATGCCCTGATCAGCATTGTTTTAGGTGGTTAAATAATGATGCCCTGATCAACATTGTTTTAGGTGGCCAAAAATGCCCTAATCAACATTACGTTACATGGTTAAAAATAACCCATTTTTGTTTTAGATGGTTAAAAAAATGTCATTTTTGGGTTTATCTGTTTCTCTCCACGGATGCTACCTGACCTGTTGAGTGTTTGCAGCATATCCTATTTTTATTCTTTTGGGTTGTATCTGACCTATGTGGAAATCAGTCCAGAAGCTGATGCATGTGTTGATCGTATGGACCTCAGATTAACTGGGATAAGCTTCCTGCAAATGATATACAACATGGTGTGAGCCATTGTCAGAAAGTGTATGAGTGCTATGCCAGAGTAGTCAAGATTGCTTGAGATGTCACACAGTAAAATAGTCAAGTAACACACATTGTGAGAGAAAACTGGTCATTTTGATAATTTTGTGGATAATTGCCAAGTGCCTTGAAACTGTAATCCAACAGAAGCATCATTAGAAGAGAAAATTAGTAAGGAAAACATAATGTGAGCATGTTGCTTGTCTTGTGTTCTCTTTATTTCACATTATTTTGCATGTCACACATTAGATGTAATAAAGAAGGAATATGGTCTAAAGTGGATCGGTTTATTTCTAACCCCTGAAGGGTATGAAATATTTACTCACAGAATGAGGAACTATCTTATTGTGTATAAGGATTCCCGCATGAAGACCAAAGCCTGGGAGAGACCACAGGAAGGAAATCCATGATCTATGAATGTATAAGTCTTACTGGATCTTCCAGCAGTCAAGCAGTTGATTAGTTACCTGTAGGATTTTTAACCTAAATCAGGGCTGGAGATGAGGAAATCCTGGCTGCCAAGAACTGCCAGAGGCTGGAAGCTCCAGAACCCAGCAGTAGCATAATAAAGGCCATGGTTGGTACCAGTACAACATCTCCAGTTGCCCAGGATAGCAGATGCCAGAAAGGGAGCTTGGAGATCTCACAGGGTGGGAATCAGAAACAAAGGCCACAAAACCAACAATGAACTGAACTCACACCAAAAAGAATGCCCAAAGGATTGAACACATAATGAGATTAGTCCATAAAGAATCAATAATGAATTGCTAAAATCAACCAGTCATAAACATAACCTGAGATACAGTTGTAGTGTTTGGAGAAAATGTACAATTAATATAATTTTAAACAGGCCACATGTCAGTTGCTAAGCTACAGGTCATAATACTAAATTGATCTACAGTAAGCAATTTGCATATGTGTGAAGTTATGGTCATGAACTGCATAAATTACAATCTGAGTCACTTTGTGTCCAAAAAGAGCTAAGCGGCATGAAAAGGGGAAATTTTTTTTCAAAGCAGAAGGAAGTGAAATATATTGTAATGATTAATCTACTTTCTTCAATTATAAATACCATGACTAATTATTGTCCCTGTAATTTTTACAACCTACTATAAAGAAACTACTAAATACATACAAAGTTCTGAGACCAAGCCTTGTGGGTTAAAAGATCACAATTTTTTTGACTCAGAGTGAGAGTATGTGTATTTTTTAAAACCTGCAGCCCTCTTGCAGATACCACAAAGCTGACAAAAATGTGCAACTAAATTATAATCATACTAGTATTTACTGAGATTCAGGATATTTTAAAAATGAGTTCAGATATCCTGATAATGTCTAGCAGTCTAACCTCATCATGTAAAGACCATAAGCTGAATATAACTAATCCACAAATAGCTGAACTGAAAATAGAAAGCTTTCTGCACTGCAATAAATATTGTACTGTGCACATCCTAAGGTCTAAGAATGAACGTAGTTAGTAATGAAGAAAATGTAGCATCTGTAGTTTACAGACTGGAAACAAAATTATAGTGTTTTCAAGTGAAAGGTAGTTAAAAATAACAGGGTTTCTAGCTAAAGATCCTAAGCTACAAAGTAAAAGATGATAATATGTTCAAGTATATAATTAAATTATGCTGTATTGGAACCAGGACATTGAATGATATACAGCTAACAAATATTTAACATGCTTTATTTGCAATTTATTACCTGAGCTGTAGAATATTCACCTGTTCAAGCCGCGGTAACAATAACCCATCATTTAATTCAATGTGTCCAATGACCATGAGGTCAGCAGAGTGAGTGCAAGTCATGTTAATTCCAGTGTTTCATTAAATTGCCTGATCCAAACTCCTGCCCAAATCCAGTGTTAATGATGTGATGTCAGCATGCAGAAATCAGACAAACATAACAAGGGGTCGCTAGGGATCAGTGTGAACAGTTCTCAGCATTCAGGTTCGTAGATTGAGGAGCGGAAAAAGAGATGTTTCAGGACAGGCAATCATGGTTGCTTTCTGAAAGCAAAAAATAAGCCAAGGGAAACAGAAGTCCTATGTTTCTTTATGAGGCTGAATTGCACATTCCTGCCTCGCAGGGCCCACTCTATAGTGGATGATTTTTCAGGGCCAAATGTCCCCATTTGCCAAACACACTGGTACTACTGGGATCTGAAATGTGTCATGGAATATCAACTTCGAGATAACAGTAAAACTGTCTCCTGCTTGAAACTGATCTGCTTAGCATGGCACAAGACATGTTCCCGCTTGGATCCCACATTTCCACCAAATGGGCTGCCGTGGTTCAAGAAGACAGCTCATTCTGCCTTCTTGAGAGAAACTAGGGATGGGCAATAAATGTTGGCCCAGCCTGTGGCACACACATCTTGTGAGTGAATTTTTTAAAGAAGTGTCCAGTTTTATCCTCCCCACAGCCCTGTTTTAGCTAGATATGGTGGGGGTGGAATTCCAAGCTGTGTTTTTTAATACATTCTGTACCTGTTCCTTCAAAATTTTATGTCTGGCAGATCTCCATTCCAAGAAAGCACTCAAGGAGTTTGACAAGAAAAACATTCATTTCAGTCTCAGAGACGATTTGGCACCAGTGTTCTGTTCTACGGTCCATTTTTACTAGGTTACAAAATGTGCACTGTGATGTATTTTTGACTGTTATATGTAACCTGCTAAATGTGCAATGTTAATAGTCAATTTCCCTGAGGCTGTGAAAGGACAGGTTGTACCCTTCCACTTTTATTCTGGACATGGAGCTGCAAACAACTCAGAAGAATTACCAACTATGCCAGATAGAATTCCATGGAATAAAGGTACAACTATACAAATAATTTTAGGTGGTTTGTTTCACTAATTTAGTTTGTCCTTGTTGAACAGAGAAATTCACACCCAGGTATGATCTCATAGCTGCTAGCATCCCATATGCAGTACTCCAATATCATTCTCTACGTGGTAGCCTGCACAGTGCCTGTTGGAACTTTAACCAACCATGATAAGGATAACACATGATAGCTGAGTGTATTTCTGTGCTAGCCCATGTTCACACATATCACCTTTTCACTCAGAATGACTGAATATTACAACAGGGTGAGAAACCTGGCTGAATCTATTTTGTATTCCTGATTAACTATAATATTCCTCATTGTTGGGCTAGTTGATACTGACAAACACAATATAGATTGCTGAATACATTTGTTGACTGAGTCAGTCAAAGGGTCATAAAGGGTAGAATTGAATGTCCTCCATTCTGGTAAATTTGAATGCAAGGAGCATTAAATTGGGCACAAAAATGGCAAGTGGAGACAAAGCCATCTTTCTGCCTCTGCTTGACTAAGTTGTTAGTGGAAAGACTTGTAGTTGGCCTTCCTACTCTTTTGGCAATTGATGCCCTTAACTGGGAAACTAATGAAAACCCCATCACCTAGATTAAATTCCACGCAGTTTATTAGTTCTGATGTTGAGGTATGCGCAATGAGAAAATGCTCATCTATATAAATCTGACACCACTTTAACCAAAACGCACAAAATTTTAAGGCATAATTCAATGATAAATGTGAAACAGTTAACATTGCTCGGTTCACAATAAACAACTGCACCTCCCAGTTGCGAACCATTTTAACTCCCCCTCCCATTCTTCAGACGACATGTCCATCCTGGGCCTCCTGCAGTGCCACAATGATGCCACCCGAAGGTTGCAGGAACAGCAACTCATATTCTGCTTGGGAACCTTGCAGCCCAATGGTATCAATGTGGACTACACCAGCTTCAAAATCTCCCCTACCCCCACCGCATCCCAAAACCAGCCCAGTTCGTTCCCTCCCCCCACTGCATCACACAACCAGCCCAGTTCATCCCCTCCACCCACTGCATCCCAAAACCAGCCCAGCCTGTCTCTGCCTCACTAACCTGTTCTTCCTCTCACCCATCCCTTCCTCCCACCTCAAGCCGCACCTCCATTTCCTACCTACTAACCTCATCCCACCTCCTTGGCCTGTCCATCTTCCCTGGACTGACCTATCCCCTCCCTACCTCCCCACCTATACTCTCCTCTCCACCTATCTTCTTTTCTCTCCATCTTCGGTCCGCCTCCCCCTCTCTCCCTATTTATTCCAGTTCCCTCTCTCCATCCCCCTGTCTGATGAAGGGTCTAGGCCCGAAACGTCAGCTTTTGTGCTCCTCTGATGCTGCTGGGCCTGCTGTGTTCATCCAGCTCCACACTTTGTTAACATTGCACATTTGCTTGTTACATATTTACCTTCTTAAAAAGTTATGAACTTCTTGTTGAAGCATTTTGTTACCTTGTTTTCATTGCAATTTTCCATGACATAATCTTGCTGAACATTTGCCAAGAGTGTAACCAGAAAGATGGAAGTGTAGGAGAACTTATTTAGCAATAGTGGGATCTTGGAGAATGAATTAAATTTACTGCCAATTATCTAAGGAATTTTCACTTAAAAGGCAATGATAATATTTCTCCAATTTCTACAATCTTCTTTATCTGTGTTCATTGCAAGTTCAATGAAGACTACGCTATAATAAAATATTGACACAGAAGCCAAACTAAGACCTACTTTATTGGCGAGGAACTATTGAATTAAAAATTGTGTGATATAACATTTGGTACTTGAGCTTCAGTTCTCTGCTCAAAGGCAGGATTGGCCAACAGTACTACTTCCTCAACTTTGGGTAATGCAAGGTTGACAGCTCTTCTAACTACCACAGTCAGAATGGGAATTGAACCCCATGCTGTTGCAACCAATGTGATCCAATCAGCTCAGGGAAGGTTTAGACTAGATTAGATTAGATTAGATTCCCTACAGTGTGGAAGCAGGCCTTTTGGCCCAGCAAGTCTACACCGCCCCTTGAAGCATCCCACCCAGACCCATTCCCCAATAACCCACATACCCCTGAACACTACGGGCAATTTAGCATGGCCAATCCACCTAGCCTGCACAATTTTGGACTGTGGGAAGAAACCGGAGCACCCGGAGGAAACCCACGCAGACACAGGGAGAATGTACAAACTCCACACAGACAGTCGCCCGAGGCTGGAATCGAACCCGTGTCCCTGGTGCTGTGAGGCTGCAGTGCTAACCATTGAGCCACTGTGCCGCCCCGTTTACTTGACAAATGCCTGGAATGAGAGCATTGACTAATGAGGAAAGGTTAGACAGTCTAACCCTGTATCCTCTGGGGTTTAGAAGAGTAAAAGATTGCTTGGCTGAAACACACAAAATCCTGAGGAGGGTTGATAGGGTGGATGTGAGGAGAATATTTCCTCTTACAAGAGAATCTAAAACTGTTTAAAAATCAAGCATCAACTAAACAAAACAGAGATCAGTGATTTTGTTCAGGGCAGACATAGGTAAATTCTTGCTCAGCAAGAGATTTAAAGGCCATTAGAGTAGGCTCGATTGTGTACTTAAGATTACAATGAGATCAAACATGATCTTATTGAAGAGCAGAGCAAGCTTGAGGGGCTGAATGGTTTTCTCTGGCTTTTCCTTTGTATGCTAACATTTGCCTTTCAGACAACTACTCCCAACTACTCCCCAAGGAATCCAGGTTGCTATGGTAATGTTCGCTTTTACATGCATGCCGTACCCTGGAATTACGGACAGTGATGACAAGAACCCAATTTTCTTTCCATCCCACAATTGATCAGCAAATGAATGAACTCTTATCACTTGCAGTCAAAGTTTATTGGAGGGACTTCTATGGCTCATAAAGCCAATCTTCACTTAAAGCTTCCCCGGTTCTCACCACCCCAGCTTTTGGTCTGAACTCATTTTATTTTTGTATTTTCTCTCCTATCTCTCCATCACACCTTTACTGAGGTAATCTTTCTTTGTGAGAGCCACGTTCTGCTTCTTCAACCCTTTTTCCGTTTAACACCTGACCACCTAGCTTCCATTCCTGGTTCCCATGTGAGCTGATGTTCTTAATTATTCTCTTTGTTTAGGTCATCTTCTCTCAAGTCTGCGAACATCACTTCATGCTCAAAAAATAACCAATACAGGCAATCCCCCAATTTACAAAAGTCCAACTTATGAATGCTTGTATTTATGAATGAGATCTTGTTTTATATTAATTTAAAAGATCTAAATTGCGAACGTTTGCGCATATGTATGAATGGTTATTTTATAATGTGCTGTATCATGCTTCAGCTTCATTCAAATCAACTTATGAAATGGCTCAGGAAGGCAACCCATTTGTAACCCAAGGAATACCTGTTTAGTTCATCATCCGTGCAAACTACCACTTCATTTCTGACCTCTGTTTCATTTACTATACCTTCAATGTATTATTTCTTGCCAAATCTGTGTATAAATTTTCTGAACAAAAACAGAAATCGCTGGAAAAGCTCAGCTGGTCTGGCAGCATCTGTGAAGAGAAATTAGAGTTAACATTTCAGGTTGAGTGACCCTTCCTCAGAACTTTATATGTAGAAGATAGGGTGGTGGGAGGGGGTAAGGAGTAAATGATAGGTGGGGATAGAGCCCAAAGAGAGAGAAGAACAGTTGGACAGACAAAGGAGTGGATAATGATCTGGCTAGGATGGTAATAGCTATTAACGGATAGTGTTAGTGGCTAACAGTAGGTTATGTGTAACGGGGGACAATGTGATAACAAGATCAGGTGTGTGGGGGACTTTGGGGTAAGGGCATGGGAAAGCTCAAGCCCTAAAGTTATTCAGTCTCGAAGGCTGCAGCATCCCCAAACAGATTTCCTGAACTCTATGTTGAAAGCCCTCCATTCTAGGTGCTGGTCACCACAGTCCCGAAATGTCCCTCATGTGATTGTGACAAATTAAACCTTCCATCTTCGTTCTTCTCAACTTTCTACAGCCTTTGACACAGTTGATAACATCATCATTTTCCAGCAGCTCTTCACCATTGTCCTGCTGGGTTGGACTGTTAATCATAAACCAGAGATGCTGTCAGTTTTGCTTCCAGCAGGATATATTACCTGATGTATCAATGGTTGTGTTATCCATTGTAAAA
This sequence comes from Stegostoma tigrinum, assembly GCF_030684315.1. Taxonomy (NCBI): domain Eukaryota; kingdom Metazoa; phylum Chordata; class Chondrichthyes; order Orectolobiformes; family Stegostomatidae; genus Stegostoma; species Stegostoma tigrinum. The sequence continues at coordinate 72,022,658 of NC_081355.1, read as the reverse complement.
TAAGAAACTAGATGTTGCATTGAAGAATTCAACAGATATTTGTGACAGTTTTCTATTATTATTATTATATTCTATTATATGCTCAAATTACATTCACAGGCAAATCATTGTCTCAACTAACATTGAGCTGTTCAATTAGAAGGAATTAGTATTCGTAGTTATTTGAATTATGGTTTTACAAAGAATAGCATTGTTTCAATAGCATGTCATGTTTCAAGTGTTCTTATTAATATGGTATCTGGGACCTTTACACTCTCAGATCTGATGCTATGTTAGTAGTGATATTAAAAGTATGATTTTAAAAGTTATCCTGACATACCAATTGTGAGATATAACACAAGAGGCCAGTCAATTCTGTGATATCCTGGCAGTGGTGAGTTATTCCACAATGGAGCGTGGTTATACGGCTACAATCAGGCAGAAAGAACATCATATGGGTCAGGTAATTAATGGCTCAAATTTGATAAGTCACAGCAAGTAACCTTGCTAGGCCCTACAGTGAAAAACCTTCAACACAATTGCATTTAGTCAAAAAACTGTAAGACTCAGCTCTTCCCATCCCTTCTTTTGCTCTCTCTCTCTGCAGACTCCACTTCTCTCTCTGTCTTGCTATCTTAGCCTCTTCTGTTTTATTTCAATCCCCTTCAGTTTTGAACTTGTTTTTAGTTTTTCTTCACTGTGTCCCTCTTTCAACACCTTCTTCTTTCAGTCTTGAGTCCATCCAACCCTTCCTTTCCTATCTTGCACATTTAATACCATCAGTTTCCTTCTCCAATCCTCAGTCTCAAGTATTTTTCTCCTTTACTTATTGAATTTTGTCTCTTGAACCACTCAATTACTCAAACATCTCATGTTCTTGGAAGTCACTCTCCTGACATGTTTTTCCTCAACATCTTCTTTCCCAAATATCATTCTGTAGTCCACTTATCATTCATCTTTGCTGTCTCTGGCCTTCACATTGTGTGTTGGCAGCTTCCAAAATTAAAGCATTAAATAATCCGACCAGGATGTGGAAGGAAACGTTGTCTTCCTTTCTGTCTATTCCTAATTCAGTTTTGTTTTACCTTTTAGAATTTGGAAGTTTAAATTCTCCATCCCACAAATGTAAGTTACTACTCCAGATCTCTTATGTCAACAAAACACAAGCCTATTAATTAGTTGTGCTCAAAATTCAGAATAATTTGAGTATGGAAAGCAGTCTTTTCACACATCTGAGATAACAAGGTGCAGAGCTGGATGAAGACAGCAGGCCAAGCAGCATCAGAGGAGCAGGAAAGCTGATGTTTCAGGCCTAGATCCTTCTTCAGAAATTTTCTGCTTGGCCTGCTGTGTTCATCCAGCTCAACACCTTGTTTTCTCAGATTCTCCAGCATCTGCAGCTCCTACTATTTCTTTTTACACATCTCTTCTCTTTCTTTGGCCCACTGTCATCCTCCACCAGCTTAATATGTTTTCCGAAGTTCATAGCTAGTGCAGGTATATCATTAGTGTACTGCAAATTTTTCTCATGCTATACGCTGTTAGATGACCTATTTTTAAAAAAACACTCAAAATAAATTTCACACCAATTAAGGCTGAAATAGCTCTGTTTTTGAAAGTTATTTCAAGAAATTCAACTGACCAGAAGGTTGAAGTTAAAGGAGCATATTGCTCATGAGCAGCTGACTGAATAGTACTGAAGTGTCCTGGAAAATTAGAGAGACAGCATATATATTTCAAAATTAGCTCATAGTAACAAATCTGAAACAAAAACAGATCAAGAACTGGCCTAGATGTTGGTACACAGAGGGAAGAGGAAAGGAATCCAGATACCAAGCTGGCATGAGGTTGGCAATGCACCACTTTTGTGGAGTCAGGTTTTAAAGAAAATGTTTGTCTGTTTCCTGATTAGAATACAGTGTACTTTTGTGGAGCATGTGTACCTTGCAACAGCACTGACACAGGAACCTCAATTTGTATTTGAAAAGAGGTCTGCTGCTTGATTCAAATAGGTAGTGCACCACCCTGATATGTATCTGTGAACGTTATAGTCAACTGATAGTTTGAGTTAGCTAAGTATTATTCAATAACAACTAAATTCCTTGACTGTCATTGGATCTGCCTAGGTTTCTGAGCAAGTCTCATCTATAGGCAACAGTTTGGCATTTTTAATTTTGAAAAACCCTTCATAGTTGTACTTACACAAGTAATAACAAGTGGAGTTACTTAGAATAACATTTAAATGAAGCACAACACCCACACATTGACTTAAAAGTGTGATTAACATTGTGGCTTTTATTTTAATCTATGTTTCAATCTAATTTTTGTAATGACACAATGTTCATCTATTTTATAGCTATTTCTCAAGAGTGATAGATACCCTGTACTGATCTTGAAACAATATTATCCAGGAATGACTCTCTGTGTGCTTTAACAGTATTTTCCTTTTGAGGGACACACAGAAATAGGACCTCAATGTGCTGCTCTCCCAATTTGTCAGGGTCATTTTGGAATCAATGGTAATGTTGATAGACTTGTAATCCAGAAGCCTGGGCTAATTTTCGAGAGGCACTCATTCAATTGAAATTCAGTAATATGAGCATGACAACCATCGTTGTATGTATCTAGGGAAGGAAATCTGCCTTCCATACCTGCTCTGATTTACATGTGACTTCAGGCCATTAGCAATGTGGTTGACCTCAAATGCCCCCTGAACTAGTTAGCAAACCATCCAGCTCAAGGTCATCAGGATGGGCAAAGAATACTGCCCTTTCCTAATGACACCCTCATCCCATGAAATAATGCAAGGGAAGACTAAGCTGGACTGACACCAGAATGACATACTCTATCCTCATGATGTTTACAGGCACAGGGACTCCAAGACAGAATACAGGAGACAGTTGTAGATCATTCAGCTTGTTAAGACTGCATCTTTCATTTAATGAGAGGCTTCCTTTCATTCTTCTATATTCCAGACAATATATGCCCAAATTAATCAGTATCTCAACATAAGATAACCCTCTGGTCGCAGGAAACTTCTCTGTACTGCCTGCCATGCAACTGTGTCCTTCCTTAAATATGAAGACCAAAACTGCAAACAATGCTCCAAACATATGCTCACCAAAGCACCAGAGCATTTTAGCAAAGCTTCTTTAGTCTGTACTCTATTTCCTTTATAATAAAAGCCAACATGCTAATTGCTTTCAAACTTGTTTGTTGTGGCTGCACAATAATTTCTGAGTTCCTTATATGAGAACACCTATGTATCTCTGAACATAAACATTTACAAGTTTACTGCACTTTTGATAACTGTACTTTTTTTCTATCCTTAGAAATAAAGTGAATAGTCTCACAGTTACCCATGTCATACTCCATCAGCCATCTCATTTCTCAATCAGTTAGCCTGCCTATATCTCTTTGCAACCAGTTCAATCAGTAATGGTGCTGCTGAGCCACTCTTGGTGGTATGCATGCAAATTCCCCCATCCAGAATACATTCTCATTCTCAGTATTTTCCCCTAAATGTTGCTCAACCTGCAGGAGCTCTGAATCATTAGCCGAGGGAGGGCAGTAACCTTACAGGAGTTTTCTTTGCCACTGTTTGACCTGATGCCATAAGATTTCATGGTGTCTCGAGTCAAGTTTGAGGACTGTCAGGGAAAATCTCTCCCGACTATCCGACTGTACTATCACTTTTGCTGGGTCTGTCCTTCTGGTGGGACAAGGCATATTCAGGCATGAAGATAGTGGTTTCTGGGACACTGTCTGCAAGGTATGATTGTGTGGGTGTAACTATGTCAGGCTGTTGCCCTGTGAGAAAGTTCCCCCAATTTTCTCACTAGCTCCCAAATGTTAATGAGGAGGACTTTGCAGTGTCAATTGGGCTCTTTTTGTCGCTGTCATTTCTGGTGCCTAGGTTGATGCCAGGTCGTCTGACTGGATTCATTTCCTTTTTGAAACTTCATAGCAATTGATACAACCAAGTGGCTTGCAAGGCCATTTTAGAGGGCAGTTAAAAGTCAACCATATTGTTTTGGATTCATAGTTGCACATAGGCCACGCTACATAGGATGTCAGATTTCATTCCCTAAAGGATATTAATAAACCACTTTTTTCAACAATCGACAATGGTGTTCATGCTTATCATTAAACTCTTTATTCCAGCCATTTATTAAGCTCAATTTCTACCACCTGCCATGACAGAATTCAAGGCGGGTCCTCAGAACATGATTGAAGGTTCTGGATTAATTGTCAAACAATTCTAATAAATGTTTTAAACATTATTTCCCTTTTATAAAACTGTATTTAACTTATCTAATCATACAATGAAATATTGTTGTGATTGTGGTTCACACAGATTCGCAAAAACATAGGTAGATATGGAAAAGAGTTTCTGCAAAAAGAATATAAAGTGCTGGGAAGTAAATTAAAAAGCAGAATTCCAAAGGATACAATCTACGGTTTATTGTCCAAGCTGCAAAAAAATTGACATCGGAAGTATGTGAAGTTAGAGAGGTGAATACATGGCTTAAAGACTAGTGCGGGAGAACTGGGTTCCAGTGCATGGGTAATCAGCAACTGTACTGCGGAATGTGGGGGCTGTACCATTCAGCTTACGACTGAATCATGCTGAAGTCAGTGTTCTTGTGAAATGCATTACTCAGGAAGAAGAGAGGGTTTTAACCTAACTAATGGAGGCAAGGAATTAAATGAGGAGTGTTCAAGATGGAAGGGATTGGATCCTGAATATTGAGGTGGAGGGCTAACTTTGTTAATCAAAAATGGGCATTTTTGCATTAGTTAGAGACAACGTTGGTTCAGGAGATAAGATAAAGAATCAGTGTGGATGAAGGTGAGGAATAGCAGAGGAACGAGGTCACTGGAGTGAGTGGGTATACAGGCCCCCTAATATTAACCACAATGTAGCACCAACTATACAAGAAGAAATATTGAGCTGTGGGCCAACAAATCTACAAGACTAGATGGGCTTCATCCTAGGATCTTAAAACAAATTGTTAATGATTTCATATTTGCAATGGAGTTAATTTTCTAAAATTTCCTTGGTTCAGGGAAGGTTCCATCAGACTAGAAAGTAAAAACATACAGACCCTCTTGTCAAGAAGGGAGAGAGGCAGGGAAAAGGAATACGTAGACCAGTCAGCTCGGTATCTATCATGGGAAATTGTTAGAATAGAGCTTTGAGGGAAGCATGGCTGCCCGCTTTGAAAAACTCAAGGCAATTGGGAAAAATCAGTATGGTTTTGTCAAAGGGAAATTGTGTTGCGCCAATTTATGGGAGTTTGTTGAAGGAATGACTTACAGTTTGGACAAAGTGGGGGCTGTAGTCTTACTGAGCTTGGATTTCAAGAAGGCATTTGATGAGTGCCACATTAAAGGTTATCGCAAAAAGTGAAAGTAAAAGTTCATTGTTTAGAGGGTAATATATTAGGATGCTGGCAGTTTTCAATGAGTGGTGTCCCACAGGGGTCTGTCTAGGATTTTGACATTTTACAATTTATATCAAAGCTTAGATGAGAGGAGTGAATTCTTAGCACTAAAATTACTGATGACACCAAGATGGGCACTAAAGTATCTTGTGAAGAGGACATGGGCCAGTTGAAGACAGATCAATTGAACGAGTAGTCAAAAATCTGACAGATGAAATATAACCCGGAAAATGTGAAGTTGTTAATTTTGGCAGGAAGAATGAAAATGCATAGTATTACGTAAAAGGAGAATGACTGCAGAATTTTGAGATGCAGGAATCCAGTGCATGAATATCACAACATTAGCCTGCTAGAACACCATTTCATACTACCTTTTATTGCAAAAAGATTTAAACATGAAAGGAAGGATATTATGCTTCAGTTACCCAGCACATTGGTAAGACCACATCTCCTGTACCGTTTCTAATTTTGGGTTCTTTATTTAGGGAAGGATATAAATACTTAGAGGCAGTTCAGAAAAGAATTACCAGATGAATACCTGGAATGAGTGAGTTGTCTTTTGAGATGGTTGGTCAGTCTGGTCTTGTTTCTTCTGGAGTTTAAATGTGTGATAGGTGACTTGATTGAAGTGTATGAGATCCTGAACAGTCTTGAAAAGGACGCCATGAAAAGAACATTTCCTCTTGAGGGGGGAGTCCAGAACTAGGAGGCCATGGTTTAAAATTACGGGTAACCTTTTCAGGACAGACATGTGGAGATTTTGTTTCTCTCAGGGCTTGTGTGACTTTGAAACTCTCTGTCTCAGAAGTCAATTTGGGCCATCAATTCAATACCAGTCAAAAACAATCAGCTAACTATTCTAAGTCCATTTGTCAGCACTTGGCCCATAGCCTTTATATCATGGCATTGCAAGTGTACATCTAAATGTTTCTTACATATTGTAAGGGTTTCTGCTTCTGCCAACTTAACAGACAGAGTGTTCCAGATTCCTACACCTTCTGGGTGAAAAAAAAGGCTTTCCTCACAACCCCTCTAAACCTTGTGTGACTTACTTGATTGAGGGAGTCGCTGGACAGAGTGGAATGGGAGAGGATCCTAGTAGGAAGATAGTGGAGTAGAAATGGCAGGAGTTTATGGGGGTAATTTAGAAGGCACAGCTAAAATTTATTCCAAGGAAGAAGAAACATACCAAAGGGAGGATGACACAACCATGGATGACAAGGAAAGTCACGGACAGCATAATAGCAAAAGGCATAGAATGCAATGAGGATTAGAGAGAAGCCAGAGGATTAGAAAACCTTTATAAATCAGCAGAGGACAAGTAATAGTTATAAATCTGTGGTGTTCTAGGAAGCGCATGGTTAAAAGGGCTTGAGTGATGCCATGTCTTTGTCAATGGAAGGCCATGCCTGACAAATTTGTTTGAATTCTTTGAGGAAGTAATGAGCAAATTAGACAAAGGAGAACTGGTGGATGTGACTGGGGCAACACAGTGGCTCAATGGTTAGCACTGTCTCACACGCCAGGGACCCAGGTTCGATTCCACCCTCCAGCGACTGTCTGTGTGGAGTTGGCACATTCTCCCCGTGTCTCCGTGGTTTTCCCCCGGGTGCTCCAGTTTCCTCCCATAGTAAAACGATATGCAGGTTGGGCGGATTGGCCATGCTAAATTGCCTGTTGTGTCCAGAGGCGTGTGGATTGGACATGGGAAATGCAGGGTTACAGGGAAAAGGTAGGTAGGGGGTTGGTCTTCAGAAGGGTGGTATGGGCTTGTAGGGCCAAATGGCCTGTTTCCACACTGTAAGGATTCTATGATGACTCTATTTGGATTTCCAGAGGATCTTTCATAGAACCTACAGTGTGGAAACAGGACACTTGGCCCAACAAGTCCACACCGTCCCTCTGAACAGCATCCCACCCAGACCCATTCCCCTAATTTCCCGTGTCTAACCCACCTACCACAAACATCCCTGGGCACTATGGGCAATGGCCATTCCACCTAACCTGCACATCTTTGAGCTGTGGGAGGAAATTGGAGTACCTGGAGGAAACCCGCAGACTCACACGGGGAGAATGTGCAAATTCCATACAGACAGTTGCCCGAGGGTGGAATCGAACCTGGGTCCCTGGCTCTGTGAGGCAGTAGTGCTAACCACTGAGCTAACATGCCACCCACCCACAAACATCAGTTTATGAGACCAACGCCTTCCTACTTGGCTATTATCCCACCGGCTACCTCACCGCACAGGAGACTGCTAAATAAAGCATATGGTCATGTAGACTTAATGATCTCATTCTGATCCTATATCTTATGGTCTACGGCCCTTATGGTCTTAAATCAATGTGCCCCGTCATTGATGCCTCCACGAGGGAGAAACAATTCATCCTTGCCTTCTCTCTCTTTGCCCTCCATAATTTTATAAATCCCAGTCTTAACCCATCTCAATCTCCCCTGCTCCAAGAAAACAACTCCAGCCTGCCCAATCACTCTTCACAACTAAAACTCTCCAGCCTAGGCAACATCATGGTAAATGAAAATCAAACAAGCTGCAGATGCTGTAAATTAGGAACAAAAACCGAAGTTACTGAAAAAGCTCAGCAGGTCTGGCAGCATCTGTGAAGAAGAAAATTACAGTTCACGTTTTGGGTCCACTTCTGAGGAAGGGTCATCGGAAACGTTAACTCTGATTTTTTTTTTGCTCTCACATGCTGCCAAACCTGCTGAGCTCTTCCAGCAAGTTCTGTTGTTGTACCATCATGGTAAATCTCCTCTGCACCTTCTTCAGTGCTATCACAGCCCTCCTATAATGTGGATTCCAGAACTGCACACAATACTGTAGCCATGGTGTAACCAACATTTTATGTATTTCTGGTATAAATTCTCTGCACTTAAACTCTGTGCCTTGGTTAATAAAGGCAAGTGCCTCATATGCCTTCTCAACCACTTTATCCACATGTCCTGCTAACTTAAGGCACTGGTAGACATACATACCAGGGTCCCTTTGATCCTCAGTGATTCCCAGGGTCCTACTGTTCACCACGTATTCTGTTGCCATGTTTGTCTTGTCCAAGTGCAAATTGGGGCATTGACAATTTTTAAAGCAAAGGTGAATAGATTCTCGTCAAGCAGGGGACCCAAGGTTCTGGGGAGTACATAGGAATATGGAACTTGAGACAAAGGCAGATCGACCATCATCTTATTGATGGTAGAGTAGGTTTGAGTTGTTGAATGGTCTCTTTCTGCTCATAGTTTTTACATGTCCTGTTTTGTGTAAGTCTATATAATTGAAGGATGGTCTTCCTGAAGCAGCAGGGTCATTACTGAGGCAACCGCAATTGTCATGTCTAAACTCACTGGAGCTGACTAAGGAAACGGCAAACTATGCACATAACTCATTCCCTACATTTAGTGATACCAATGTCCTTCGTAGTTATATTTATCAATCTGCACTTCCATGAATCTGCAGTTTTATTTCTGTTTACTCAGAGCACACCAGCTGCACATCTGAAATCATCTGAAGCCCTTTAAACCAGCTCTCTGATTTCCCTATCCATCTGCCTGGCCTGTCGACATCCTCTTAAGCAATAGGATTGAAATTAGTATTTCTAATAAAGGGGAAGAAGGATGGTGTAATATTGAAAGGGAATTTAAGTTGCCATCCCCCTTCAGTGGCATAGTGTTCTATTTGTATAATCGATGATAACGTGCTCCAGAACTGCCTTTCATATTCATTGCACAGACATATGTAAAACAAATTCAAGCAACATATTCAAGTACTATTCTGCAATAATCTCCAATTAACGTTGCATCATGAATTTAAAAAAAAAACAGAATTTCCCTGTAGTCCAATTATCAGGTTTCTACAGAATATTTAGTGCAGTGTTCAAACGACTTAAACGTATTCAGGAGTATAAAGAAAGCAGTGTTTACTGTGCAGTACCTTTATGATATCAAATGTGCTTACCTGAGGTGAGCATGCTATGCATTCTGTCTCGAGCCAACAGCTGGATCGGTTGCTCTCGGTCAGACACTCCATCTGAGGAGAAACATGATTCAGTCTCATAAATAGTCTGCAGCATCTTTCCTTTGAGTTCTCACTTCAGCCACATGAAAGATTCATCAGAACACCAACAGAGTCATTTCCTCCTTAATTCTTCCTCTCGAAATAATCAGATGACTTGCATATTATTACACCGTAAAGTGCTCTCTCTCTTTCAATTCCAAATGGTTAAGTGCCTCCCTCTATTTTGTATTTTGCATGAGCCAAATATACAACTATAAAAAGCAACTCAAAGTTTTCTTTCCAAAAGATATTTAGTTTTTGCAGTTTTCTTTTGGCCTGTTTGTTTCATGAATTAAGTTGAAAGTAACTGGAATTGTAGTCACCACAGTTCAGGGAAGCCTTTATTTTGCTTTGTAGTAGGCACGAGAGGTTTGCAAATGTAGTGTCTACACCATTGTATGCACAAGTCTGCTCTGCCCCTGTTTACCCTCTCCAAGTTGGCAAAACGAAGTGATAAAACGTTTACAAATGAATCAACAACAACACAGCCCACAGGCGACAGAAATAGAACAATGGCTTGTGTTAACCAAAAATAGGTCATGCATGGCAGGGATTGAGCTGTATTAATGCATTTGAAAAAATACCACTACAAGAGCAGTGTACAGCTGTCCAATCCCTCAGCTGGAAATGCTGCTCTCCAGTCCTGCTGCAATATCTCAAAATGTATTTACATCTATTTTTGTTCATACACTCAGAATAGAAGCGACATCATTGGATCTTGTTTACATAAGTGAAAATCATTCCAATTTGTCCAAGATACTTGCTGATCCAAATTTGAAGCAACAGTGTGAGTGATGCCGATCATTCATAATTCATGTCCCATTTTAAAATGCTTCCTCTCTGGACTTGATGACATTTTAAATAGGTTCCAGAATTAGAAAAGGAATTCAGCTCATGTAAACACATGGTCAGAACAAGTGTCAGGTTTACTGTATAGCGGTTTTATGCTCTAGGTTTAATGTGTGTACTCAGTAGGGGAGGTATTAGAATCATAGAATAGAAGCACAGAAGCTTTACAGTGCAAAAAGAGGACTTTTGGCCCATCAAGTCCACACCGACCCTTCGAAAAGCATCCCACCTAGACTCATTCCTCTACCCTATCCCCCTAACCTCACATTCACCATGGATAATCCATGGCACCTTCACCATGGCGCCTAACCTACACACTTCTGGACACTACAGGGCAATTTTAGCAGAGTGAATCCACCGAGCCGGCACATCTTTAGGCTGCGGGAGGAAACCAGAGTACCCGGCAGAAACCCGCGGAGATGCGGAGAGAACGTGCGGACTCCTCACAGAGAGTCACCCGACGCCGGAATCGAATCCGGTATTAGCTAGTAAGCCACGTTTTATAATAGTTCAGCACTGCTCACCTAAGCAAGATGCAAATAACCTATTTTTAGAATACTGCAAAATTAGTACATGTCGTTTAGTAGAAGAGGTTCTATATGATTCTGATATTTTTGGTAAAATGGGCTTTAGTTTATTTATATTTCTTGGTATTTTCATAACATCAAAAGTGTTGTATCTCTTCACAGACTCCAGACCAAACAGACAGTGTTCCTTAAGACAGTCACATGATATCACAATCCATATTCCCTCTAAAATTGTGCAACTGCTCTGATGTTCCACGTACGGCGATCAGTGACAGTGATCGTGATATTGACTTCTGATTCTGCAAATTGTTATTGTGCATTGCCTGGGAGGCTTGGATCAAAGAAAAAATTGTGGGGAACGCTCCTCACAACATGCCACATGCCAACACAATCGTACTTGCCTTACTTTTAGTCATTTTGTCAGTCCAATGAAGTAGGTGTAGTGTGATCAGTCAGTTTTGTGTGATTACATACAGTAACGTCAGAACCAAATTCAGATGACGTACAAGGCCATGATTTTATAGCAATGTGAAAAGTTAGATTTGTTAATAAACTTCAGGACATCTATCTCAACAATACTTAGTCTCTGTGGTATATGTTATCTGAGCTAAAATACATGGCCATGGTCAAACCAAATTATACTGACTGTACTATTTAACATAAGAAACTACATTATGGTGACAGCAAGACTACTTTTGGTATTACAAGCTGATATGCGGCAGTGAGAGTTGTGAAGTGTTCTGCCGCTAACAGTCATCACATACCTGAGTTCAGAGCTGAACAACCAAAACTCAATTGTTACAACTTGCAGAGAAGCAAAGCAACTGCAACAGGGGAACAATTATGAACATACCTCTTTCAAAAAAAAAGCCCCCACTAATGATCTATTTGTAAAGTGTCATATAGGTAGCACCAGGTAAAACTTGTAGCCGGGAGTCAGTACAAAGGTACAGAGTGTGAATTCACTGAAGCTAACTGAGCTGGAAGGCTTTTGGAACTGTGTCATTGCCACTGTGCCAATTAAAGCCTTCACAAAAGCGATTCTAAATAAACCTAAAGAATATCCCGTTGATGTGCCATGAGAAAGAGAATGCAAGTTCAAGGCGATGCATGCAGGTCAGCATCATCTACAGGTGCTTGACTCTGCAACAACAGTTCGTATCATGTGCAAGCTATGTTCTACAAGACAGCTTCAGAATCCGCAAGGAATCCATCTGCCCAGAAAACTCCAAAATGTAACACAAAGCTGCACAGCAGCATGTGAAGAAGAGTCAACCAAGAAACAATGTTAATGATGCGTTGAGTGATTTTTCCATGGCACAAAAGCACATCCAAATCCAGGAAATATCTGCAATGCCATAGCTTAAAGACCAAACAGCGCATGTGGTAAAACTGACACTCCCTGTCAGAAAAGCTATGATCTTTACCTCTATTCAAGTGATACATCCCAAAAGGAATGGAAATAGTACTCTAAATGCCAAGACCGATGCTGGTGCAAGTGCAAATGTCATCTCTTTACACACCTTACAGGAGATATATGCAAAAAAACTGGCTGACGCCGTGCACTTCATCATGATTAACTAACTGCTTATAACATGTCAGACAACACATGCATTTGACATTGATCTGGACAATGCTAAACAGCTTATTGTGATGATTCATGGCATTTGTCACATAGAGGAAACAGCAGGTAACTAAATAACCCTCAAGGTAACAGTCCAGTCAGCTACAACATTAAAGACTGTGAACCGTAATATTGAGTCTATATACATATATATGACCTGGCTAATCTGCTTAGAGGTTTGATGCTTGTGGCAACTTTAAAGGTGATGCAGTGTTCTTTCTAAAAGATGATGACAAACCTAGCACTGAGGTGTCTCGTAAATGCAGAATTCACATTCAGGATAAACTCAAGCGGGAACTGGATTCAATGGAAGAAAGCAATAACGTCTGGAAAGAAAAGCATTACAACACTGAATAGTACAGCTCCATTATGTGTATTCAAAAAAAGTTGTTGTTAACTTGTGTTTGTTTAATTCCAAGTCAACTAAATAGCGCACTAAAGAGACACCCAAACAAGACTCCCACCAGGAAAAAGTTCATCTAAAGTTCTTGGATGGCAAGCATTTTACCAAATATATACATCCAAGAAAGGCTTTGGGAGTATGTCTATTCCAGGATGCCAAACTTATTGCATTTGGTTTTAAAGTCCTTACTAGAACTGAGGTGAACTACTCAAACAATGAAATAGAAATTCTTGTTTTTTAGGATGCAACTGACTCACACGTGTATACTTAGATTGAAAAAGACTTACAGGGGAATGGAGAAACAGCAGATGAATTGAATAGCTTTACCAAAGGAGGAGTTCAGGCCCAATAAGTCAAACTGACTTCTCCCCTATCATGTCATTTTCCAGCACATTCAGTCAATGACTGAATAGAGTCTTCACACTGAATTACTGGTTATGTTGTTTGTTTGGGTTGGAAAGAGTTAAAGAAGAAATCCCTGTTGGTTCGCCTTGTGCTGCAGGTATTTCACTTCATTCCAAATATAGTAAAGCAGCCTCAGCAAATAGCATCCAGTATCACCTACACCTGGACAGGATGAAACCTGAAGCTAAGCAAAGAGAATTATTTTAAAAATCAGTATAGAGTTCACACAAGAAGGAAGCAAACTACCATAGGTGCAGCAAATCCAAAATAAACCCAAGAAACTTTGGAAATAATTACAGATCAGACAACAGTGGACAGAGAAACTAAGGGCAGAATCTTAATTTTTTTTGACAAAGTGCGAGGTAAGTGAGCTTTCTGGTGAGATTTTCACGGCAAAGGCCAGTAAGGTTCCATGTTTTGTCTTATCAAAAGCACAACATTAACTCCCGACCTCACCTCTTAACATGCCTTACATCCAAATCTATCCCTAACTCATCACAGATCATTCCCATAACAATTTCGGGATAGGCAATGGCCTGGTTGTACTATCATTAGACTATTAATCCAGAGACCCAGGTAATGTTCTGGGAACCTGAGTTCAAACCCTGTAATGGTAGATGGTGAAATTTGAATTCAATAATGATCTGTAAATGAGAGTTTAATGATGACCATGAAACCATTGCTGATTGTCAGGATCATGAATGTCCTTTAGAGAAGGAGATCTGTCATTCCTACCTGGCCTGGCTTATATATTACTCCAGACCCAATGTGATTGACACTGAACTACCACCCCACCTTGGGCAATTAGGGATGAGCAATAAACGCTGGTTCAGCCAGTGGTGCCCTCATCCTGTGAATGAATAAAAGAAAGAAAAAATTCGCTACTCAGCAGGTGTCAACAGAAAGACCAGCATCCCACCTGCACTATGTTTAAAAGATTACTGTGTACCCAGATGAACACTGGCATTCTGAAGCTGCCCTGCTTGGCCAAACACAGGGTCTGAACATGTTGGAGAGGGGGGGAGGATGTTCTCTGACAGGGGCCTGGATGTCCTGGTTAAATGATGGTACAAAAGATGGAGTCCTCTTTCCAGAAAACAAGCAGAAGTGCCCATGTCTCCAGAGCCTGGCAGCCTGGTCTGAGATAAGTGCCCAGTCAGTGCCATCTCCACAGTGCAGAGGAATGGCCAGCAATGCCATAACTAAGTCAACAACCTTCCCTGTTGTGTCAGGGTCAATGCCACACTCTTCTCTCTGCTTCCTCTAAACATGTTACTGCACCCACCTCCCAACAAGACTCATGATTAACAATCTTACTCTTACCTGCAACATCTCCCCTCAGTTTCTCTCATCTGCCCTCTGAACGCCCCCCAACAGAGTGCTAACCCTGCGTGCTCTCCATTCTGCCACCTCACTCCCTCATAATACCTCACTACCTTTCTATCACCTATTATAAAGATTAACAGCTGTGCCAGCCATTTTCATCTCACTCAGTGCCTCTCTTTGTCTCTTTCAAGGTGCAGGCAGCCCACATTAGGGCAGAATGGATGGATGGGTGCCCAACATTCAATTCCCTAGCCTCCATGAAGAGAAAATCCTAGCCTTTACAGGGGAAGATTGGGACAACACCTGTGGGAATGTTGAGACATCCATTTCCTGCCAAATGCGCCATGAACTGAAACTCTTATATTAGAGATAATGGGAACTGCAGATGCTGGAGAATTCCAAGATAATAAAATGTGAGGCTGGATGAACACAGCAGGCCAAGCAGCATCTCAGGAGCACAAAAGCTGACATTTCGGGCCTAGACCCTTCATCAGAGAGGGGGATGGGGAGAGGGAACTGGAATAAATAGGGAGAGAGGGGGAGGCGGACCGAAGATGGAGAGTAAAGAAGATAGGTGGAGAAAGTATAGGTGGGGAGGTAGGGAGGGGATAGGTCAGTCCAGGGAAGACGGACAGGTCAAGGAGGTGGGATGAGGTTAGTAGGTAGCTGGGGGTGCGGCTTGGGGTGGGAGGAAGGGATGGGTGAGAGGAAGAGCCGGTTAGGAGGTGCAGTTGTTTGTTGCGAACTGAGCGGAGGTGTTCTGCAAAGCGGTCCGCAAGCCTCCGCTTGGTTTCCCCAATGTAGAGGAAGCCGCACCGGGTACAGTGGATGCAGTATACCACATTGGCAGATGTGCAGGTGAACCTCTGCTTAATGTGGAATGTCATCTTGGGGCCTGGGATAGGGGTGAGGGAGGAGGTGTGGGGACAAGTGTAGCATTTCCTGCGGTTGCAGGGGAAGGTGCCGGGTGTGGTGGGGTTGGAGGGCAGTGTGGAGCGAACAAGGGAGTCACGGAGAGAGTGGTCTCTCCGGAAAGCAGACAGGGGAGGGGATGGAAAAATGTCTTGGGTGCTGGGGTCGGATTGTAAATGGCGGAAGTGTCGGAGGATGATGCGTTGTATCCGGAGGTTGGTAGGGTGGTGTGTGAGAACGAGGGGGATCCTCTTTGGGCGGTTGTGGCGGGGGCGGGGTGTGAGGGATGTGTTGCGGGAAATATGGGAGACGCGGTCAAGGGCGTTCTCGATCACTGTGGGGGGAAAATTGCGGTCCTTAAAGAACTTGGACATCTGGGATGTGCGGGAGTGGAATGTCTTATCATGGGAGCAGATGCGGCGGAGGCGGAGGAATTGGGAATAGGGGATGGAATTTTTGCAGGAGGGTGGGTGGGAGGAGGTGTATTCTAGGTAGCTGTGGGAGTCGGTGGGCTTGAAATGGACATCAGTTACAAGCTGGTTGCCTGAGATGGAGACTGAGAGGTCCAGGAAGGTGAGGGATGTGCTGGAGATGCCAGGAAGGTGAGGGATGTGCTGGAGATTAACCCAGATTATCTCATTCACTGCACATTACTTCATGTACAGCCCTGACGTCTGAGAAAACCTCAGTGAAAGCCCCAGCAAGGCTTCCTCCTGCATCCCCTACTAGCTATGTTTTGTGGGGATGTTGGGGTTTAGAATACTCGGGAGCAGGAGGCAGAGAAGGAACAGCCCAAGCTACTCATACTCAGAGTGACCAGAGACCAGGCACCCTCTCAGCCTAACAGATCAGACCCAATGATATCTGCAAACAGAAACTTTGCCACATACACTGGGAGGAACAGGAGCAGTAGACGGGTTTGTGGCAACTAATGGCCCTCAGTGCCCAGAGGCTGTAGCAGGGCAGTGAGTCATGTGACCAACTGGCTGCGTCCATGGTCAGGTTGGCAGCTACCATGGGCAGCCTGGCCTAGCTGTCTCAGGGTTTACTGGAGAGTTGCATACATTGTGTTCCGTTGTCCCCATTAATGATCTTCATGATCACAGGTTGGTGAGAGGAGGATGGGAAACTTGGCAGACAATCCATCAAAGATAGTGCCAGGAGGTGCCAAGCCAGAAGAGAAGTAGTTTCATCTCAAAATACTTCAGAAGTGTCTGGGTCCTCCACTTGACCTGTACTCTTCCAGCCCTTGGAATTTACAGTTAGAGAGGGTTCACCTGACGCTGACAAGATGACACTTAGCACACTGGGCCATCCAGACACAAACACCCTTGAGGTTGACCAGCCAAATATCCAGCATCAATGGGCTCGACAGCTGAGCATCCTCCTTTCACTCCAGATGCACAGCCAGGAACAGAGAGGGGAGTGTAAGAGAGAGAAATAAGAAAATATATCAAGGACATTTCTGTGGCATAGGTGACACTGCACCGTGTAGTATTTCTGATGTTTTCTACAATATTCACCATTTGAATCTTATGTTTGTTCATTTGACTCTCTTTGTAACCCTGAATATAAATGTATCACATAATGACCAACTTCCTATCTATACAGGATATACAATGCTGAGATTTCCTGTAGTATCTGGAAGCAAGAAAAAGCCATAGATCAGGTAATAGGTCCTGTAAACACCAAAGCTCCTTGTTCTACAACATCCCTATTCTTTCCCTGGCCTGTGACTTCAAAACAGTTGCTGTAAATAAAGTGGTCAGCAATGTCTGGGGAAGGGCATTGCAATGCAAACAGGGGGCTAAAGCATGAGGGACCCGCAGGTCTGCGTCCTGAGCAGTGCATCAGTCTGTGTGTGATGTTGTTTCCCATTCAAGTGGTTCTTACAGCCCTGACAAGTCAAGTCACTTACTCCTTTCACTCCTCATGTGGCTGCAGCCCATTTCTTTCCCATTCCGCACTTTCAATTTCCAGCACAATGGGAGGTGACAGTGAGTATTCTTCAATTGGTGGCATTCACCTTCCACCTCATTATATTGGAAATGACTCAAACATCCATATTCCTTTCCTTGTAGCCTTTTCCAAGAATCCCATAAGCCTCTCATCTCCCCAGACCCCCATCTACATGAGCTTGCATCTTGCCCCCATTAACAGGAGCCTCTGGTTTCTAAAATATCCATGCCACATATAGTCATACACTGTCTCCCACCTGAAGCTAGGATGCCACTGACTGTAGATGAACCCCTTATCCCACATGACCCCATTCCCATCCTTGCTGTCTTGTATACCACATTTTGAGATAGTGTTGCCAACACCCCTTTTCAGTTGTCATCCACCCACTTTTCCCTTCAATCTGCAGTTCCCATTCCCGAAGGATAGATTCCAGAGTCTCCTTCCCATGGCAGCAATGTGGTTCTGCCACAAAACTCACCATTGCCCACATTGCTCAGACCCTATAAAATTCCACCCAGAGTTCATGTTTCAGGTTGATTACCTTTTCTCAGAACTACAAAAAGGCTTGTGCTGTGACAGGTTCTGAGCAAGTTCAGAAGCAGAGACAGGCAGGAGGGAAAGAAAGAATGATAGGAAAGATCTGTGATGTGTTAGGACGCAAGAAAGATTACATGACAGAATCAAATGATTAGTAGTGGTGGTAAAGTACTTCACCATTTCTGGACTTAACATTGAAATTAATATTTATGGATCGTAACCACAGGTCCTACTTTTGGGGTGGGCAATTGTGAGTAAAATTACTTATTTAATTACCACAGTTTGTAGATTAATCCATCTCATTCTTCAACATGATTGACAGCTCTATTTTGCATTTCTACAAGAAGTTTTATAAAACTATATTGCACCAGAAGCATCTTTGTTCCTTTCGAGATAGCCTAGAGAAAACAGCTCACGTGTTCACATACATTGTGGACTAAATCTTGTAGCAAACTAAACTATGCACCATGATCATGATTGAATATTTGATATGACAAAGATTTTGTATGCAAATTTATGCTATTTCAAATTTACACATTTACATTCATAACAGATTTATTGTTTATTATTCAACATTAATGTTTTATTCATTATAATAAATTATAATAAAACTGCATTGTTAGACCAATCAAACTATGATACAATGCAAATATTCATGGTCCAAAAAAAAAGTTTTACTTTTAAAGGCGATTGATTCAAAAGCAAAGTGGCAGCAAAACTACACAATAACTCTTAGCTCACAACCTGACTTTACACAATGGCTAGCAAAGGGAGACTGCTTGCGTAGACTTGCTCAGCATCCCCTCGACCCTAAAACAATATCAGGGAAGAGTCATGGTCAGAAGAGTAAAACCACTTTATGCCTTAAGTGAACCCACACAGACAATCCTGTACTCAAGCATAATTTGTACCACTGTATTCCATAGTTTAAGCTCAAAATTCTGAGAACATAATCAACTGCATCATCTCTTTTGCAACGGCAGGCTGAGGATACAGCAGATGAACGAAACATGCCACGCTGTCTGGGAATAATCGCAGAGTTCCTCCATTGCAGTCCAGTCACCTGGGATATTACATAGCCACCCCAATTGTCTGTATGATGACATTTGTGTAGGATCGTGCCTCACATTACGTACATGCTGCCCACACGTGTGAGTTACACCATGGAGCCATAAGTCAAGGTCAGCAGATAGCCCTCATCACCTAGCTCTCTCATCTCTCCTAAGGCTCAATCTCAAAGCAGTTGATGATCCTTTTAATACCTCTGATAAAGGGTGGGAGGGGGAAGGTGGTGTTTGTCACTCTTCATACTGAAGAACTAATGTTGATCTGTTTATCTTTACGAGACAGTAGTGGCTGAACTGCTAGGGTCAAAAGTGGCACAGCCACAGGGAACGAATCAGGCATGAACAAGCAATGATGCCCTTAAGATATGTTGACTGGTGGCTGTGAAGCAATTGCGCAGTGCAGAGAGAAAAGATCATGCAAGGTCAATGTACATTTGGGGGAACACTGGGTATGAGTTACCAACTCTGCAGACTTAGAGGCAGTATCCATGCTACACCTCACCAAAATGACAGCTGACATGGTCTGAACCAGAGGTGCACTTCCACAGTGCCATTTTGCACCCCACTCAGTGGCAGACTCACAGCTCCTTCCCCCACTGCATCCCAAAACCAGCCCAGTTTGTCCCCTCCCCCCACTGCATCACAAAACCAGCCCAGGTCATCCCCTCCCCCCCCACCACCCCCCTGCTGCATCCCAAAACCAGCTCAGCTTGTCTCCACCTCCCTAACCTGTTCTTCCTCTCACCCATCCCTTCCTCCCACCTCAAGCCCCACCTCCATTTCCTACCTACTAACGTCATCCCGCCTCCTTGACCTGTCCATCTTCCCTGGAATGACCTATCCCCTCCCTATCTCCCCACCTATACTCTCCTCTCCACCTATCTTCTTTTCTCTCCATCTTCGGTCCGCCTCCCCCTCTCTCCCTATTTATTCCAGAACCTTCACCCCATCCCCCTCTCTGATGAAGGGTCTAGGCCCAAAACATCAGCTTTTGTGCTCCTGAGATGCTGCTTGGCCTGCTGTGTTCATCCAGCTTCACACCTTGTTATCCAGGGACTCAGGTTCAACTATAGCCTCAACGACTGTGCAGGTTAAATGGATGGGCCATGGTAAGTTGCCCATTGTGGGTCAAAGGATGTGTAAATTAGATGGAATAGCCACAGGAAATACAGGGATAGGGTTGGGGGGGGGGGGGCAGTGAGTCTAGGTGGGATGCTCTTCAGAGAGTCAGTGTGGACTTGTTGGGCTAAATGGCCAATTTACACATTGTAGGGATTCTATGAAGCGACATGTTGACATATTTTGTGACCCAAATCTTTTCAACAATATATTTAAGAGCAATTTCTGCATTAATCCAGAAAAAATTACAATTTGTTTCTGCTTTAAGACAATGATAACACCATTGAAATATTATTTATGGGAAATGCATTTTCAATGAATTGGATTAAAATGGGCTCATTAAGTTATTTGCTGGCAATGTTGTTACTGATTCAAAAGAATTACAAACTTCACTATTTAATGACAAATATTTTCTGCTTTGAGTAAGCAAATTCTACTGCTTACAAAAATAATCTAGTCATTTTTCAAGCATTGCATCTGGCACTAGATATCGGTACGTTTATGCGCTGATGTCACTGATCTTTGTACTTGCAGATGAAACCTGTGAATCACAAGACCTGAACCCCACAGCCAACCAGCAAAGATCAATGAAAACAATACATAAAGCATACCAATGCCTGCTGTGATAAACCTAAAGGCAGTAATTTTGTGCAAGTAGCAGTTAACTCTTCAATTTCACTTGCTCTTGGTAACATGCCATTGCACCTAGACAGCCTCCATAATTACTCACCACTTGAATGTCACGGCAAATTATAATGGCAAGCTCAACATGTATATTCTTCAAAATTTTGGAAATCAAAATGAAAATGCAAGTTAGAGAAAGTCTTAATGGATACATGATGTATTGTTTTCTTTTAATAGCCGGTGAAATACATAGTTATCGTACAAATCACACGCAGAAATGAGTTTAAGGTTGAGCTAACATCATAAATATATGAGGAGCAATTTTATGCATTTGTAATCCTGAAATGGAAATTTCCCAACAGGGAATACATATCTGGAACTCAGTAACATTTACCTCAATTTCTTGGCCACCAAAATAAGATGCTTTTCGCATAACATAAACAAAAATGAATAGCATTAAGTATGAGTAAGTTTTTTTATTGCTATTTATACTCACAGCAACAACATGCTTTCAAAGGAATTACACAGCACCATGTGATTTAAGAAGAAGTGATATCAATGAGGTTTATTGGAGTGAATGCTAGACTGCTTGAAGTAGAATCATGCAAGTTTAAGAACATGTTGCGTACAGGAGCCACTAGATTAGGTTGTATCATGTCTGAGATCACGTATGTGTATATATAGAGTAATGTATTTTAGAAAATGAATAATTTTCCAGATAACTTCAACTCAGCTGGAAACTAGGCTGTCACAATGACATGACTCATATTGTAATGATTCACAAATTATTTAAGGTAACAAATGAAATTTATGTGTAGTATTATCCACAAGGAAAGATTTGTTTCTTTCATGTATTTCAGATTTAAGGATTCGCCACCCTCAAATGCTATTGTCATTTCAATCTCCTCACAAGCCGAGCAGGAGCTAAAGCCAGGGGACTTATTTTGAGATCTCTATTAATGTTCCTGAATAACTGGCCGTGAAGCTATGCAAGAACAGGTGTAGAATATCCATCACATTTTATTTTAAAAACATTGCTAACTTACAAAACTCAGAAAAGCTGAGCAACATCTTCACAAAAGCTGGCAGGAGGCCACAATGCTGATTATACAAAAAAAAACAAGAACTGTAAAACAGGCCAAGGTAAAGCCCCATAATCACTGCCACTTAATGATAAGGTGAATTTCTTGTTGGTTCAATGTTTTGGAACAGTCAAGTTTTTTTGAGATCTTTGAGAACAGACTGGGAAGCAGAAGGGTTGGGAAATGGTAATGTTATGTGTCAGATGGGGAGCCTGACATCTTCCTGTTGCAGTGTGGTTTTGGTCATAAAAAATAATATTTGTAGCTTCTGTACAACAGAGCCAATTAAGTGGCTAATCATGCAACACTTCCCAGCTCCAATACCTCCTGTTGATTCTGGTGGTAGCGGTTGACCGCGGATTCCCTAACACGTACTCAATGTCCCATGAAGGAGCTCCTCAGAAGCAAACTTACTATTTCAGCAACTATAACACTAATCTTCTTTAAATGCACCCTGATCACTGAGGCATGTCCGTCTGGCCCTAATTCATCCATCTAAACCCACTTGTTTTTGAATGTGCTACCCATTTAGATGAACTCTCTCTATAGCTGCGGCCTCAGCAATGGATTTCACTAGAGATGTTACTGCTAGGCTGTTAAACTGTCCTCCTTCTGACTGGATCGATCTGAAATATGCCGGGGTAAAATAAATTTCTCAAGTGTCTAATGAGGAATTCACTTTTTCAAAAAGAAAGAAAACCAAGTCCTTACTTTTTAAAAACTTATCCACCAAATTTGGTTTTCATTAATTCCTTATATTATGAAAATCATTGAAATTTGTTGGCTCACTTCAAATTGTATGTAGTCACATGGAACTAGCAAGTCATATTCTGAAATGGCAAGTACCCCACTGTCATAAAGGAAGATTGTGTAATCAGTGTTATGGTAACAAACATAGAAATAGCAAGCAATGTTTTGTTTTGATCCAGTTTTTATTTCAAATAATTCTGCATACCTTCACAGTTGCTTCTCACAGTTCTTTTTGACAGATGCTTTTGAAAGTTTTTTTTGACAGCTTTCACATTTCTATTTGACTTTTTCAACAGCTTTGTTGAATGTTCCAATGATTTTGATAGTTCCAATGAGTTTATGCACTTTTCACGTCAACTTCTACCACCTCATAGGACATCTTATCTCTCAGAAAAGAGCTTTTCCATCTACAAAGGACTCAGCAAAGTTTGAGCCGGCTTTAGACTCGGTTTGATCTATGCACATTGTTTCTCCTGGCAACTAAAAAGTCAGATATGACTTTCATGTGGTAGCTGTCCTCATGAACTAGATGTCTGATTTGGAACTTGTCCCACTATGCAGCTTCCAAAGTAAAAATAATGGGGCCGAGTTTAAGGTTGGGGTTTCTAGCTTTTAGCATCCACCACCATTTTGCCAATGACAGAGAGGCTTTGTTGTTATAAAAATTCAGGCTAAAGCATCAGGTTTATCAATATTCTAAATAAAACAAATTACAGGCTATTGTGAGGTTGTCATACTTATTTTATGTGGAATGGCTGATTGAACATCCTTACGATAGGCATGATACTTATAATAGGCAAAAGTTAGCCTGATGCACTGGCACCAAAATTGGCATTTTGTCTGCTTTTAGGATATACCCAAGGGATATTGAATTCCTGCTTCTAAACAAAAAATTCTGCTCCTAATCCGCCCTGGTGATATTGCCAATCTATATTGATTCAGATTCTTTTTAGGCAGTCCTGACAGCAGATTAAAATCTCAGAATTTAGCAAGTATACTGTTTGTATATTACACCTAAGGCAGCAGATTGTGGAACTTGTGGAAGTAACAAAGAAAGTGATACAGGCAAGGTCAGAGGCGGTAAAATTCGGGAAAGTGTACATTCCTCCCAATGTTGTTATCCCTCACTGGCAAACCCATTGACAAAGAATAGGGAGTTTAGTTCCCGAGGATATTAAAATGCGTGTACTTTCTCCAATGGCAGTTGATGTCTTACTGCATAGATTCCTTTGTGCCTGTGACGACCAGTATTTCTGCTGCTGTGAAGCTGTGTGTTACTTCTGCACATCTTCAAGTAGTGACCTACAATCCCTTTGTCATTGGCTGGCCACGTCTGTGCCTGTGGGACCTTGTTGACCCATAACACTGACACCGACTCAGAGTATTGGGTGTTTGGCTTAAAATCTGTACTGGCTTATCACATGCCTCTATCGCCACACCATGCTTCTTCTGTCTCCCTCCATATTCCATAATGTCTTTAATACCTAAAGATTGATCAATCTGATTCATGAATATATTTGGTAACCCAGTCTTCACAGGTTACTGTGGTTGTAAATTCCACAGACTGAACATCCTCTAAGTGAAGAAATGTTTCATCAGTTAAGTTTTAAGTGGCCTACCCCATACCATATTTATGTCTTATAAAGTGAAGAAACAGTTCTCTATGACTGTATTAAATCTTAATTCTGTAAGGTAGATTTAATTGCACAGCATTTCAACAATGTTTGTTATCAACCACCTAACTATGCTTATATTCTTGCATTCATTAGTGTTGTTTTACTTTTTTGTTGCTTTGAAGTTTTCTAGAACTTGTAGCACAGCAATATTGCAATTTTTTTTTTACTTGCCAGCCTTTTGAAATGCTACTGTAGCATTGCTGTATTAAATGCCTCCAATTAAACTTTTACGACTGTCAAGCTTTTAAACCCCCATTCACGACAATACTGTCTCTCTGTACTTCTGGCTGGGTTTCCTATCTTTTTTAATGATGTAAATTGTGGCTTCCCAACATTTCTGCAGCCAAGATGAATCTCTTCTCCCTTCTTCAAAGACAAAATGATTATTTTCCAACCTTTAACAGTCCAAAACACAATGCATTCCCTTCTGCACAATGATTAAAGTTCTCTGACTGTAGCCTTTATAATTTTTCCAACCAATATCGCAGTAGTTGAGTCCTTAAATCTTAAGGTTCTTCTGATTTTTCTCCAGCTAGATACTTTGTACAAAATTCTCTAAATTTGTTCTTTTCCATCTGAAACAAGTTCTGAGGCCTTTCTCATACTGTAGCACCTGTGTAAGTAATTTTCTTCTGGCCTTTCCACTGTTCTTTGCTGCTATGCCTTGTGGAACTGACTTGTGATGACATGTATTGCTCATTTTTGAGAGGTGAAAACTCTCTATTTAACCCCCATGTCTTCTCATTCTGGATCTTTCACTGCGACATAAAAATTTTCCTTCACTTCCTGAAGGTTTTAACCCATATTTTGGAGTTGAATATCTACATTTCCTATCCAAAACTCTGTTCCCTGATGCCACTCCCGACTAGATAACCCACTTCTGATAAATTCTTTCCCTTTTCTGTTCCTTCTCTTCTGTCACAGGGCTTCTTCCTGGGACTTTTTCTTTATCCCTAGCCCATACTGTAATGCAAGTGCCTCTTACAAGCTTCTTGATGAAAATTTTCATTTTGAGTGTTGACCTCACTCTTCTCCTATGGCTGCTGCTGACTGCTTTCAGTTTTTATATTTCAACTGTTGATGGCACACAATAATCAAAGTGTAATTGGTATCTTGTAAAAGCCATAATGCTCTTTCAGTTCTGTTTACATTTGTTTCCTTTTTTACAAGAACAGATACTGCTAAACATCAGGTTGTGTCCTAGTTTGGACTGCTAACTGTGACCAATCATCTTTTCTCCATGCAGAGCCCAGGGTCTGTATAATTACCAATGGTAAAGGGTAGACCACTGGGAAGTCTCAGCAAAAAGAGTCTAACATATAAAGGTAGTTTCTTTTCTCATGGCAATAGGTGGAGTATTCATTAGCTTGTTGAGTGTAATCACTGAAGACAATTAGGAACTGTGCTAAATGCAACTGCTCCACCCAGCAACTTGTACAGATCTCAACTGCCTCTGTGTGAAATCATTAGTTTACGCGGCGATTAATGCAACATGCACATTACCACCTTCAGAAGTGTTACGCCACCCACAGATTGTGTAGAAACATGGAGAAGTAGGCCATTTGTTCCTTCAAACCTGTTCTGCCGTGTAACATGATCATACCCGATCCTCTGTCTCACCACTGTATTTTGCTCTCTCTCTATACTTGTTTAATACCTAAAAATTCTGACAGTGAATTCCACAGGTTGACCATCCTCTTAGTGAATAAATGTTTCATTAGCTGAGTCCTACAAGGGCTACACCATACCATGAGACCACGACTCCTGGTTTGAGAACCCCACACCCTTGGAAATCATTCTTCCTGCACCTAATCTGTCTAGCCATTTTGGGACTTTACGTGTTTCAATTAGATCCTCTATTATTCTTCTAACGTCTAATGAATACAGGTCCAATTGAATCGATTCTCCTCATATGAAACTCCTACCATTTCCATTATCAGATTAGAGAACCTCCACCGCACTCTCTCTGCGGCAAGTATGTCTTCTCTTTGGTAGAGAGACCAAAACTACACCAAAATTTACTTATGGCCTTATCAAGGCCTTGTATATAACTGCAGTAAGACATCCCTATTTCTGAGCTTAAGACCTCCTGTTTGCTGCAACCACCAGTGAACAACTATGAATGATTGTTTGATGTATTGTCATGTGCATCCAAGTACACTGAAAACTTTGTTTACGAGCATTACAGGCAGATCACAGTAGGATCACAAGGATGTGCAGATTGAAGGTTGTAAAAAACTTATAGGCTTACAGGTTACACCATCGCATCTGTGTGTGAAGTCCAAGACAGTTTGTCGGTTAACCCACACTGAGGAATTTGATGCCCTCCATCTGGAAATCTCAGTTGAGTAAAGTACAGCACCATATTTACATATACCAGCTCAAAACTTTCAATCCATAGTATTCCAAGTATTAATGACTTGGATACTAATGTAGGTAAGTTACAGAGCCTGGAATGGCATTAGGGGAAATGGTGTTTTGTACAGAAAGCCAACAAGCCTAACTCTAAAACATGCAGCTTTTGTATTTGACAGTTTGTCTATCTTGAAGCCAGCCTAGTTGGCAAGCTTGGCTTCTAATCAAACAGGCACAGTCAGAGAGGAAGCTAGATCTGATTAACAACCTGACTGTAGTCAGCATGACTGGTAGAAAGGGTGGTAGGCAATCTGGGGTGGGATAACTATGTAACTCCCATCTTCTTACATGTAGCCACAGTATTTGCATGATTGTACTGGGTAACATTCAGATAAATAGTATTTTAATATATTAAATATATTTTAAATACATGTAAACATATATAATTAATATTTTAAAATACAGTATTTGGAATGGTTGACATTTCAGCAATGGTATATCTATTGATTGTCTTGCGGGCGGGCGGTTAGATGCTCTGTTGTTGAAGATGGTCATGGTCTGTCTCTTGTATGGTGAAAGTATTACACACTATTATAAGCCTGTGTTGAATATCATCCAGGTCTTGCTGCATGCTTCATTATCTGAAGGGTGGTGCATGGCACAGATCACTGTGTAATCATCAGTGAGTATCTTCACAACTGACATTATGATATAGGGGAAGTAACTGATGAAGTGACTGAAGATGGCTAGCATTAGGCTATAGCCCAATATGCCAACTCATGACACTCACCTTCTTCCCACAGCCCTTCATATTCTCCATGTCAACCCATTGCACCAGCATACCCATTCACTGTCCGTACTGATTTGATGGATTCAGCCATAATCAAAATGTAAATTTGCTATAGTTCCAGAAGACTGAAGGGCTGTGCTCTCATTAGAAAGAGATGGGTGGTGGTGGGTTTAGCCTAAGGGTCTCCACACTTAAGGTGAGGGGCAAGATTGAGGACCTTCCTGGTGACCTCAGCTGGAACAACAGTGCTGTTAGCATGACTCTGCATTGCAAACCAGCTGTCCAGTCAACAGAACTAACTGACCTCCAGAATTATGGCATGTGTGGAGTTGCTTAAAAAAAACATAGTGTTGTTTGAAACAAACAGCTGTTACTACAAGCCGATCAAAGTGTTAATCTTCCAGGCCTTTAAAGTATCAAGAATAAAAGCTTAAAGCATTTTGTACATTTTCGATCTTGTGTAAATAAACATTGAGCCATGGCCAAAAGAAATCACAGAAAAGAAAAGCTTATTGTAAAAATATTAAGTTATATGTGAGGGAAAATCACTTCTCTTAATCTGTGCCAACAAAGCAAAACCTTTTATGAAAGTCTAGGTTCTCTAACAAGCATAGTGAGTTGGCATGGAGGCTATGAGAGGACATTGGAGTTTGCGGGCCTTGTCTGACATGAATAGGGCAACAGGTGGCATACGGCAGCATGTGTGTGTATGAGAGGACTTGAAGGATGAGGGTTAGAGAGCTTAATTATACATAAATAATTGAGGCCAACTCCCGAAAAATCAAAGCAGGCTTTTTCACAGTCTACTCCAGAACAGGACCACACATGCTCTTAATTCCAGGTCCAATTCTGCCTTACACCCTTAGCTCCATTGGAATAAAGATTGGGTCTCTTGAGGCACCTTATGCTGAGGCAAATTTGCGGTCTCAGGAAGTTTCACTTATTCTGTCTGTTTTAGTAGCAAAAATCCACCCCAAAATCTTTGGAGGGTTGCAAGTCCAGAGGACATTATCGAGATAGGAATGCACACACTTCATAAAGCACAGCATTCATGATGAAAAGAAATCCAGTTCTCAATGACAATTCAGTGTAAATTTCTAAAAGCTAGCCTGAAAGTTTGAAACCCATTAAAGATTTATTGAAAGGTGCAACACCTGTATACCTGGCTAGCTAAAGATTAGTTGAATTACACATCAAATAAGAAAAGATTTAATAAAAAGCACTTATATTCAGTCATGAGGCTTATTAAACAGATTTGATATATGAAGCTTTGATAATTGTATGTGAGTTCAGTAATGTGTATAATTGTATGTGAGTTCAGTAATGTGTAAACTATTATTTTATAAATTGTATTTCCAACAGCAGGATAAGTCACGACACAGTTTTGCTCTACATACAATTTACAGAAAGAAACTGATTTACTCTAAATAAACAAGTTTGCCTAATAATAGGTTAAGTATGTGAGATATAAACAATTTTTTAAAAACCTATTAAATCCAAGCTTCAGTTCACAAAACAATTAAAGAAAAGAACAGTTGTGTATTCCCACATTAATAGTTCTTTTTTAATTACTTATTCTTTGTTCATTATTTGGTAAAGCAGGTTTTAACACAAATGGTGCCATTTAGATTTCCTGTACTAAGTGAAACTTGCCAGCTTTTAATTAGCATGAAAATGGTCTGACCAGACACAAAACAAACTTATTGCCACGTTATTATCTTTTACATGCGTCATAGATTTTTTTCCTCATCTTTAGCTTTATGAATATATTTCAACACATACGTCAGTGAAATGCCTGAAAATTTGACTGTTTGACTTTTACAGCCAGAGATCCAGTTTCTTTTTTCCATCACATCAACAGCAAAACAGTAAGTAACATTGTTGCAAGCAAAGGAGATATAAAAGCCTCTAGCATTTGGTTCAGAAAACAACTGCTAAAACTACATGAGAAACCATATTGATTCTTCGGAGTTGGGCTGACAATTTAGTCGTAATTGGGAGTGAATTTCTTACAGATCCATCACGTGGACAAATGGCAACTATAAAGTAGATTTTACCTAAACGAGTAAATTAAGTTAGTTTGCATGCATTTATAATTTATGACAAGCTTCATCTCATGGATTGTGAAGAAGAAGAAATATTGCATCAACGATGCTACTAAAATGAAAGCTGATGCTCTTGCAAGAAGCTCATAATCATACTGTTAAAGTCATAATTCATTACATTGCACAACTGGCAACTGCACATTAAGATATCACTGGTACATAGGGAAAGCCATAAAGGATTGTAGTCCACGTCACTTAGGGCAATGCTAATCACCTGCCATTCTAGTGAAGTTCCCATGACAGGAAAGGAATAACTCCAAGGACATTACTATTCTTTATCTTTGATTTGCACCAATTTGACTGCTTCGAATACAGCCTTGGTAAGAAGTTTACCATGTAAATCATTAGATCATATTGAATTTGTTGTAAGAAAATCAACTAACAGTGAAAATGTATCTAACCATAGACATTACAATTCTGCTTTTCCATAAAGATAGCGAAACCTTCATTTCATAAACCTTCAATATTTGTTGTAACTTCATACAATCCAAACTGTTAAAGGTCATGCTGGCACTATTATCAAAAGAAAATGACAGACAAAGCGTAGCATGAGTTTTACATAATAAAAGTTCCTAATGTCATATTATTATTAAGTATAGTGTGATTTTTTATGATTAGTTCATTGGATATGACCAGCCTGTTTATATTCAAAATATCATTGTGACAAAGGTATATTGGTTGCTCTTTTCATGTTGCCAGTCAATCATGTTTTGATTCTGACCAGTATAAAGTATAATATTCTAAGACATTAGTAGGTAGGTGATGGTCCCTGCTAACCTTTCCTCATTCATACAGGCATTCACTGGTCCTGATGTGTATACTGTCTGCACTACAATGGACACCACAGCTGCTAGTTAACATCAATAAAAGTTGAATATTTCTTGAACTCCTTTGCAAAGTCTTGGACAATATCTTTTTCTTTGACCTAACAAGGCCTGGAATTGTCTGCCATTTCTTTTCCTGTTCTATTCACATTATTAATTAGATTGTACAGAAAGCAAACAGACATGACACCGTTCTCTTGCTTCACCTACCTTAAACAAAGCCCAACACAATGGTAGGATTGTACTAAAATCAATATCATAATACAGAACTCTCAAAACTATCCATGAGGATTGCTAAGTTTGTTTGCATTAACTTTTTCTGTGTTTTAATGAATGTGTGCCTTTCAATATCATTCATTTGTTTTATACACACTATTTCACCTGCTTATATTTTGTGACAAAAAAATTTTGAAACACAATATTACAAAATGCTTTTTTCTCCATCATATTCATTTCAAAGCAAAACCATTTAATCCAAAATAGTCAAATTTTAGAAATAAAACCTCCACAGTACTTGTCTTCTAACATATGTAGCATTATTACATCAGTTTCATTTTCGTTAACAGTCCTTGACTTAATGAAATGCCCCACTGTGCTTCATGAAGAGAATACTCTGAGAAATAAAATAATGAAAGCCCACGTTGGGAGTAGCAAGATGAAAGGATTTAGGATAAGAGTTCCAGAGCAGTAGGAACTAAACAACTGGAAGCTCTGTGAGCAAATTTAAAGGTTCGATGGGGCAGTTCACTGAAGAATAAAGTCAGAGAAGTGTAGACTCCAGGACAAAATGCTGGAATAGATTGCAGAGGAAGTGTGAAGCAAGGCTGTAGAGAGATCATAAATGAAGCACAACGACTTTGAATTAAGTTTGTTTGATAGCTGGGAGACCTGAGAACTTCGTGAGATTAAATGCAGAGACTAGAGTGCTTGATGACTAGGCATTTCTGAAAGGAGTATAATCAAATGTTGGGAGATCAACTAGAAGGGCATTAGAGAAATCAATCTGTGAGGCAACAGAAATTTTATAGGAAGGCACAAAAAATCGCATGGCAGTATTTGAAGAAAAGCAGTAATAGTTCGCCTAATGCCCTTGTGAATATTTACTAATTTATCAATGATCTGACGCTGTTTATGGTGCTATATAGCATGAATGGTCTTTGTTTTTCTTATCGACTAGCAACCAACTTTTAGGTCATATTTTTTAACATTAGAGACTTATTAACGTTCACTGCTGTATCTGGAAGGGCAGGCCTAGTGGCATAATCTTTCTGTGGCCAAAAAACAGTCTTTGCCTTTTAATCTGGACACTAATCATGTAAGATTTTAACATTAGAAAACTAATAGCCACCTGCTGTTCCAGCCAAAGCTCCATAACACCAAGTAATCCACTGAGCAGCTGTCATAAATGCATTGCAATTTGTTACAGCAGCATTACAAACATTATTTCACACTTACCCAAACAAAATAATTTATACGTAAAAATAAATAAAATAATTTGCACTAATTCCAGTAATTCACTGTTATATTCACATTATCGTTAACAATCTTAGACTATGTAATCAGCTGCTGCCTATTGATTAATTTCGTGAAAACTTCCTCAACAAATATTATGGCAAATTTACAAGGGATTCGATGACCCAGGCTTGAGGTTACTTGGCATTCAATTTACCAGGCAACAAAGAAAGAGCAAATTCCTTGAAAGATGTTTCATGGTGCAACAACTCACATCATTGCCTTGATCAAGAGTTGCACCATCCTTTCTGATGCGAACCACATTATAATGTATCTGTCATTTAGAAGTCCATTAAAAAGTTGGTAATCTTCCACAAGGTACATTGTGAGACCCTGCTCGCAACGTGGATTTTTGCTCATTTGAAGTACAAAGAATTGCAAAGTATTTACAGATTGAAACAGGTGATGGACCCCAACAGGTTCCTGTCAGTATTTATGCTCCCACTCTCTTCATCTGACTTAAAACAGTAAATCCTTTTAATTTTTGTTCCCTCTTCCATCTTCCAGGTGTCATTAACTTTGAAGTATCAGCTATGGCTCAATAGGTAGCATTCATTGTAACTCTCAAAATTATGAATTCAAGTTCCAGTCCAGAAATTGAGATCATAAGCCAAACCTGATACTTCAGTGCAGCACTGAAGGAGTACTACATTACTGGACTCTTTCAAATGAGATGTTTGAAAAAAAGGTCTGCTGTACCGCTTCAGATGATGTATGGTACTAATTTGACAAAAAGCCAGAGAGTTAGTTGGTCCTACTGTCCCAAACCCTCAAACAACATTACCAGAAAAAATGTACTATTCTATTAATGTGTGAGTCTAGAATGTGAAAATTGGCTGATGAATGCATCTCGGCTCTTCACCTCAACTCCTCTCTGTAGTCACAAGCTCTGTACTCGAAATACATTTTGGGTAAAAAAAAAATGTATCAACTGGATTTTTTGGTGACCCTTATTTTTTGTCCCATCCACAGATGCTTTGTCTCTATCTTGACCATTTCAAACCCTTCCATAATTTTGACAACTTCTTTCAGGTCATCTTTTAGACTTCTCTTTGCCAAAGTTTAAAATATCAATACTTCCTGATGATCTCATTCTAGAGGTTGCTTTTAAAAGAAAAAGACACTGCCTCTGAAAGTCCCATTACCACTGATAAACCAGGAAATGAAAACTGCAAGTTAGTCTAATGAAGATTTGGTACCCGCTCAGCAGAATGTTTCTGTTTTTGTAATTCTAGTTCTTTGAAATTAACCCCAATGCATTATTTAAAGGGAATCAGTTTTTTCTGGTCACATGTATTTTACAGTGAAACACAACAAAATACAGTGAAAAGCTTTAATTTGTCGTCACTACCTGGCGTCATTTTGATAGTTTAAAACTGAAAGAAAAATGAAAAGATATAGCTCAGAGACAAAGTCAGCTCAGAGCCACCACTGCCTCACCAGACCTAACTAACAAAGCAGTCACCATTCCTCTGGTAATAAAATGTGAGGCTGGATGAACACAGCAGGCCAAGCAGCATCTCAGGAGCACAAAAGCTGACGTTTCGGGCCTAGACCCTTTATCAGAGACGGGGATGGGGTGAGGGTTCTGGAATAAATAGGGAGAGAGGGGGAGGCGGACCGAAGATGGAGAGTAAAGAAGATAGGTGGAGAGGAGAGTATAGGTGGGGAGGTAGGGAGGGGATAGGTCAGTCCAGGGAAGATGGACAGATCAAGGAGGTGGGATGAGGTTAGTGGGTAGGAGATGGAGGTGCGGCTTGGGGTGGGAGGAAGGGATGGGTGAGAGGAAGAACAGGTTAGGGATGCAGAGACAGGCTGGACTGGTTTTGGGATGCAGTGGGTGGAGGGGAAGAGCTGGACTGGTTGTGTGGTGCAGTGGGGGGAGGGGACGAACTGGGCTGGTTTTGGGATGCAGTGGGGGAAGGGTAGATTTTAAATGTCAGCTTTTGTGCTCCTGAGATGCTGCTGGGCCTGCTGTGTTCATCCAGCCTCACATTTTATTATCTTGGATTCTCCAGCATCTGCAGTTCCCATTATCACCATTCCTCTGGTGCCATCTTTCGCCTCTGGGTTGATTCACCGTCAGCACTGCCTGTGTGGAGTACATCAACGTCACCATGGCTTGACTCCTGCCACAATTTACTGCCACCAATCCTGGAGCTTATTAACGTTGAGGTTGAGTGATCCCCTGGTGCCATCTTTTGCCATTGAGCCTAACTCACTGACTTTGCCTCAGAGGGCACTCTTCCCCCATGCTGAGCTAACACTCTTCCACACTGGGCTCACTCTCCCCTCCCTGGGCTCCCTGTTCCCATGCTGGGCTCACTCTCCTCCATCACGGATCTGTGCTGGGGATAACTCACCGTCACCACTAATGCTTTCCAAACTGTTGCTGCCACCACTGATCCCCGAGGAGGAGCCAGCTCTGTCTCCACCACTGCCGCACATGCTCAGGAGCTCGGGCCTGCTCCTCATCCTGCTAATTATGCCGGAAAGGCTTTCAAAGGGATAAGAAGGAAACAGAACTGAAGTAAAAATAAAAAATAAAGAAACACAGAAAGCAGAAGGAAGTAGACCAGCCCAGGGCCAGCAGCCTGAATACTGCACTGCTACTCCACCGCTATCCTGAGATTGGGGATTATGTATAATTAACTTTACATAACAGGAATGAACCAAATGAGATATGGAAGGGGTGGGTTGGTATTTGGAACGTGGTTGACCAAAACGTTCACACAGGATTGGACTAGAGTTGAAAGGGCTGCTTTTCATGGTCTTTCTTGATCTGCCTTTCTCTACATGTTCTTGTAAGTAAAATATAGAAGGCATTTCTGTTGTCAGGAGATAAAGTATGAAATTATACTTCAATTTCAATCATAGCTTGCTTCCACATAGTGTTTAATGATGCTTAAAAGTACAGATTTGCATATGGAAAAAGAAAACTGGTCCAACAAGGAGAATGAAGTGGTATAGGCAATATATCTTGTTTTGAAGTCTTACATGAGTAAGCACAACATGCCTGCAGAATAGATTTAGTCCATGGGACATATGTTGTATACCACTGAAATTGCGCAGTAGGCTTTCCACTCGCTGCAGAGATAAAAAAAATGATTAAGATAATCAAAAACTGCAGTGATGTGGATAGGGTGACAGTGATGGGAGGCTCAGGTTGTGCAATCTATATCAATTTTACCCTTAAGCAATGAGTCAAATCTTCCTCAGTCAACTGTTACAATAGACAATAGACAATAGGCGCAGGAGTAGGCCATGCGACCCTTCGAGCCAGCACCACCATTCATTATGATCATGGCTGATCATCCACAATCAGTAACCTGTTCCTGCCTTATCCCCATAACCCTTGATTCCACTATCTTTAAGAGCTCTATCCATCTCTTTCTTTAATTATGGTGATAATATGTTATGTTATGATTAGTTACTAAATGGATGGATCTTTAAGAACAATGTTTCTCACCTTACTCAATTTAAAGAAGCACCAAAAAATGCAGCTCATTCGGTTACAGAGTTTGTGAAAACAGAAACCCTCATGCGAGTGCTAAAATATAAGTGCAACGCTCTAGACCTAACTAGTTATAAAGTGCTTAGTGAAAACCTGAGGTCATGAGACACACAATGTAAATGCAAGTCTTTCATTTGCTT
This sequence comes from Stegostoma tigrinum, assembly GCF_030684315.1. NCBI lineage: Eukaryota > Metazoa > Chordata > Chondrichthyes > Orectolobiformes > Stegostomatidae > Stegostoma > Stegostoma tigrinum. Next base: position 71,987,068 of record NC_081355.1, on the reverse strand, counting down.
CCTTTGTTCACCAATCAATAATGGCTGTTGGTTTATTTTAACGGTTGGGGAGACAAGTAGCAAACAGGATATGAGGTCCTTTTAAATCATTATTAGTAAAAAGGCACTGCGGCAGGCTGCCTGGGAATCTGTTTTAAAGTTAGTTTAATAATTCCATTATGCGTTAGCTATATTTATCACAATCAATGTGGGAACAAAGCATCAATGCTTCACTGTTATCACAGTCAACATTATTTGCAGCCATTTAACTCATTTGCTGGTTTTGCAACCTGCCATGTTTCCCACATAATTATGATAACGACACTTTAGAACTAATTCATCGGCTGGGAAGCACTTTGAATATTCTGAAACTGTTCATTATGTAGCAGTATATATCAGAGTAAAAACCAATGATAAACCAATATACTGCCAGTGCCCTTATTTACTGTATCACAGCAACCCCAAAATCAGAAAAGAACTATGTTGAAGAAGTTAGTTTCAGAACAAAGTGAAACATTTGGACTCTAAAATGTATTTTGGTTCTAAATAAATTAGTGTTGGTCCTGAAAAGAAACCAATTATTGCGGGTGGCAGACATCTAAATCATTATGTATTCATGATGATGTGCCCTGCTGATGTGTCATATGCCTGACATTTAAAGACATGAAATTTATTCAATGCAGACTCTAAAATGAACACTTTCTTTCAGAAAATGGCCAAAGTACTGCAAATGTGACTGCCAAAGCACAGATGACCAACGTGCGTGTATTCAAAAACTGCCTCGTTGTCTGACAGCGACCAAAAAGATGGATTTTACCCTGAAAGCTACCAACTCTAACCTCAAGTTTCAGGTCTGGACTCTTCTTCAGAAATGGGGCAGGGGAAGGGAGGTCTTGAATAAATAAAGAGAGGGGCAGGCGATGATGGGAGGTGGGTAGAGGAGCAGAAAGGTGGAGAGAAGACAGACAGGTCAAGGAGGCGGGGATGAAGCCAGTACAGGTGAGGGTAGGTACGAAGTTGAGATGGGTGTTGGTCAGTTGGGAGGGAGGGGTAGGTAGGTGGGAGGAAAGACAGACAGGTCAAGGAGGTGGGGATGAGGCTAGTAGGTAGGAAGTGAGGGTGGGGGTTGGTCAGTGAGATGGGACAGGCGACTAGGTGGGAGAAAAGATGGACAGATCAAGGAGGCAGGGACAAGCTGGCCTGGGCTTTGGATGAGGTTGGAGCTGGGGAGATTGGGAACCCTGTAGCCCAATGGTCTCAATGTGGACTTCACAAGCTTCAAAATCTCCCCACCCCCAACGTCATCCCAAGACCAGCCCAGCTCATCCCTGCGTCCTTGACCTGTCTGTCTCGCCTCCCACCTACCCACCCCTCCCTCCTCACTGACCAACCCCCATCCCAACTCCCTACCCACATGCACCTTTACTGGCTCAATCCCCACCTCCTTGACCTGTCCATCTTCTCTCCAGCTATCTGCTCCTTTATCCACCTTCCATCATCGTCTCCCGCTCTCTCTATTTATTTCAGAGCCCCCTTCCACTCCCCCAATTTCTGAACAAGGGTCCAGACCCGAAACGTCAGTTTTCCTGCTCCTCTGATGCTGCCTGGCCTGCTGTGTTCATCCAGCTCTATATCTATGACATCCCTGATTTGATGTGTTTCTTCTGAAAGAAGGTGGTTGTTTTAACACCCTGAGTGTCTTCATGCAATAAACCAGAATGTGGCTAATCAACGTAAGGTCACCACCATATTTATAAAAAAGAAACTGAAATTCTGAGGAGTCACACAGTAAAGCACCCATTTCTGTTCCTGTTTAATCT